>NC_077234.1:32091026-32391026 GCF_027887165.1 Monodelphis domestica | reverse complement strand
ACTGGCTTGCCTTAGATTTTTCATTTTTGCATCCTGCTAAATACCTTGTTGGGGTGTTGTTCCTCTTAATTAGTTAATGTTTATAAGGCACTTCGCAGATGAAAGTGCTGTCTGAATGCTAAGTACTCACATCTGGGGATCCTCCAGCTCTCCCGGGTCTATCCAGGGAAGAAGGGCTAAAGGGGATTGGGGATACTGGCTTCCAAACTGAACAGCTCTGGGGGCTGGACCCCAGAACACTCCCAGCTCACACCCTTCCCTAACAAAGGACAGAGCCCTCTCCTCCCGCCCCCCACCCCACCCCTCTCACCCCATCCTCTCTCTGCTGGAGGAGGAGACAGCAGAAAGTCTTCCCTGGCAAACTAGATGCTTACATGGTAACATGTAGCCTTTGTGATATGTAACAAGTCCTGGGTGATGTTTTCCTTTGCTCACTGAGTGGGTGAGAAAGTGAATTAGCTACATTTCTAGAGGGGAGGACAGGAAAGAATCTCACTTAAAATTGCCACATGTTAAATTAAGTATTGAGTGATTGTTCTTTTAAAAAAAAGAAAAAAACGAAATGTAAACACCATATCTACCTGTCTATTTGTACTTGTTCATTTCACTACCAAACTTCTTCATGTGGAAAGCACTGTGTTGTGCTATTGAATAAGGAAGCATCTTTTTAAAAGCATTTTATTTTAGCTGTATTTCTTCCCCAACAGGTTTTAAGCTCCTTGAAGGTAAGGCTTTGGGTTCTTTTTGCATCCTCAGCACCTAGCACAGTGCCTGGAACATAGTAGGCATTTAATAAATTGATTGGATAATGTTTTCCTTTTTTTTTTTCATTAAAAAATGTTTTTTCTGCAAATGAAAATCTATTTTCTACACAGTTACTCTCAGCAATAAATACAATGATCTGGGACAATTTCTGCAAGACTTATGTTGGGAGATGCTATCCACTTCCTGAGAGAGAGCCATTGGAGTAGGACGGATGCAGATCAAAGTATACTATTTTTCATATCAGTGTGTTTATGGTTGTATTTTGGGATTTTGGTCTTATATGACCAATGGCCAATATAAAAGGGTGTCTTGCATCATATAAAAGTAAATGTTTTTTTTATCTGCTTTCTCTTCCTTTCCCCTCTTCCACCAAGGAAGAAAGAAACACAAAACTCTTGCTACAAACATGTAGAGTCAAGTAAAACAATATTCCACATTGCCCCACCCCCAAAATATGTCTCAATCTGCCTGCTGAATCTGTCACATCTCTATCAAGGGGGTGGGTAGCATATTTCACCATGAATCCTCTGGAATTAAGGCTGGGTGTTGCATCCACCACAATTCCTCAGTCTCAGAGTTGTTTGTCTTCACATTATTGTTGTTATCATATAGATTAGTCTCTTGGTTCTGCTCACTTCACTCTCCATCAGTTCATACAAGTCTCTCCATATTTCTCTGGAACCATTCCCTTTATCATATTTTACAGTACATTCATTTACCATAACTTGTTCAGTCTTTCTAAAATTGATGGTTAGCCCTTCCTGGTTGCTAATTCTTTGCTACCACAAAATTAGCTACTAGGGCATCTAAGTGATCCAATAAACAGAGAGCCCAGCCTGGAGTCAAGAAGTCCTGAATTCAAATATGGCCTCAGACACATTAGCTGTGTGCCCTTGGGCAAGTCAGTTAACCTCTGTTTGCTTCAGTTTCCTCAACTATAAAATGGGGATAATAATAGTACCTTCCTCCCAGGGTTGTTGTGCAAATCAAATGAAATAATAATTCTCAAATGCTCAGTGTAGTGCCTGACACATAGTAAGTACCATATAAATGTAAACTATTATGATTACATTTTTCATATATTCTTAGTCACAGATTATTTTGCTTAAGATTAATCTCTCTCTAAATTTATCCTTCCTCTTATATTCTCTATCCCTTCTTCCCTTCCCCTCTCATTTTCCTATTTAGTGAAATGAATTTATGTACACAATGATATATATTTCTCCCCTCTTTAGAGGCAGCTTAGTGGCACAGTGCATAGAACACAGAGCCTGGAATCAGAAAAGACCCGAGTTCAGATTTTACCTCAGATACTTGCTAGCTGTGTCATACCTGGGCAAGTCACTTAAACTCTATTTCCCCCAGTTTCCTCAACTGTAAAATGGGGATAATAATAGTCCTTACATCACAAGTTGGTTGTGAGGATTAAATGAGGCATTTTCTTTCTTTTTTTAAATAATGCATTTTTTTAGATTACATATAGATATAATTTTAATAATCATTTTCTGACATTTTGAGATACATGTTATCTCCCTCACTCCCACCCTATTCTCCTCCCCAAGACAACAGGTAATATTACATAGGTTGCACATGTATTATCATGCAATATATATTTCCATGTTTGTCATGTTGTAAAAGAAGACACATATCACTTACACTAGAGAAAAATTCATGAAGTAAAGAAAAAGAAGACTGGTATGCTTTGATCTGTATTCAGGCTTTATCAGTTCTTTCTAGCACTATAGATAGCTTTTTTTTGTCATAAGATCCTTGGAGCTGTCCTGAATCTTTGCATTATTGACAGTAGTTAAGTCATTCACAGCTGATCATTGTACTTTATTGCTGGTACTGCAATAACACTTCACTTTGCATTACTTTATATGTCTTTCCACATTTTTGGTGATCATCAATCCTTTCTTATGGCACAATAGTATACCATCAGAATCATATACCACCAGGGCAGCTGGGTAGCTCAGTGTATTGAGAGCCAAGTCTATAGACTAGAGATCCTAGGTTCAAATCTGGCCTCAGACACTTCCCAGCTGTGTGACCCTGGGTGAGTCTCTTAACTCCCATTGTCTAGCCCCTTATCTCTCTTCTGCCTTGGAGCCAATACTCAGTACTGATTCCAAGACAGAAGGTAGGGATTAAAAAAAAAAAAAAGAATCATATACCACAACTTGTTTAGCTATTCCTCAATTGATAGGCACAAGATAATATTTCCAAAGTGCTTAGCACAGTGCCTGAAACATCATAAGCACTATACAAATGCTTATTCAATTAAGCATGTATACATATTTATTTTAAATATTATTTAAATTAAGCATTCTTTATATTAAACGTGTATTTCCTTCCCCTTCCTTTTATCAGTTTATTTAAGAGTAAATTAACCTCTTCTTTCTTATTTAAATCAATTTTTATACCAATTATGTAAGATAAATTTCCCTAACCTTCCTCTCCTTTCCCCCTTCTTAATATATTCTTCTTTTCCTCCCTTTCCATTCTTCGTTTTTTTGTGTGTATTGGTTTCAAGGCAGAAGAGTGGTAAGGGCTAGGCAATGGGGGTTAAGTGACTTGCCCAGGGTCACACAACTAGGAAGTGTCTGAGGTCAGATTTTAACCCAGACCTCTCATCTCTAGGCCTGGCTTTCAGTCCACTGAGCCACCCAGCTCCCTTTGCCCCACCCCATTCTTCTTTTAAAATCATCAAAACCTAAAAAAAAAAACACTCTTAGCCCCTCAATCTAATAAGAGTCCCTCTTTGACCTCTAATGTTAATAGGGCTTTTAAGGAATAATCATCTTCCCATATTGGAATGTAAACAGTTTATCCTTGTTTAGTCCTTTATGATTTTCACTCATGTTAACATTTTTGGTTCCATGACTCTTACGTTTGTACTTCAAAGTTTCTATGTACCTCTGGTTTTTCAATGATATTTTTCATCAGGAATGCTTGTAAGCCATCTATTGCATTAAACATCTATTTTTCCACCTGTATGATTATACTCAGTTTTGATAGGTAAGCTATTCTTGATTGTAAGCCCATATCCTTCACTTTCTACAGTATCATATTCCAAGGTCTCTGTTCCTTTGTAGTGCTGGCTACTAAATCATATGTGGTCCTGACTGGCTCCTCAGTACTTGAATTCTTTCTGTCTACTGTTACTATTTTTCCTTTGACTTTGAAGATCTGGATTTTGATTAGAGTGCTTCTAGGAATTGTCTTTTTTTGGGTTTCTTTCAGAAAGTAACTTGTGGCTTCTTTTTATTTTTACTTTCCCCTCTGGTAATACAAAATTAGGGAAGTTTTATGATTTCTCAAATATGATGTTTAGGCTCTTTTGCTTTGTTTTGTTTTGTTTTGTCATAGCTTTCAGGTAATCCAATGATTCTTAAATTATCTCTCCTTGAACTGTTTCCCAGATCAATTGTCCTTTTTATGAGATACCTTTACATTTCCTTTAGTTTTTTTTCCCCAGTCTTTTGATTTTTTTCAAAATTACTTCTTATCGTTATCTTTTATTCCATTCTAATTTTCAGAGAGTTTGTTGCTTAGCTAAGGTTTTGCACCTCTTGGGCCAAGTTATTCATTCCTTTTCCAATTCTTTCTTCCATAGCTTCCATTTCTTTTCCAATTTTTTTCTCTAACAAACATATTTCATTTATAAAAATATTTTTTCACCCTTTAAAAAAATCTCTTGTTTTGTCTCTTCTGAGATTTTCTAGATGAATTTGTGCTTAAGCTGTAGTTTTCTTCGAGGTTTCCCTGGAAGAATTTTGGAGTCATTCTTTTCTTCTGGGTTTATGTCTTGAGTGTGCATGCCACCATAATAGTTCTTTATAGGAGGTTCCTTTTTTCTTTGTTTATTCTTCCAGCCCACTTCCTTTCTTCGGACTTTATGTTAAGGCTGGGTTCTGTCAGTAGTATTTAGCACAGACCCTGGCACATGGTAGGCACTTAAACGGCTGGTGCACACTTCAGGAGACATGATGGAGGTGATCATTGTGCTGCTTTCTTGCAGGTATTGAGTGCTGAGTTATTCCAGGATCTCAAAAACGGCTCAGCCTTGGGACTTGCAACCTTCAGTGCTCCCAAAGTGGTCTGATGCAGGGCACAGCCTGAACTCCTGCCTCCTGGTCTGAGCTCTGCAAGTTCTTCACTAGATGTTAGGGCTGAGCAACAGACCTACTGATTTGTCCTACTTGGAATTCTGGTAGATCATTGTCAAGGTCACCTACAACTAGTCACCTGAGGACTTTAGGGTCGGGGCTCTGGAGCAGATGACTCTCAATCATCTAGCTCTCTGATCCCCACCGTTACCTTCCTGACTCTTTGCCAAGAAGGAGACAAGTCCATAGAGTACAAAGAAGATCTTCAGCCTTGGAGGTGAGAAGACTTGGATTCAAATCCTGCCCTGAAATTTACTAGCTATACAACTGTACAATAAGCCATTTAATCTGTGTGCCAGGCAATTTTCCAGGACTGTAAATCACATATGAGGTACTAATCTACATTGCTGCTGGGACTTCCCTGTCTGAATGAAATTATAGGTCAGGATCAAATGTGTCAATCAGAATGTGTCTTGAACACATCTGTGCCCTACCTCCAAGCCACAACCCTTCATTTCCAGACCCAACATGATACTTTAGACCCTGTCTCCAACTCAAGGTCAAGTTGAGTAACACTTTAATTAGACTGCTTAAAAACTTTTTTTAGAAAAAGAAAAAAACCCTTTCATCTTAAAAATGAGAAATAGGAAACACTAAGGGACAGAAGAACATTCTTCTATAAGAAAAAAACTTGAATTAGATATGTATATATATTTTAAACTCTTAACTTCTGCCTTGGAATTAATACTAAATAAGCAATAAGACTAGACAATCGGAGTGAAGTGACTTGCCCAAGATCATACTGCTAAGAAGTATCTGAGGTCAAATTTGAACCCAGGTCCTTCCAACTCCAAGAACTGGGGTTCTATCCACTGAGCTGCCCAGCTGCCTAGTTGAAAAACATTTAAAACGAAAAGCAATAAACACATGTATGGCAGAGCTTACCATCCGGCTGTCTTTGCCTCTCTTTGCCTCAAAAGCAAAAACCAAAACAAAGAAACAAAGAGCCTCTCTAGCCAGTTGTTTGTGGTCTGGTCCCTGGCCCTCTTCTGACTCCCCACCACAGCCTGGGAATGGGAGTGAGTCAAACCAGAAGTTGGGTGTCTTATAATAGGCCTTCTTTGTCCCCCCAGCTCCAGGCAGGAAGGAAAGGCCACAGTCATCTTAGCTGTGGGTAAACACTAGGCTGAGGACCGGACTTTCTCCAGCTGGTCTTTGCTGCTTTCACAGGCTTCCATTGAGTCAAGATCACTGTTTCTAGTGTTCAGCCTGGCTCATCCCTTCTCGTAGCCCACCTCATCGCCAGAAAGGAACACTGTTCCAAAGCTTCAGCAATCAGGAAAAGCCATCTGCCTCCCTCACCAGACACAGGTAGGTCTCTGAGCAGCTCCCAGGTGCTGCCTCTTTCTTTTGGCCTCCGTGCTTCCCCTGCGAAAGTCCAGTCCCGGCTCTGACATCCATCCATCCATCCATCCATCCATCCATCCGTCCGTCCGTCCGTCCGTCCGTCTGTCCGTCCATCCATCCATCCATCCATCCATCCGTCCATCCCCTCCAATCTCATGTCAGCCAAGCAGGGGATCCCAAGAGGCAAGATGGCCAGCGAAGCCATGCAGGACATCAGAGCCCCGGCAGTCGTCTAGGACACCTCATTCATGTTCAGTTTACACTGAATGAAAGAAAGACGTTTGCTTTAGAGACACGGAGGCTCTGGTTTTCGTAGAAAGCCAGATTTACCAAATATTTTACTTCCTTATTGGCTATAAAAAAACCCGAACTTCTTTTCCCCCATGTTCCCATGCCCAGTTTCCATGTTGTAATTAAGCCTCAGATCATTGATAGTGATAGTAACCACAATAATAAGTGAATGACTTTTGATTTAATTAGTGTGGGAACACTTTCTGCCTAGGCAGATCCAAACCCATAGTGAGTTGCCTGAGGTGCTAAGAGGTTAAGTGCCTTGCCTTGTGTCTCATAGGTAGTGTGGCATGATTTGAACCCAGGTCTTCCTGACTGCCAGCACTCCACCACCATGACATGCTACTTCTCCAAGAAGAATAATTAACGTAATTGCTGACATTTGAGATTTGCAAAGTGGCTTTCAGGTATTAACTTATTTAACCTGCACAACTCTGTGATGTATCTGCTAGAGATAGTTATTCCCATTTTACAGATACAGAAACTGAAGGTCAAAGAAGTTGAGTTACCTCGAATCACTTAGCTAGCAAGTATCAGGGATAGGATTTGAAACCAGGGCTCTCCTAATTCTGATTTTTAAAAAAATTCTTATCTTCTGTCTTGGAATCAATGCTATGTATTGGTTCCAAGACAGAAGAGTGGTAAGGGCTAGGCAATAGGGGTCAAGTGACTTGCTCAGGGTCACACAGGTAGAAAGTGTCTGTCATCTTCCATTTCTTTTTTTTTTAAGTTTTAAACCCTTACCTTCCATCTTAGAATCAATACTGTGTATTGGCTCCAAAGCAGAAGAGTGGTAAGGGCTAGGCAATGGGGGTCAAGTGACTTGCCCAGGGTCACACAGCTAGGAAGTGTCTGAGGCCAGATTTGAACCCAGGACCTCCCATCTCTAGGCATGGCTCTAAATTCATTGAACCACCCAGCTACCTCCCTAATTCTGAATTAATAATAACATCAGCTAGCATGTATGTATTACTTTTAGCTTTCCAAAGAACTTTATGTAGGTTATTTTATTTGATTTTTACAATCACCCTGTGAAATCGAGGCTATTATTAACTCCATTTTACATATGAGGAAACCAAGGCACAGTTAAATGACTTGCCTAGGGTCACACATTCCTAAATGGATGGGGCAGGAGTTGAACTTGGAACTTCTGACTAAAAGTCCCATGTGCCATCCAGTGAATCACCTAACAACTTCTGCCACACTGTGTTTGAAATAATAATTCATGTAGAACTTTGAGGTTGGCAAGGATGCCATCAAATAATTTCATGACAGAAACGAAGATGGCCCCATGGAGAGAGCAAGGGATGATAACAGCTAACATTTATCACATTCTATCTTCACATAAAATGAAGGAGGCAGGTGCTATCATTCACCCCATTTTATAGGTGAGGAACTGAAGCAGAAGTTAAATGACTTACCCAGGTTCTCCATCACCCATGTAAGTGTCTGAGGCAGGCTTTGGTCTTCCTGACTGCAGGTCCAGCTCTAAGATGATGTGAGGATGGCCAGGGCCTTTTCTGGCACCCTCACTGCGTCAGGAGAAAACAAGGACGACATTGAGCTTGGTGGTGAGGATGTGGAGAAAAGCCACCAGATGAGGAGGCTCCTGGGTATAGACAGCATCCTCTCAGTCCATGAGAGCATAGCCAAACGAGAATCTGGTTAGTAGAGGGATGACCCCTGCTTTTGCAGAAGAGGAAACTGAGGTTCAAAGTCCCAGTGACTTGTCCACAGTCACTCAGCTAGCAAATGCCAAGGGCAAGCCTCCAGACCAGGCTGAAGGCAAGCACTGCCTCGGCTGACACTTCACATCTCATGAATTCATCTTCTCTAGCAGGTCCAGCCTTCCTGGGAAGATGGTGCCTCCAGCCCCCTTCCTTGCCCTCTTTGAAAAACTCTGAGCATTATTGATCTGTCAGCTTAAGACAGCAACGAGCCTAGGTTGAAGTTCAATGACCCAAATTGTTAGTTGTGCCAGCGGAGCTCTTGTCACAGTGCAAGTGTCCAGAAGGCTCTACCACCCAGACGCTGTTCATCTATAATTAGCAAGGCAAGACTGCTCCTGGGAAGCTGGGCTCTTTCCTGTAGGTAGCTATGGGGACAGCAGACAGGCCTCAGCCCAGCGTTCTTGTCTAAACTACCCGGCATTTTTTTCTCCCTAATGTCAAATACTAGGTCCCAGTGACATGAGCTCTTGGTGTGCTTTGGGGACCCAGGCAATGGGGCTCAGTGGATAGACACTTACTAGCTGTGTGAACCTGGGCAAGTCACTTAACCTTGTTTGTCTCAGTTTCCTCATCTGTAAAATGTGGAGGATCAAAGTCAGTAAATTTATTTTATTTTATTTTTTTAATCTTTAGAGTAGGGGGCAGCTGGTGGCTCAGTGGATTGAGAGCCAGGCCTAGAGATGGGATGTCCTGGGTTCAGATCTGGCCTCAGACATTTCCCAGCTGTGTGACCCTGGGCAAGTCACTTGACCCCCATTGCCTGGCCCTTACCACTCTTCTGCTTTGGTGCCAATACACAGTAGTGATTCCAAGACAAAAGGTGAGGGTTTAAAAAAAAAAAACCTTAGAGTAGAAACACAGAAGAAAAACAACTCCTTGATCACATGGGTTGATGGGGGTATGATCAGGGTTGTAGACTCTAAACAATCACCCCAGTGCAATTATCAATAATATGGAAATGGGTCTTGATCAACGACACATGTAAAACCCAGTGGAATTCCTCATCGGCTATGGGGGGGTGGAGGTGGGGAGAGGGAAAGAACATGAATCATATAACCATGGAAGACTATCCTTAATTAATTAATTAAATAGGAATTTTCCATTTAAAAAATAAAGTCTCAACAATAAAAGATAAAACCCCTTACCTTCATCTTAAAATCAATTTGGCTCTAAGGCAGAAAAGTGGTAAGGGAAAAGCAATGGGAGTGAGGCAACTTGCCCACAGTCACAGAGCTAGGAAGTATCTGAAGTCAAATTTGAACCCAGGACCTCCTGTCTCTAGGCCTGACTCTCAATCCACTGAGCCACCCAGCTGCCCCCAAATGAGGTAAATTTGTAAAGAGCCTTAACAACCCTTGAAGTGCTATAAGATATTAGCTAGTATAATTATTATTATCAAACAGCAGCTTTCTCTTTATAGCTATCATTCCATCATTAAAGGCTTTTTTCTAAGTGATCTGCTTCACCAAAAGTAAATGGCCTCTGTGAAGGACTAAGGCACTGACAGGTAAGTACCTTATTAGCAATTTACTCTCTCCATATCTGGTATTGCCTTATTAAAAAACCACGTTGTTCTCTCCCTACAGCCCCTCAAGTAGAAAGGGTGTTCTTTGAGGGCAGGAATTATTATTGTTTTCTTTTTTGCATTTGTATCCCTATCACTTAGCACACTGCCAGGCACAAAGGAGACTCAACAAATGTGTTATGAAGCTTGGCCCAAAAGAGATGAGGACTTACACTTCCCTTTCTGCTTCCCAGATGGAGGACTGGAGCATAGAGCCAAACATACACTGACAGATCCAGGTGAAGTGTTCATCCTTTGGGGGAAACTACTTTTTCATCTTTCTTTGTTATTCTTTGCTATACGGGCGGGCTCTCTTCTCCAGTGGAAGGGGAAGGGACGCACCAAGAAAGGAAGGCAATGTAAAAACAGAAGCTAGCAACATAAATGAATGAATGATTAAGGCCAGAGACAGTCAGACATACAGAGAGGCAGAGACAGATGAACAGAGAGAGGGAGAGAGATAGAGAGAAGTAGAAAGATAGATAAATTGACTGATATAGGCAGAAGAAAGTGACAGACAGACAGAGGTCCAGAGATATAGACAGATAGACAGACAGACAGACAGACAGAGATAATTGGATAGATGACTATAGACAGAGAGAGGTAGACAGAATTACAGACGATTGATAGTGAGACAGACAGAAGTTGATAAACAAACTAAGAGAGATAAAGAGACAGAGAGGTAGATAAACAGATACAAAGAGAGATAAATACAAAGATAGACACAGAAGTAAGATAGATAGATAGATAGATAGATAGATAGATAGATAGATAGATAGATAGATAGATAGATAGATGGATGGATGGATGGATAGATAGATGGATGGATGGCTAGATAGATGGATAGATAGATAGATAGATAGATAGATAGATAGATAGATAGATAGATAGATGGATAGATAGATGGATGGATGGATAGATGGATAGATAGATAATTAGATAGATAGATAATTAGATAGGTAGATAGATAGATAGATAGATAGATAGATAGATAGATAGATGGATAGATGGATGGATGGATAGATAATTAGATAGATAGATAGATAGATAGATAGATAGATAGATAGATAGATAGATGGATGGATGGATGGATAGATAATTAGATAGATAGATAGATAGATAGATAGATAGATAATTAGATAGATAGATAGATAGATAGATAGATAGATAGATAGATAGATGGGTGGATAGATAGATAGATAGATAGATAGAAGATAGATAGATAGATAGATGGATAGATAATTATATAGATAGATGGATAGATAGATATTAGATAGATAGATAGATAATTATATAGATAGATGGATAGAGAGATATTATATAGATAGATGGATGGATAGATAGATAGATAGATAGATAGATAGATAGATAGATAGATGGATGGATGGATGGATGGATATAGACAGAGTTAGATAATAAGAGAGAGTTAGAGAAGAAAGCGGTGGATAGGGAAATAAGATGAGAGAGAGATGAACAGATAGATAGATGAATGAAGGCTTGTTGAAATGTATTGAATTCAGAAGTGCTCTGCTTCCTGCCTCTTCACAGCTTACACATTTTGCTTCCAACCTCTCAGGTCCTCAGTTTGAGCAGAGTTGTTCAAGTGCTGTTAAAAATACCTAAAGAGGCCACCCATTAGCACAATCACCCAACAGGCTTCAGAGTACTTTGTCTGGCAGTCATCCAGCTGCCAATGAGACAAATCTTCCCAGATGAAGGGATTGGAGATCTCTAACTGGTCTCTCCTGGAACTCAGATAGTGAAGTAGAGGAGGGAGGGGCCTTGGACTGAGCAAGCTGCCCCACTCCTTTGTAGCATTTATGGAACTTAGAGGGATTTTCAAGTGGGGGAGGGAGGGATTGGGTAGACTAGTAAGCCTTTATGTTGGTACACTTTCACTCCTACAAGCAGTTCTAGGCATAAAACATAGCCCTTGGGGTCAGGAAGTTAGGGAAACAAGGGTAGTGACACCTAGGGATTCTAGAGAGCTGGTCCTAATATTGATTGACCAAGCAGACTTGGATCTGTGTTTGGGACCACACTTCCCATTTGCTGCCTCAGTTTCACCTGAGACCTAATAGTACATTTCTGGCCCCTATTCCTCTCTGCTTTTGCTTGGTGATTAGCATTCTTGACCTTGGAAAGGAAGCTGTGGAAAGAGAACTCATTGGCTCTGGGGTCAGAGGTCCCAGGTTCAAATCCCACCTCTAATACAAGTTATTTAACTTCCTTGGTTCTCATTTTCCTCATCTGTAAAACAAGAAAGTTGGATTAGATGGCCTTGGATGTCTCTTCCAACGCTGTCAATGACTTGTGACTAAATAAGCCTGGACATAGGGGAAAAGAGAGGTTTTCTAGCAACTGGGGCTCAGTGCACTTTAAGGATCTTGGGCATCCTGGACTTCAGGTGTCAGCAAGAAGAGGAAGAGGAGTCGGCGACGGGTTTCTAGAGGTGCATTCCCAGTGAGTGCTTCAGATTCTGCTGAATCCTCTGCCTTCCTTTGTCCTCTTTCTTCAGGTCAAGAGTCGTGCTGTACACACCTGGGGTTGTGGGAAACCAAGAAAAGAGCTATGTGCCCAGTGAACCATGATGTCTTCTGACTCACAAGAAGTCCCTCTAACATCTGTTCCTGCTGCTCCTGAGAGGTAACAATAGAACTTTGGAGCCCACAATCTGCAGCAAGGACAGAGTTCCAGACTGTCAGAGGCGAAAAGGGCTTAAGATGGAGTCTGGTGAGGACTGGGACTAAATGAGAATTTTTGGCTGCCATGCTTTACTGTCAATTCATACTGAACTCCCTAGATGTGCAAACAACCCTCAAATTTCTTCCGGACAAACTAGTGTAAAATGGAGATTTGAACCCTAGACTTCAATCCCCCCAAAGCCTTGGTTTTTCCCAGAATTCCCTATAATCTCACCTGAGTTTCCACCTGGGTGAGATCACTAGTATTTAACTGGTTCTCTGCCTCACAGGCGGGCTGCTCTGCCATTTGCAAGATGTATGTAGTAAGTAAGCTATGAATGGGCTAATCAGCCCATGGCACATGTTTTTTTATTATTTTGTATTTTCTTTCTTCCTTGATTTCTAATAATCTTTAATAAACCTCATAAAATAGAATACTTTTATTACTAAAGACTAAATTTAATTTTTATACTAGATAGCCACTAGATAGGATCTTCGGTTTTGTGGCAGTGATGTTGCTTTTTTGAACCCAAGAAGAAAACTACATTTATTTCTGTTAAATTTCAGCTTACTAAATTTGGCCCTAAATCCCACTGGTCCATATATTTTGGGATCAAAAAGCCATCATCTATGAAATGATAAGCAACTCTATGCTCTATGACTTTATTGAAGTCATTTATAAAAGGATGAAATAGCCTTAAGCTATACAAATCAAGCATTAACAACTACCTAGGTCTAACCAGAAGGCCAGCACAAAATTCCAAATGTTTTTGCGTAACTTTGGCATTATTATAATTAGCCTCCCATAAGGACTGCCTACTCTAAAGAGGATAATATCCATTCTGTTGTGTCAATTCTGGTATGTTTGCTTGAGAAATTGGCCACAGTGATTCAAATAGTTGGATAGCTAGATTTTCTTTGGGAATGGGAAAGGAGCCCTCGACCTAGGATTTCATCAGTGCGTGAACTTCTAGTATGGAAACTTCCTCCACTGTTAAAGCTGGGTTCCACCTCCGAGAGTGGCTTGGGAGACCAATAGGCTAAGTGATTTATCCATGGTTACAAAATATATCTCAGAGAGAACTTGAATCCAGATCTGTCTGACTCCTGGGCCAGCTCTTTTATGTCAAGCTAGATCGTAGCAAACTAAAAACATGGACACATACAGATATGACTCCAGTGAATACATGAATGCATTAGTGGGAGCCATCCCTGCAGTCTTGTCCATGTGTTTGCACCATATGCAAAATCATAACCTCAAAGTATCTTCAGTGTAGAGTTAGAAGGAAACTTCTCAAAGGCTACCTAATTCAACTCCTCATTTTCTTTCTTTTTCTTTTTTTTTTAATCTAGGCAATGGGGGTTAAGTGACTTACCCAGGGTCAAACAGCTAGGAAGTGTCTGAGGTCATATTTGAAACCAGGACCTCTTGTCTCCAGGCTTGACTTTCAATCCACTGAGCCACTGAGCTGGCCCCAACTCCTCATTTTCTGTAAGAGGAAACTGAGATCTAGAGAAACTGTGACTTGTTAAAGGTCAATCAATCATCAAGTAGACTCTTAATATATATTTGTTGATTGATTGATCTTGGGTATAGCAGTGGTCAGAATACAAGTACAAGGAATGACGCCATCCCTCCTCAAAACAAGTTCATATCCAAATTAGGGGAGGAGGGAAACCATACAAGGAATAAGCAACAGGGCTGGGATTTGAACATGGACCCTCAGACTTTTACATTTTTTCTGTTATAGCATATTGTCTCCAATTGTTTTATATTAGTTCTAGTACTAATTCTTTCCTTCTAGGAATCTTTAAGTCTAAAGCCCGACTTGCTTACATCCACTGCCTCATTCAGCGCTCCTCAGGTTGGAATGAGACCTAAATGGGCCATGATATGGGCCAGGAAGTTCATTCCATTTCCTGGATTTTCAGAAAGGGATCAGACACACCTTCTCTCATTTTCTGCTACTCATTCTTGGGCTAATTAGTTATCACCACTGACAAGCACATTTTCCTGAGGCAGACTGTCCTAATCTCTCGTTTTAAGCTGAAACACAATTTTAAATGGCAAAGTTGATGAAGCAGGGCACACTGTTCTTAGGGCCAGAATTTTCAAATGTAAAGAATTCCCAAGTCGGAGTTTATTAAACCACCTGTTTGGTTTTGTGTTTTGTTTTGTTTTGACCAAATCTGTGATTTCACTGGTAAAGGGAATTTCCACTGTGGAATTCTCTCTATCAGAACATATTGGGGGGGGAGGGGGCTACTGGATGGCTCAGTGGATGGAGAGCCAGACCCAGAGATGGGAGGTCCTGGGTTCAAATGTGGCCTCAGACACACCTAGCTGTGTGACCCTGGGCAAGTCATTTAACCCCCATTGTCTAGCCCTTCCTATTCTTCTGCCTTGGAACCAATACCTAGTATTGATTCCAAAACAGAAGGTGAGGGTTTAACAAAAAAACTGGGTCTCCAGATTTCAGGTTTCAATATGGTTCCCATTTTGTTTCCTCCACAATGAAGATTGTAATTCCATAACCATGCTGATTTATTGACATTAACAGATGATTAAGAATATTCTTTTTTTTTTTGAGAAGAATAATTTTTTAGCAAATGCAGACAAAATCTAAGAGTCCTGATTGCTTCTTTCTCATGAACGTTTTTTCTCCAGAGCCTGGGAGTCTGTACCGTATTATTTTCTTTAATGGCTCTAGACTCCTACGGCTCCTGATTTGGGGTCAAGAACCCTTACTCTGATCCTCTGATTACATTTTCCATTTGATGTTTTTGCTCCTCCCTAAATAGGAGTCCCTAACCTGGAATTTAAGAACTTGTAGCTTTTTTTTTTTTAATATGTAGATAACTATTTTAATATAACTAGGGATAAAGGCTAAAGTTTAAAGTTAGGGTTCGGGGGCAGCTAGATGACTCAGTGGATAGATAGAGAATGAGGTCTGGGGACAGGTGGTCCTGGGCTCAAATCTGATCCTGCCTAGCTATGTGACCCTGAGCAAATCACTTATCCCCAGTTGCCTAGCTGGAACCAATCCTTGGAAGGACTGAAGGTAAGAGCTTATTTTAAAAAAGCAAAGTTAGGGTCGTAATGCTAATTTTCCATTTTAAGCCTCATCTTTTATTTTCTCATATACCTGTACATTATTCTAAGAAGGAGTCTCTAGGCTTCCCCAGACTGCCAAAAGGATCCAAGACCCAAGGAAAGTTAAGAAACTCCTGGACAGCCAGATATAGCTCTGATTGTTCTCTTTCCTTGGTAGTCAACCTTCTTGACCCTTGCCTCCATCTGTGGGCTTCAATTGGCCTTGCCACAGTAGCTCAGCAGGAAGGACCCAACCCTGTTCCTTTGACTCCCTCCGCCATGCCACCTGGATATTTTGTTGGTTCTTTGATCTTATTCATGTAGATAATCCCTCCAAAGTTATAACTCATGACCTATTCATCCCTGCTCAGCCCATGTCACTCTTGCTCATTTCCTCCTAGAAACCTTCCATAGGAAGACCATCCACCATATTGAGGCTCTTTCTCTAGGTCTCTTGTCATTCCCCGCATTGCCAACATTCAAGTTGGTCCTCTGCCATACTTGCGACCTACCAGCCCATCTTTTCTTTTCTGGTCATATCTCTGTTTTGAAGCTTATTGGGTCCCCCAGTTAAGTGTTTCTGCCCCTGGAAGGACCAAAAGCGTTGTGTAGATGGGCAATGGGACGTGGTTGGTAGCCAGAGATAAAGGGTCCTGAGCTGAAGGGGCCAAGGAAAGAGAAGTTCCCAATCAGAAATGGAGCTGGGCTTGATACCAGGATCTCAACAGGGTCCAAAGGGAAAGCAAAGAAATGTGGTGAGGGAGGAGACAGTCTCTGGTGTTCAAAACCAGAATAACTGTGGGGGTCTGAGTTTTATGAGGGTCCCACATTTTAGTTCAAACTTCTTTATGTGAATATGTTTACTTTCACATTGTTTAAGCCTGGTCATGTGAGCCCACTTGTACCTTCTAGCTTATGCCAATCAATCATTCAGTAAGCATTTTTGTGACCCACTTGCTAGAGGGTGCAGTGGATAGAGCACTAGACCCGGAATCAGGAAGATTCATCTTCCTGAGTTCAAATTTGACTTTAGACACTTATTAGCTGGGTGACCCTGAACAAGTCATTTATCACTGTTTGCCTCAGTTTTCTCATCTGTCAAATGAGCTGGAGAAGGACATGGCAAACCACTCCAGTATCTTCTCCAAAGAAAGCCCAAATGGAAGAATCAGATACAATTCAAATGACTGAACTACAAAATGTTTTAAGGGCTTTATTCTGGAAATACAAAGAAAAAAAACAACAACCACAAGCCCTGCCCTTGGAGGAGTTCAACTTCTAAATGGAGAGACCACATGTACATAGATAAATATGTACAAGATACATAGAGAGTAGATACAAGGTCCGCAGAGGGTAAAGAAGGCAATTGCATCTAAGTGACTTGTGTCTCTTGTATTTAGCAAAATAAAGGGGGCAGCTGGGTAGCTCAATGGATTGAGAGCCAGGCCTGGAGACAGGAGGTCCTAGGTTCAAATTTGACCTCAGACACTTCCCAGCTCTGTGATCCTGGGCAAGTCACTTCACCCCAATTGCCTAGCCCTTACCACTCTTCTGCCTTGTAGCCAATACATAGTATTGATTCATTCTAAGATGGAAGGTGAGGGTTTCAAAAAAAAAGAAAGAAAATAAAGAAGGTTGAGGGAGAAGGAAAGAAAAAAGTGAAAAGGGAGAGAGTGAGACCCAGGAAGTCATTTTACCAAAGGCTAGTTGGAAGACAGCCACCTCTTGCTATTTACTTGGATAGCAAACATCATGGGCTACCACAACTTAGCTTTTTGGTCTTTGCTTCATGGGTTTTCAGCTTGTCCTTAAACTCACAATGGCTCTCCTTTGTGAATAACCAGAGTACACATTTATTCTTTGGGCTTCAGCCACAGGGATAACAATATCATGGACAATGGCAAGCTCTGTGACCTTTGAGACAGACACACCTAAAGGGAGAGGAAATAGCTCAGAAGGATTATCTAAAAGGAAACTCTGGGTTAATCTCATGATCCAGTTTCATCACAGTCACATCCCAAAGGGCACTGGATAGCTGATGTCTAGTTGGCATAAGTAGGAGACAGGATATTAAACGTGATGACTTTAAAGATGTCGGAGACTGTCTGTCCTATGATCCAGCCATAGCACTGCTGGGTCTGTACCCCAAAGAGATAATGGACACAAAGACTTGTACAAGAATATTCATAGCTGCACTCTGTGGTGGCCAAAAATTGGAAAATGAGGGGATGCCCATCAATTGGGGAATGGCTGAACAAACTGTGGTATATGTTGGTGATGGAGTACTATTGTGCTGAAAGGAATAATAAAGTGGAGAAGTTCCATGGAGACTGGAACAACCTCCAGGAAGTGATGCAGAGTGAGAGGAGCAGAACCAGGAGACATTGTACACAGAGACTGATACACTGTGGTACAATCGAATGTAATGGACTTCTCCATTAGTGTCAATACAATGGCCCTGAGCATTCTGCAGAGTACAAATTGTGGGAGTAAAAACACTGAGGAAAAGAACTGCTGGACTACAGGGGTTGAGGGGAAACAACTGAGGAGAGACTCTAAATGAACACTCTAATGCAAATGCCAACAACAGGGAAATGGGTTCGAACCAAGAACACATGTGAAACCCAGTGGAATCGCGCATCGGCTATGGGATAGGTGGGGGGGGGGGGGGAGGGAATGATCTTTGTCTCTAATGAATAATGCTCGGAAATGACCAAATAAAATAATGTTATAAAAAAATAAATAAAGATGTCGGAAGAAAATGTATGATCTGAAAAGGAAATGGGCCACTGGCGTAGGGAGATGAGAAAACAAGAGGCAGACAGTCTGAGGGCTCTACTGGCAAACACACATATTCAAAAATTGAGAGAAAGGACGTCAGCTCATTGGTTAGATCCACCATGCAGGATTTCGAGGACCACATGGACAAGAACTACACAGGATGAGAAGTCATGGATGGGTTTCTGTGGGACTATGAAGGAAGGGCAGGTGAGCCCCAGAAGAGAAATATAACCTCAATAGGAGCCTGCTGGTGGTAGCCTTGGTCTGGTCATGCCACACAAAACATGGACATCTGAACCTAGGAGTCACAGAACATTGTTTCAAGTTCTAGCACTGCCACTTGCTACCTGTGTGAGCTTATCAATTTTACATATCTTCTCGGGGTATATTAACATGAAAGAGTTTGGGCCTGATAACTTTTGTAGTCCTGTATTCTATCATTAATTTTTAATTAAATTAAATTAATTTTTAAATGATGCCCTCCATGACTTTCTCCAATCTTTTAGAATCTCCCCCTCCTTGAGATATCTTAAACATAGACCCTTATGAGCTTTTACAAATAGTTTTGCTTGCAGAATAAATTTCTTCTGTGTTTAATCAAATAAGGCTACTCTTCCCAAATTCTTGGCCCTTTCTCATGTAATATATGAAGTTCCAAGTGGATAGGATCCAGATATGGCAGTTCCATTATCATCACTGATGATGGTAGATTAATAGAAAGTACTAGATTATGCGTTGGTTACACAGAAATGCTGACAAATCTTATTCCGTTTCTTGTCCATTCGTTCTCTTTCTAATTTCATGTATAAATGTTTTCAAGGTGGTTTGGTTTAGCTGGGTTGCATGCCAAGTCTTGTTTTTCCTCCCTTTAATGTTGTGTGAAGTCATATTGCTGTTATCCTCCCACCTTTTCCTTATTCCTTTGCAAATGGGCACGTATGGCTGATCTGTCATCTTGGTGCCCGCTGTGGCTTCTGTGCTGTTTTGGTAACTGTTTAACATTAGTCAAACTCCTCAAGGGAAGGATGATAGAGGCAATACCTTAATTTTAGTCTTTTTTCCCCATTTTGAGAGTTGGTAGCTTATGTACACGTGGGGAGGGAAGGTTGCTGTAATAATCTTTGTAGCCTCAATAAGGGGCACCCCTGGTACAGTTATAGAACTATGCTTGAAGCCATGAACACTTGGTTTTGAGTTCTACCTTGTCACATACTGGCTGTTTTGTGTGACCCCAGGTAGGCTACCTATAACCTCTCATTGTTCAAGGCAACTTTTTTTTTTTTAAATACTTACCTTCTGTTGTAGAATCAACACTAGGTATCAGTTCCAAGGCAGAAAAGTAGTAAGGAGTAGGCAGTTTGTGTTAAGTTATTTGCCCAGGGTCATATAGCTAGGAAGTGTCTGATGTCAGATTTGAACCCAGGTCCCAGCTCTCAATCCATTGTATTACTTAGCTCCCCCAAGGCAATTCTTTAAGATTTGAGATTTTTTTTTTATTTTAAAATTTGAGAAAAGGTGCCAGTCTGAATTGATAGGCTATTGGCAGCTCCTTATCTAACAATTCCCTGAAGTCCAGCAGGATACCTGGCACATAGTAGGCTCTTAATAGATGCTTATTGATTAATTATATGCAGTGTCTTCTAGTCATAATTATTCATTTTTCTGATTTGATGTTCTTCCTCTTCCTCTAAGTTTTTACCCTTTTTCTAGTTAGCCAATAATTCACCATTCTAATTACACCAAACTGTTGCTTCTGAGATGAATCTCATCTGAAAACTAATCATTCCCTGTCTGCTCAAGTATGGTGCCTTTCATTTTTCTGTTTCAGGGACATTCTTTCCTTCTGACCTTAGCCAATGCCTTCTGACAGTCTTCTTAAAGAAAGGATTCTTTCTGGGACCTTTCTCAGTAGTCTTCATTCTCTCATTTCAGAATCGTAAGATGACCATGTTTTCCAATAGAGTTTCTACCATTTTCCTCTCTTCACATGACAGTCATCATGTGTCAAGATGTAAGTTGAATACAAGCTGGAAAGACCTCCACGAATTGATGCAGAGTGAAACGAGCAGAACCAGGAGGACATGCTACCCAGAGACTGAAACGTTATGGGACGATCATATGTAATTGACTTTGCTACTGATAGCAATGCAATGATCCAGGACAATCCTGGGGGACTTATGAAAAAGAACACTATCCACATCTAGAGAAAGAACTGTGGGAGTAGAAACACAGAGGAAAACTTTTGATTTTTCACTTGTTTATGTGGGTATTGGTTGTGGGGTTTTGGTTTTTAAAAGATTACAAAAAATGATTAATAAGGAAATAGGTATTGAGTAATAATACATATGTAACCCAGTGGAATTGCTTGTCAGCTCTGGGAGTAGGGAGGAAAAAAGGGGAGGGAAAGAATATGAATCATTGAACCATGGAAAAATACTTAAATTTTAAAAATCTAAAAAAAAGAACGATTATAAGTTGGCTTAGTATGGAGGACCTTAAGTTCTCTTGTAGACATTCTCTACTTGCTTTTTAAGTAGACATTCCCTACTTCTTTGCCCTCTCCTCCAGATGTGGGAGTATAGTCTGCAATTTCCTTAACATTGTAAACATTAAAATTAATATACAATAACTTAAAATATTATATTTAATAAGATGTATTAATAATCACTAGAAGTAACAAAATAAAACGGTGACAAAATAAAACCATGTGCCCATGGCTAATCTACCTGTTCAAACACCCGCTCCACCATAGTGGCCAACAGGAAGCAAAAAGAGCTAGCCATGGAAGACCACCTTATATATCTTCCCTGTCTACATCAGCACTTAACTACAGGAAGTCAGTGGGCTCCTGGGAAATGAGGTTCAAAGGCACAAGATTTCCAATTACACAATATCAGTCTGTTCGCTTAAGCTTAATTTGAATTCTGCAAGATGAGATCATGGGATCATTGACTTAGAGTTGGAAGGGTCCCTCAACACCATGGAGTTCCTTTATTTTTAAAAAAAACCTTTACCTTTCATTTTAGAATCACTACTGTGTATTGGTTCTAAAGCAGAAGAATCATAAGGGCTAGACAACAGGGGTTAAGTGACTTGCCCAGGGTCACCCAGCTAGGAAGTGTCTGAAGCCAGATTTATTTGAACAGAGGACCTCTTGTCTCTTGGCCAAGCTATCAACCCACTGAGCTACCCAACTTCCCCCTAACCCCTTCATTTTAAAGAGGATGAAACTGAGCCTGAGTGACTTGCCCAGAAACATGAGGTGGGGATCTGAAATGGGATTTTAGTTTCCCTGCCTAACTCCAAGCCCAAAATTCTATCTTCTTCTCCACTAGTTATCTCTTACCAATAAGTGTCCCATGAAATGACATTTCTTGTTTCCTTTGAGTGCATGAGGAAATCAGTTTGCTAATATTCACCTCTCCAAGGAGAACATGCTAGCTCTCATCCTATCGTCTACAGGTTTAACCTTTTGCTCGTGGAACCATAGGGTTGTCTAAAGCACCAAAGTCACTTGGTGGGAGGTCGCCCATGTTGTAAGCCCAAGTTTATTTGAGAGCTGAAGAGATTGCTTTTAAAGGCTGAGCCTGCACCCGTAGCATTATAAAGTAACTTCAGAGATCCTACTATCCAGGACATAGAGTAGATACGGCTGGGCAGCAGATTACCTGGAAAAGATTTGGGGATTTTAGGAGACTGCCAGCTCTCTACCAGTAATGCCATACTCAAATGGAAATGGGACCACAATCCACACTTAAGGTTCTCTGCAAGCTGCATATGATATTATCTAGGTTTTATGGTCATGTATTTTTTTGTTACTATTTCCCAATTATTTCATCTGGTTTCAGATTGTACTTGGGAGAGGGAAAGGAATAAGCACTTACATGGCATCTATTATGTGCCAGATGCCATACAAAGCACTCTATAAATAGCTCATTGGATCCTTGAAACAACTTTGGGAGGTAGGTACTGTCATTATCCCCATTTTCCAGTAGAGGAAACTGAGGCAGAGTTAATTGACTTGACCAACATCACACAGCTAATAAGTATCTGAGGCCACATTTGAACTCAGATCTTCCTAACTCCAAGTTCAGTGCTCTATTCACTGTGGCACCTTGTTGCTAGGAAGTGTTGTGACATGAATAGAGCCCTCATGTGATGGAACTCTCTGTTGCACTGGAGTCAACAGTGAAACATGGTAGCCAACCAGCCAGTTGAGCAGTCAACAAACATTTATTAAGCATCTACTATGTGCCAGGCACCATACTCAGTGAGAAAGTCAATGAAACCTTTAAGGGTCCCTGTTCAGCAAGGGAAATGAGGATCCCATTGTACACTAGCCTTGACCAAACACTTCTGAAGGAACTATTCCCCTTTTGAGCAGCCAATGTTTACAAAAGACTTTGACCAATGGGAAAGCATCCAAAAGAATGCAAACAGGATAGTGAGGGCCCTAGAAACCACCCCATAATCTAATGGGTAATATTTAGCATAGGGCAGCTAGGTGGTACCAGGTCAGGAATCAGAAAGATTCAACTTCCTGAATTCAAATCCAGCTTACTAGGTAGGTGATCCTGGACAAGTCATTTAACCCTATTTACCTCAGTTTCCTCATCTATAAAATGAGCTGGAGAAGGAAATGGCAAACCCCTCTAGTATCTTTGCCAAGAAAACCCCCAATGGGGTCACAAAGAATCAGACACAACTGAAACAACTCAACAAGAGAAAAAACTTATGGGGAGCAGGACAGCTTTAGTCCAGTATCTGACAGATTCCAGGCATTTGCCTTGATCTGCTTGGCCACGGAGGCTAAGACTAAGAACAAGCAATGGGTGAGAGTTACAGAGAAGCAGATTTCAGCTCAAAGTAAGGAAAACCTTCCCGCCATTTTGATCTGTGGGAAAGTGGAAGGCAATAGGAGAGGCAGTGGGAGCCATCCTACCAGACTTCTTCAAGGTCAGGTGTGGGTTCTCTAAGAGAAAAGCATGCAGGGACATGAATCCTGAAGCAGGTGATGCATCCTTCCCAGGGAAAGAGTAATTAAGACCCTTTTTCTAAAGCGTTTCCACAGCAGAGCTACTTGTTCTTGACCATCCTCTCTTCTAACAAAATTGTCCACCAGAGGAGAGCCTGTCCCGTAGCGAACGCCACAGTCTCAGCCACAGAGAGGGGAGAGGTGGATTTCAACATCATTCTACCGGGACGGAAATTGGTCATTGGAGGAACCAGGGCTTAACCAGCGTGGAGTACTCTTTTCTTTTCTTTTATTGCAGTCATGTATATGGTTTGCCAAAGTTCCAAACTGAGTTCAAGCTCCAGGTTATCAACCTAATGAAGTGGCCGGGTCTGGCCAGGCAAGGGGAGGCACTGAGTAGGTAATAAGGGACCTGGGCACAAACAGCCCAATTTAGGGAAAAGAAAGCTATTTGCTGAGGCCAGTGAGCCTCAGAATCCCAGGAATCTAAGGTGAGAAGTCAGCCATAGGAGGAACTTAAGGACAAGGCAGGAATATGGAATCCCAAGAGGTCCGAGCTAGAAAGGAGATCTTAAGCAGGACTTCTTAGCCTTTTTTCATGGTTTGAACTCTGATGACCATCTGGTGAAACTTCTGGTATCTTTCTCAGAATAATGTTTTGCAGGGTAGCCAACTGGCACAGTGAATGGAGCACCAGGTGTGGAGTTGGGAGGATCTGGGTGAAAATCTGTCCTCAGATACTTCCTAGCTGTGTGACCCTGGGCAAGCCATTTAACCCTGTTTGTCTAGCTTTTGACCATCTGTCTTAGAATTGTTTCTAAGATAGAAAGTAAGAGGTTTTTTTAAAATAAGTTTTCAATGCACTAAATGAAATCCATAAGATAACAAGGAAACCAATTATAGTGAAAGAGAGTTGTGTGTGTGTGTGTGTGTGTGTTTTAAATACCAATACTAAATATTGGCTCCAAAGCACAAGAGCAGTAAGGAGTAAGTGACTTACCCAGGGTCATACAGCTAAAAAGTGTCTGAGGTCACATTTGAATCCAAGACTTCTCATCCCTAGGCATGGCTCACACTCCACTGAGTGCCCTGAAATATAGTTTTCAAAATATCTTTAAAACAATTCATGGACCCCAAGTTAAGAATGTTGCTAAAGATTTTCTTGTCCAACCTCTTCATTCAATAGATAAGGAAACTGAGTCCCAAATGGCTGAAGGGAGCTGCCCAGAGTCATACAGATAATAAGGAGAAGAGCTGGAATGTAACTTGGGTCTCTGGATTCCAAATTTATTGCTTTTTCCACAGCCAAAACAGGATCAACAGTAAAGACTGACTCATTGCTGAACTACTGAACTAGACTCTTCCTGGGCCTCTGCCTAAGGGTAGGATCAGTCCCAGGGCTTGGGGTGGAGCCAGACCTACAGGTGGGGATTGTGTCCCCAGACACTTAAGGTCTGAGGAATGTTAGGGTGAGGGACAAGCAGGTTGGGACACGCTTTCCCCCATCCTAGTAAATCTGGATGGTTCCTGAGATGTGCCTCCTAACTGCATTAAGTGGCCAGCCCTGGGTTCCACATAAGGTAGAGAGTGAGTGTCTGTTTTTCTATAATCATAGAATTTGCTGAAAAGATTCAAATCTTCCCATCAAGTCAGGGTAGAAGGAGGATGCCATTCTCACTTTCTTCTTTTCTTTGTTCATCACAACACAGCAACTCCTTAAACAACTGTTCTTGGGTGGAAAGCCCTGAATGCTTAGAAAGATCTGATTTCAAATTCAAAAAAATTCTTAGCTGTGTGACCCTGGATATGTCACTTACCCCTCTGTGCTTCATCTGTGAAATGGGGATAATGGTATTTGGACCATTTGCCAAGTACTTTGCAAGTAGGAAATGTCAGCTATTTTTCCCATTTCAGAGATGAAATAAGGTCCTTCCCATGGATGTCCAGTAGACATCTTAATCTCAAGATATCCATAACAGAGCTCATTAGCTTTCTCCCTAAATCTTCCCCTCTACCACCTCTCATCCTCTCAATCCCCCCAGCTCACAACCTAGGAATCATCCAGGATTCCTCACTCTCACTCACTCCCCGTATCCAAGTTGTGACCAGAGGCGATTGATTTCACCTTGGTGACACCTCCCAACTATGCCTCTTTCCTCCTTTGGCATGGCCATGGTCCTAGAGCAGGTTCTCATGACGTCACTCTCAGACCATTGTAAGAGTTCTTGATGGGTCTGCCTGCCTCAAGTGTCCCCACTCCAGTCCCATCCTTCATGCAATCTCTAAAGTGATTTTCTTGAAACTCACCGATCATGTCACCTCCCTACTCAATAAATTTCAGTGGCTCCCTATCACCTCCAGGATCAAATGCAAAATGCTGTGTTGGGCATTCAAAGCCCTTTAGAATTTAGCTTCCTTCTATCTCTCCAGACTTTCTACACCTTATTCTCCACCATATTCTGGATCCAGTGATACTGGTCTCCTGACTTCCATGAATAAGATACTCCATCCCTTGGCTCTGGGCATTCTTTCCAACTATCCCCCACTCGTGGGATGCTCTCCTTCTCAATTCTACCTACCTGGCTTCCTTTAAGTCCCAACTAAAATCCCACCTCCTAGCAGAAGCTTTCCACAATCCCAATTAGTTCCAGTGCCTCTATTAATTATCTCCTATTTATTCTGTATGTGTATTTATTAGTAGTAGATATTTATCATTTTATATATTTAAGTATATTTATTCTGTATATATTTGTTTGCATGGTTTCCCCATTAGATTGTAAGCTCCATGAGGGCAGGGACTATCTCTTACCTCTTTTTGTAATCATACCTGGCACATAGTAGGTGCTTATTGATTGATTGATTGATTGATTGGAAGAAATGAAACATATGTTTAGCCCCTTTGCAAAGGTCATACATGCTCTGGCTGCTCCTGGTTGGTCCCTCACTCCCCAGGACAAGGGGATGATGCTGTATATGTCTGTCCTGTGCCTTACCCTCCCTCCCATATCATTACCAGCATTGGTCATCATCACCCTTCCACCCAAGAACTTGGTTTTTACTTGGTGAAATTCTTGCATTTCAAAGTTTCAATGAATTATTCTAAGGTTTTGTCAGGCATTGAGAACCACAATTGTTCTCAACCCTTTCCCTGGTTTTCAGACCTTTGATATCACCTAACTAAGGGCATTTGATAGGAGGGAGCTCTGGGGCCAGAGAAAGATGGGGCCTGGCCCTGGGATTTCCTGAAGGTTTGAGAAATCCTAGTTTTGGTGAATTGCTTAGAGCAATGATATATAACTAAAATAGAAATAGTTGTTCAGTCATTTCAGTTGTATTCAACTCTTCTTGGGGTCTTCTTGACCAGGATAATGGAGTGGCTTGCCATTTTCTTCTCCAGCTCATTTTACAAATGAGGAACTGAGGTAAACGGGGTTAAGTGACTAGCCCAGGGTCACACAGCTAGTAAGTATCTGAGGCCAGCATCACACATCTGGTGTAGCAGAAGCAGGACTTGAGCTCATTGTCTTCCTGACTTCAAGGACAGATCTCAATTCCTTCACTAAGATTGCATCTAGAGGAATTATTGCCTGGTAAGTCAGATAAGAAGGCAGCTAGGTGGCACAGTGGATAGAGTGCTGGACCTTGAGTCAGGAAGCCCGGAGTTCAGATTGGGTCTCAGACACTTGTGTGATGCTGGGCTAATCACTTAACCTTAAGGAAATGGGAAGCCACTCCAGTATCTTTGCCAAGAAATGCTAACTGGGGTTGCAAAGAGTTGGACAGGACAAAAAATTGTCAATGGCGGGGGAGTTCTGGCCTTGAGCGAGTTATTTGACATTCCTTCACAATATCCTTGTGAAAAGATGGAGAGATGTTTACTGAAACTCCAATTCACCAAATGTGAAAGTCGTTGAATGAAGAGTAATAACTTAGATGGCTATCAGCGTGTAGGGAGGGCTCCAGTGATGGGTCCCAGGGCTCACTCTGTTCCTGGCACCATCTAGTCTACATTTTTATCAGTGCTGTGGAAGAAAGTAGAGAAGGCTCAAAGCTGCCTTAGAGCTGGGATAACCTGGCAAGTGGCAAGAGCCAAGGAAGACAGTCCCGGCTTCTCTTGCAGAGCGATGGAGGCCGTGATGTATTTCCAATGGTACTCACTCTCTGGAGGTATTATTGGAGAAATAACTCATTACATCTCGTGGGGAAGCTCCATAATGTTACTTGGACAGGCCTGGACTGCAACTATGACCCCTAGCTCTCAATCAAAGGCTTTTGCAGGGGTTATAAGAGCCTCATAGCCACATATAACATTGTTTCCGGGGGCAAAAGTAGAAAAATGACATGGCGCAGAAGGGAAAGTTTGGCAGACCCAAACAAAGAAAGTCATTGAAACTTTTTTAAAAATGCCCACAAGAGAACAGAAGGAAGTTTAGGAGAAAGCACACTAAATAGCACAGTTCTCAGAGAAATATGTAGAATTGATTACATACTTTAAAAAATGAAGAAGTAAATGGAATGACTTCAAATACAATCCTATTTCGTGCTCTGTTCTCTATACAAAAATGCTTTTTATTCTAGGGTTTAAAATTCAGAATAAAAAATGAAATTTAATTTAAAGAAAAGGAAAAACATGGCTCTAATCCTATTCCCTATTCCCTCTCTTCCCTGGGCCAGAGATTCCCAGACAGAAAAGTGAGAGGGTTGGCTCATTTGACCCCTTTTGGCCTTCCCAGCTTGGAATCTGCAATTTTGTAAATGGGTTTACGTGATGCATTTGGGAACATTCTTCAGTTTAAGCCGGGGTGGTTTCAATTTATTAGAGCCTCACTTAAAATGAACCTGGGGGGAAACAATCTGCCCCTGAATAACAGACAGCTTTCCTCTCTCCTTTTGGGAGCCTTTAACTTAGACCACCCTCTATTCTCATGTCTCTCCTTCCAACATGTTCCATCTTGGTTCCCTTGGAAGGTCATCCTCTTGGTCTGGTCTTCCCTCTCTAAATGTGGGCACCCCCTCTTAGTTTCTCTGCAGGGTCTACCTTTCTTTCTCTATCTTCTTCTTTGGTGAACTTGTCCATTTTCAGCAATTCAGAGATCATCTTTATTCAAATGATTACCTAATCTCCCTAATCTAAAAGATTGCCTAATCTGCCTAATTAGTATCTCCTAAATTCCAGTCTCTTGCTTCTGGTTTCCCTGACTTCCTGCAAGTTCCAGCTAAAATCCCCTCCTTGTGGAAACCCTTTATGATCCCCCTTAATTCCAGTGCCTTCCTTCTGTTAATCATTTCCAATTTATCCTGTATGTAGCTTGTTTGTATGGAAATGTTTGCCTGTTGACTCTCCCATTAGTCTGAAAGCCCCTTTCTTGAGAGTAGGGACTGGCTTTTGCCTTTGTATCCCCTCGCACATTGCCTGAGCACATAGTAGGCACTTATCAAAGCTTAGGGACTGATTGTACCACCAGTTGCCCACTGGACATTCCCATCTGGGTGTACCATAGACATCTCAAACTCACCATGGCCCATCTAGAACTCAAAAGGAACTTTCCTGTTTCTGTCAAAGGTACCTCCATCTTTCATGTCAAGGCTGATTCCAAGGCTACAAGCTTGGGTGACTGGAAGAATGGTGGTACCATTACTAGAAATAGAAAGTTTTGAGAAGCAATGCTCATAAGAGAAAATCTAAATTCTGTCATCAACAAGTTGAGTTTGAGATGCCTCTAAGACATCCTGGTAGAGACGCCAAGAGACCACTGGGAATATAGACTGCCAATTTGGAAAGCATCTTCATAGAGATAATCATTGAATTTAAGGAAACAGATGAGATCACCAAAAGGGAGAGCATAGGGAGAGGAGAGAAGAGGGCGCAGAGCAGAGTCTTGGGGGCCTCACTGGGGGAGAGAAGGGTGATCATCCTGCAAAAAAAACTGGGAATGGAGGAGTGGTTAAAGATGGGAACCAAGAGAAAGAAGCATTCCATAAGTCAAAATGAATAAGATGGCTTTAAAATAGTCTATAATTTAAACTTGTCTCAAAGGTTCTCTGTCTCAGAACCTTCCCTTACCTCACCCTCATCTCATCTGTTGACCCTACATCCTCAGTATCTGCTACATCTGCCCCTCTTCCCTCTACTTCCAGTGCCTCTGTCCCAGGTCAGACTCTCATTCTACAATACTGTCTTCCTTAGTTTCCCAGCCTCCAATCTCTCCCCTCTTAACAATTGCAAATTCATATTCTTGAATCAAAAACCTGACCATATTGCCTTTCCCCCACCACACACTCAGCAATCTGTGACGGCTGATAAAATGCAAGCTTCTCAGTCTGGTACTTAATTCCCTCCACAAGCTGGTTCTCACCCAACTTCTCAGGCTCCTTTCTGGTGAAAGAGTCCCTCTTCCAGTACAGGTCAGCACCATTTTTCTCAACAACGTTCAGTCTTTGAGAGTTGCCTGGAGGGAGGAAGAGGTTCCAAAAATAGCTAGTGAGCCCCTCTGGGTATTTCCTGAACTCAACACTTCAAATTTTCCTTACTTTTGGCCTTGGGCTATCTCCCAGGCCTGGAATTCCCTTCCTTCGTCACTATCATTATTGACCTCAGTAATATGTATTTATTTAATTATTATGAATGAAGGGACACAAAGGCACAAAAACAGCCCTTGCCCCTAAAGAGCTCACAGTGGAATGGGGGAGGCACATACAAGATGTATACAGTGTAAATGTACAGTCATTTCAGAGACAAGGCAGCAGAGTCAAAAGGCTAAGTAACTCACCCCAAATCATCCATCCAGTTTGTGCTAGAGGTGTGAGTTGGATCCAGGTTGTCTTGGCTTAACAGCCAGCTCTCTAGTCGCAAAGATGCATTACCTGCCACTCTTGCACTAGGTAGCATCTGTTACCCAGCTCTCTCTTTGCCTCATCAGTCATCTCTACCCACTCTGGCCAGAGGCATACATTGAATGACTCCCTCTACTCTTTACACTCTCACCTGCCCAAGCCCTGGGATTGCTTTCTGCCTTCATAGAAGGGATGCAAGAGGGTTCTCCCTGGAACAGAGTTTTATCTCAGTGTCAAGACCAAGTGACTTCCATTCCTGATCACTTCTGTCAAATGCACAGAGGTGAGAAAAGAAAGAAAAAGAGCCTCAATGAAACCTTTGAAAAATGCCCACGAAGGAAAAGAGGAAGTTCAAAAAGGGTACAAACAAGCAGGACAGGCTGGGGTGCCACCGTGTTAGATCCCATGTCCTTTAAAACCCAACATGTCTGCGATTGAGGTCCATGGCTTCACATTCAGACCTTTTTTTTTAGTTTTTCTTTGCAAGTAGAGATGTTTATGTTGATTGATATTCATTCTGTTCATATTATGTTTTTTTTTTCCATTGAAGAGGAAAGGTAGACTTTGTTGCTGTTCAGTCTTTTCAGTCATATCTGACTCTTCATGTCCCCATTTGGGGTTTTCTTGGCAAAGATACTGGAATGGTTGGCCATTTCCTTCTCCAGCTCATTTTACAGATGAGGAAACTGAGGCAAACAGGGTTAAGTGATTTGCCCAGGGTCATTCAGCTAAGATCCTGGTATAGATTGCAATTTCCTTTTCCAGTTCATTTTACAGTTGAGGAAACTGAGGCAAACAAGGCTAAGTGACTTGCCCAGGGTCACAGAGCTCATGTGTCTGAAGCCCTTGCTGAGATACTCCCTAGTCCCAAAGAGCTCACATTCTAACTGGAGGAGATAATCCCTAAAGGAGGGCTCAGGTTTAGGTTGAGTCAATGGCACATGGAAAGGCCAGGCAGTACTTTGGGAAAGTCGCAAAGCAGATGGCAGTCCCTGAGGACGCTGAGGAGTAATGGCCGGGCAGATGGTCATTCCCTCGCCCCTACTGCGTCCTTGAAAGCACTGCAGACACAGGCAGCTGTTAGGAGTGCAGATTCTACTGGGTTGTAGCGTGTGGAGAGCCAAAGTGCACCCAGGAATACTTGGGGCAAAATTGGCTAAGCAGGAGGATGGGAGAGACTGTGTGGCAGGAGCCCCCCTGAAGTGAGGCCTGCTGGTCCTGGGGGTGGGGGAGGCAATTCTCAGTTGGCTCCAATTGGCCCCTTCAGAGGCCTGGTGGGTATGGAGGAGGGAGGAGAGGCCATCTCAAGAAGACACTTGGGAAAGCGGGACCATGGGCTGGGCAGTGGAGGGTAAGCCTGGTTCACAGCAGCCCGGGGGGTCGCATCACCCCCAGACCCTGCCTTACCCCCAAAGCCCAGTGGTTCCAGGTAGCTTAGAGCTCTGGAACTGCCTCCTTAGGGCCCTTGGCTAAAGTCTCCATGCCTGCAGATCAGGATTTGGGGATCTCAGGCCTTTTCCTACTTCTTTTAGATCCAGCTCACCAAATATTTACTGAGTGCCTCCCCATAGGTAAATAATTGCCTGGAGCCCTGGGGGAACAAGCAGGGAATAATCTAACAGATGAAAGGCCTCCCTTAGACAGTATGCTCAGCCCTAGGGACACCCCATGGAAAAGGAAAGGCATTCCAGGCAAGGGGAGAAAATGCAAATGCCCGGGGTCAGGAGGTGAGAGGCTAAGATCCCAGAACAGTTTGTGTCCTCCATTTGCCTAGAACACAGAGTGAAGGAGGAGTAAGAATTTGCCCTGGAAAGGTCAGGTTGGAGCCAGATTACAGAGATACCAAAGGATCAGACTGAAGCAAAGACATGGTGACTGACTTTAAGTTACTTATTGTCTAACCCGGAGAGAGAAGAACCCCCAAGACAAAAGGAAGAGCCGCCCAGCTTTATTGGAGAGGCACCAATCAGTGTGGGAGCTCAGCAGAGGGGTTCCTCGGTTCTGTTGGGGGTGAGGAATCCACTGGTGAATTCCTCCTTGGGCTGCTGAAGGAATAAAGTTCTTACTGTCTGGGATCCATGCCGAAAACTCTGTTTTCCATCCACGTGTGCTCTTGTAACCATCCATCCTGACTCAACTGCTCCTTTGAAACTAGCCCATGAAAACTTCTCGAAACTAACTTCCCCCTTTTACTGTTTCAAGGCCCAAAAGGCTTCTCTGACTTTCCTCAATCTGTGCTTCTTCATCATTCAACTGAGTTAAATAATAAAAAGTCATGAAGTCCTTGCTATGGGCAAGACCCATGTGGGAGGCCATAAGCTCCCAAGTTTTATTAAAGGAGGCTGGCCAAGGTCCCACAGTCGCCATTTTTCCCCATGGCCAGCTCAACAGCCACGGGGCATGAAGCTTACATTCACATTCATCAAATTCCAGATTCTTGAAGGACTCTGAGAAGCCAGCAATCCTCTGAAGAGATTCTCCTCTCCAACACACCAACCCTTTCTCAAAGAGGAGGAAAGCCACTCAGGTTCCCAATGGAGTCCATTCCCCTTTTGGACTGTTCTACCTCAACCTTTCCCAGCATCTTTTCCACTTCCATCCATTACTAGTACTTCTGTGGCCAAGCCAACTAAGTTGACTCCCTCTTCTATGTGGCTGACGTTCAATTTCGAAAGGAGAGTTACCATGTTCTTTCCAGTCCTTTCAGCTGATCATGGGATGTGATCTTGGAAGTCAATGGAACTGAACTTGGAGCCAGGGCTTGTTTCCCTTCTCTCTTGGTGATTTTGGGCAAATTGCCTAACCTCTCTGGGCCTTTGTTTCCTCATATTTTAAAATGAGGAGGTAACATAGATGGTCTCTTAGTTCTCCTTCCAGATTTTTATCTATGGGCCTATCACCTCTTCACCATCTTAGTTGCCTTCCTCTACACATTCTCCAGCCTATCAGCCAACATCCTTCTTAAAAAGTGGCCCCTAGGATTTATGAGAAAGAACACTGTCCACATCCAGAGGAAGAACTGTGGGAGTAGAAAGAGAGGAAAAATAACTGCTTGATCACATGGATCGATGGGGATGGAGACTCTAAATGATCACCCCAAACATCAATAATAAGGAAATAGGTCTTGATCAATGACACGTGTAAAACCCAGTGGTATTGAGTGTCAGCTATGAGAGGGAGGTAAATTTTCCAAAATTAAAAAAAAAAGTGGCCCCCAAGGGTCAGCTGGGTAGCTCAGTGGATTGAGAGCCAAGCCTAGAGACAGGAGGTCCTAGGTTCAAATCTTGTCTCAGATACTTCCTAGCTGTGTGACCCTGGGCAAGTCACTTAACCCCCATTGCTTAGTCCTTTCCATTGATTCTAAGGCAAAAAGTAAGGGCTTTAAAAAAAAAGTGGCCCCCAGAACTAAACACAAATATTGTATGCCTTCTGGTAAAACAGAAACAATGGGATTATAGTCTCCCTAACTCTGGGAATGATGCTGCTTCTTACCTTCTGTTTTAGAATGAGAACTAAGTATGGGTTCCAAGACAGAAGAACAAGAAGGACTAGGCAATGGGGGTTAGGTGACTTGCCCAGGGTCACACAGCTAGGAAGTGTCTGAGGCCAGATTTGAACCTAGGCCTAGCTCTCTATCCACTGAGCCACCTAGCTGCCCCAATGCTTACCTTTTTTTGGCTGGCACATATAACAGTTATTCAAATTAACTTTTCAGTTCAAACCCTGAGCTTTTTTTTTTTTTCAGTTGAGCTTCAGCTGGGTCCTACCCTTCCCATCTTGTTCTTTTTTTATCTGTCTTTGGAATCTATGTGGAAGATTTTCTCTCTATCCCCATTAAGGTTTCTCTTATGAGATTCAGCCCATTCCTTCAGCTCGTCAAAATTTCTTAGGATTCAGACTTTGTCATCCAAAATGTTATCCATTCTTCCTGTCATAGTCTCTTCTAAACATTTGATAAACATGCCCTTTTTGCCTTTAACCAAGTCACTGTTAAACAACCCAAGAGCCCAGCACAAATTGCTAGGGCATCCCACTGGAGACTTTCCAAATGGACATCTAATGACTTTACAATCACTCTTTGGGTTTGGTCATTCAACAAAACGCCAAGTGCTAACTTTATCCCATCAGCTCCCTGTGTTTTCCACAAGACCACCCTGAAAGATTCTGTTCAGTGATTTTCTACAGTCTAATGAACTCTCCTCCTCACATTCCTTTGCTCTAGCAGTCAAAAATGAAAATGAGCTTCAGCTGGTGTAATCGATTCACCGTGAGGCCATCTGAGCACAGCTCCCATTTCTAGACGTCCACTAACCATCCCTTGAAGGATATATTCTAGCATTATGTGCACAAAGTCCACTTACTGGCTTCACCATTCTCTTCTCTTTTATGAAAATCAGGATGACATTTGTTGTCCTTTCTTTGATCCCGTGTCACCTTCTTAGATCTCTGTAAACTCAAAAATGGAGACCCATCAAGCACTTTCAAGAGATGGCTCGCCAATTTGAACAGAACAGGTAGCCTATTGCTATTTCCCTATTTATCTTGGGTATTGATTCTCTGTAAGCCATTTTTGTTCTGCCCTAATTTATAAATAGCACATAGTAGATGTTTAATAAATGCTTGTTTCCTTTCCTCCTCCTTTCTTGAGTTAGTCAATAAACCCTTATTAAGCACCCTGCTATGTGCCAGGCTCTGTGCTAGCACATAGTAGATGTTTAATAAATGCTTGTTCCCTTTCCTCCTCCCTTCTTGAGTTAGTCAATAAACACTTATTAAGCACCTTGCTATGTGCCAAGCTCTGTGCTAAAAAGAGACAAAAGACAGTCCCTGCCCATAAGGAGTTCACAGTCTAATAGAGAAGACACCTAAGAACAGGATAAATAAGTAATGACAGGGAAGACACTAGAATTAAGAGAGGATGGGAAAGACTTCCTGGAGAAGCTGAGATGGAAAACTGGTTCACTGAGATGGGAGAAGGATGAATAACAGTAGAGAAAGGAAGAGAAAACAAAAGCAAATTAAAAATTGAGGTCTTTATTTTCTGTCCTAATAGAAACTCTAAGACAGAAAGGTGAGGACTAAGCAAATGGAGGTAAGTGACTTGCCCAGAATCATACAGCTAGGAAATCTGAAAGGCTAGACTTGAACCCAGGTCTTCCCAACTTCAATCTAGGTGCTCTATCCACTGTGCCACCTAGCTGCCACTTCTGTAAATTAGCCTCATCTTCTCTACCTTGCACAGTGGTCTATTCTCTCTCTCTGAGTCTTCTCTTTCTCCCAACAGAGTTAAAAACAGCTTTTTATCATGAGCTTCCATGAAGTCAATTTTCATCTCTAAGGAGATGAATCTCAGATCAGTTTATCCAGCCCTAACCTCTCTCTTGACCTTCAGCCTTGCATCTCAACTACCTGCTGAGCAACTTAGAATGGATGTCCTGTAGCTATTATAAACTCAATATATCCCAAACAGAATGCATTTTCCTCTCTTTGAACCTTCCCCTCTTCCTAGCTTCTTCACTGCTGTTGAGGGTATCACTACTGTCCCAGGTACCTAAGCTCACAACCTAGATGACATCCCCATCTTCTCACTCTTTATATTAAATGGGCTGCTGGGGACAGTTAGGTGACTCAGTAGAAAAAGAGCCAGACCTGGAGATGGGAGGTCCTGGGTTCAAATGTGACCTCAGATACTTCCTAGCTATGTGACCTTGGTAAGTCACTTAACCTCCATTGTCCAGCTTTTACTGCTCTTCTGTCTTAGAAACAATACAGAGTATTGATCCTAAGAGGAAGGTAAAAGTTTTATTAAAACAATAAACATTTAAGAAATTAAATGAGTTGCCAAATCCTGCTGATTCTACCTTCCTATACACTGCTACCACTCTGATGCAGGCTATTATCATCTCATACCTGGATTATTAAATGGCCACTAACTGCCCTCCCTGCCTCAACTCTCTCCTACATCCTCCACTCAGCAATCAAAATACTCTTCTTAAAGTGAAGGTCTGTCCATGACTCTCTCCTACTTAATAAGCTCCAGCAGCTCTCTGTTGCCCCAGGATCAAACACAAGTATAGCCTGGAGCCTCCTGCCCTTTCCAGTCTCCCCACATCTTCCTCCCTTCATATCTTGGATCATTCTTGGAGCCAGTGAGCTTGGCCTCCTTGCCGTTCCTCCATCTCCAGGCTGTTGATTTTTGGTGGCTTCCTGTATGCCTCATCTCTGCCTCTTGGCTTTTATCAAGTCTCACCCACCATCCTGCCTTCTGCAAGAAAGTCTTTCTCAGTCCTCCTCATGCTGAGTGCCTAGCTCCAATTTATCCTGGATTACTTAGGACATATTTGTGTGTATGTTGTCTCTCTCCCATTAGACTGTGAGCTCTTGGAGAAGTCATTTTCCCCTGTCTCTGAATCCCCAGCATTTAGCACGATGCCTGGCATATAATAGATGTTTAATAAAAGCTTGCAGACTTTTGGTCATCCTCAGCTTTCCTCATCAGGCTCAGCTCATACAGAGCTTTATTTTTTAATAATCCTTACCTTCTGTCTTAGAATCAAGTGGAAAGGGCTGGGCAATGGGGGTTAAGTGGCTTGCCCAGGGTCACACAGCTAGGAAGGGTCTGAGGTCAAATTTGAATCCAGGACCTCCTGTCTCTAGGAATCTACTGAGCCATCCAACTCTCCCCCATTCTGAACTTTAGCATTCATCTTCTATAAATATCTTTTAAAAATCTTGGTTGGTTGATAAGTTCTTTATTCATCATCTTTAGTCTCTTTAAACAAACTATTCCTTTATCTCCTCATGTTCTCCACAGCTTGTCTTTGTGCCTTCTGAATGGCATACTTGAGAGTTTTCCATCTTTCCTGGGCTAAAAGGAAATCCCTTGTGGAATTTTAGTCCCTGGAATTCTATACAGCCTTTCTTTGAACTCTGAAATTTGAACCCTCATGAAGGGAGCCAGTCATAACATGCCTAGATTTTTCTTTTCTCCTGAACCACAAATTCTAAGATGGAGCAGTCCCTTCCTACCATTTCTACCTCAGCAACCAATTCCATCATGCCAGTGGCAATCACCAGCAAAGAGGTCAACTTTGCTGATTCCTCCATGTTGTTGTTTTTTTTTTAATTTGGTCATTTCCAAACATTATTCATTGGAAACAAAGATCATTTTCTTTTCTTCCCTCCCCCCCTCCCACCACCTCTCCTACAGCCAACGGCAATTCCACTGGGTATCACATGTGTTCTTGATTCAAACCCATTTTCCTCCATGTTTTGAATGAAAAAATTATTACTTAGAAAGGTCAAGAAAATATTATCTTGTCTCTGTCTCTGTCTCTGTCTCTCTCTCCTCTTCCTCTCTCTCTCTCCCTCCCTCTTTCTTTTTTCCTTCCCCCTCTTTCCCTCTTTCTCTTCCCCCTCTCCCTCCCTCCCTCTTTCCTTCTTTCTCCCTCTCTTCCTCCCTCCCTCCCTCCCTCTCTCTCTCTCTCTCTCTCTCTCTCTCTCTCTCTCTCTCTCTCTCTCTCTCTCTCTCTCTCTCTCTCTCCTCCTTTGGTTTTAAAAGCGTCATACTACTATATTTATGCCTCTGGGCCAAGTTATGATCTTTTCCCCACAAATGCCTCATTTATTTCCTCCTTCTGGCCAGGTGATCTGTTGACAATATTACTGTTCCTCCTTCCACTGATTTTTCATTCAAATGGTTTCCTCCCTTTTCTTGTTTCCCAGCAATGCTATTGTGCCACAATGGTCCCCCCAACACAGTCCTACCTTCCTGCCTTGCTTTTATCTAGATTATCCATTTTGAAAAAAATTTTCCATAATACAATACAACATGACATTCTATTGATGCATCTAATTCCACTAAAACTCAATGATATTTTTGAGGTCAAATTCATCTCTGTTAGGATTTCTAGTTCACTTTGCTTATTACTCATTATTTGTACATTTTCAGATAAATATTTGAGATTACAGGTTTTATCATTCAATGCCTGATAAAGAATAGGTGCTTAATTATTCTTATTATTCTTTAATAACCCTTACCTTCCATCTTGGAGTCAATACTGTGTATTGGCTCCAAGGCAGAAGAGTGGTAAGGGCTAGGCAATGGGGGTCAAGTGACTTGCCCAGAGTCACACAGTTGGGAAGTGTCTGAGGCCAGATTTGAACCTCAATCCACTCTCAGTGGCTCTCAATCCACTGAGCTACCCAGCTGCCCCCAATAGGTGCTTAATTAAAAAAAAAAAGTAAGCCCTTAGCAACAACTCTGTAAGACAGAAGACAAAGGCTGGGCAAACTGGGTTAAGTGACTTGACCAGGGTCGCACAGCTAGGAAATATCTAAGATCACATTTGAACCCAGATTCTCCCAACTCCAGGCCTGGCACTCTATCCACTGAGCCATCTCGCTGCCCTTTAGAAAATGTTTCATTGACTGATTTCTTTCCTGAGTTTTGACTCCTGTAATAAGCATTTCTTCAAATCTGATGCTGATTTTCACATTTCTTCTAACTGGCTGCACAGAGACATCAGATTCAGAATTGGCTCACAGGTCAGTTATCAGTTGCTAAAGACAGAGCAAATTTGACTTTTTAGTGTTGTTCAATATTTGCCGTCTCCAACACTTTTCAGACTCTCTCCATATCCTCATTAGCTTCTGAGCACCCTGTCATCATAGCTGCAACCCAATTAGTAATGGTAGTAGCTAATATTTATTTAGGGCTTTAAGGGTTTGGCAAAGTGCTTTACATATATTGTAATAGCCAGCAAAAAAGTACTATATAAGTGCTATTATTATTATCCTTGCATTTGAGCCTTTTAATGTCACTGGGAGGAAGCTATTGTTATCTCCTTTTGACAAAAGGAAGTAGAGTTTCTGGGAGGTTGGATTTGAACCCAGGTCTCTACTGATGCCGAGTCTAATCAGCCAATTAGTGTTTATTAAGCACCTACCATGTTCCAGGCACTATGCTAAGTGCTAGAGGTGCAAAAAAAGGGTTAAAAAAAAAAACAGTCCTTGCTTTAAAGGATACTGTAGAATTCCATTTTAATAGCAGTTTGTTGAGGTCACTCCAAATCTATGAGATTGGGGGGGGGCAAGGAATTGCTAATAAAAATGAGTCCCAATCCATCCATCTGAGCTGGTGAGATTTTGGGCCAATAAGGAAAGATATTTGGGGGGCAGGATGACTTTCCAAGCACCTTTCCAGTTACATTATGTACAAAGCTGCTAACTAATTATTTGTCATGCTGATCTTGACAACTTTGAGAGTTAGCATGGTGCAATGGAAAGAAAGTTGGGTCTGGAGTCAGAGGACCTGAGTTTGAATCCTGTCTCTGCCACCTTGGGAAAGTCTCTTCAACTCCCTTGGCTGGATGTTCCTCATCTGAAAAATGAAGGGGTTGGACTAAAGTTCTTTCCAGCCTGTGACCTATAAATCTAAGGTGACTCCACCTTTTCTATTAGCCCATAAAATTTGAGTCAACAGAAAAGTCATAGATAAGATATAAACTAACAGGAATGGTCAGAAGAGCATGCAACAGTTTCATTTGCTCTTCTGACCAGCTCTGATAATCAAAAATCTATTTTCTTGAATGTAAGGATTGTAAACCTGGGGTCTATGACTTCTTTAGAATAAATATTTTGAAATAATCAATAGATATAAAGGAGGAAAGGAAGGAAGGAAGGAAGGAAGGAAGGAAGGAAGGAAGGAAGGAAGGAAGGAAGGAAGGAAGGAAGAGAAAGAAAAAGGAAGGAAGAGAAAGAAAAAGAAAGAAAAGAAAGAAAGAAAGAAAAGAAAGAAAAGAAAGAAAAGAAAGAAAAGAAAGAAAAGAAAGAAAAGAAAGAAAGAAAGAAAGAAAGAAAGAAAGAAAGAAAGAAAGAAAGAAAGAAAGAAAGAAAGAAAGAAAGAAAGAAAGAAAGAAAGAAAGAAAGAAAGAAAGAAAGAAAGAAAGAAAGAAAGAAAGAAAGAAAGAAAGAAAGGAAGGAAGGAAGGAAGGGAGGAGGGAAGGAGGGAAGGAGGGAGGGAAGGAAGGAGGGAGGAGGGAAGGAAGGAAGGAAGGAGGGAGGGAGGGAAGGAAGGAAGAATTTATCAGGGAGTTATTACTTTGTGCCAAGTACTGTATTAAGAACTGAGAATACAAAAACAAGAAAATTAGAAGGTCCATACTCTCAAGGAGTTCATATTCTATTAGGGGAAGATAAGATATAAAAGAGAATGGGAAGTGGGAAGGAGGGATTCTGGTAGCTAGTGTGACAGTGGAGCAGCCTAGAGGATAAGTTGGAGAGTGAGAGCAGTGTCTGGGCCTTCTTGTGATGAAGAGGTTTCTTCCATAATCCTATGCATCTTATTTATACATTTAAGACATTATTATGAGACAATTGTTCATTTTCCACCAGCTATTCTGCTTAGTATCAAGTATGAATCCACCATGATCCAAATGCCACCACCACTGTCTCCTCCTCCCAATAATCTCATCACCAGGAAATTCACCAACATGGAGGTTGCTTCACCTCTGGTCCTCACACCTCAATTGCTTCTGCCTCTCCTATTGAAGGGATGGATGACAGAGCAAAAAACTCTTCCCACAGCCTCCTTTGATAGAGGACTCAAAATGGCAGCCATCTCTTCCTCTGCCAACAGTTACTCTTTTTGATTTCCACTCCACCACCATCTTCATTTCCCCATGCCAGAGTACCTAGCATCTCCCCACCATTTGTCTGTTTTCCTGACTGTAAACTCCTTGAGGGCAGGACTTTCTTTCCTTTTCAATATGTGTATCCCCAGCATTTAGCCCAGTGCCTGGCACATAGTGAGTGTTTAATGTTTATCATATTGTAGAAACCATCTCTAGGTTTCCAAAGGGGTTTACACCACCAAAAAGGTTAAGAATTCCTGCCCTAAAGGAGCCTAAATGAGGCAGCTAACTGGTGTAGCAGACAGCATTCTGGAAGCAGGAAGACAGGAGTTCAAATCCTGCTCCAGGCACTTATTAACCCTATGACTTACCAACTCTGAGCCTTTTTCTTCATCTAGACAAAGAACTGGACTATCTTCATTTCTATGTGCTGAGGAATGAATTTATGTAATTGCTTCAGTCCCCTAAAAGGAATAGGATGTCTTTGAGAGAGTCTGGAATTTTGCATGGATAATTACTCTGGTTTTGGACAAGGTAGAGAGATACGTTTGGCTAAATGTACCAACAATCCTTTGGCTATCTTCAGAGTCTGCCCAATGGAACTGGGAAAGCGCTCCATCCCATTCCAGATCCTGTAAACCATGTGGCATCTGCTTTTTCGTGGTTTCCCAATAGGGACAGGACTGGCATGTCAGTGCTCTAACAAGTGGATTGATTTTGTACCTTTCACCCCTACTATGAAGTTACAACACGCAGATTATCAAGTGCAATCAACAACCCAACAAATCTAAAATAGCTGTTTGACAAAAAACCTGTGAAGAAAATGTGTGAGGCTGTTGGCTGGGGCTTGGCGGCGGCGCCTATCCTAGGAGCCCTGACTTGGGGTAGTCAAATAAATGCCTACTTGGAACTCGGGCACTTTGCAAAGAGAATAAATAGAATCCTTCTAAGTTCCAACAGTATGAAGCGGGGAGAGACTTTTTAAAAAATAATTGAAGTGAATGAATAAATGAACAAGCAAGCCAACAAAGAAATAACCTGGAGAGCCTGGGGCTGTCCACGGGGTTTCTGTCTCATTTTTTCTAAGCACCTCAGAAAGCAAATGGTGGATGCTGTATAAAATGTGGCAAATTTGAGAACTGGTAAAGAATCAGACAAAAATCAAGCTTTCCATAATAAAGGATTGCGGTTTCATACTTAAGCCTCTCTGTTCTTTACATGTGGAGATGTTTGTGTTTTGTTGAGGTCTCTTTCTGGAGGCATGTGCTGCAGCTGGGGATAGGAATTGGAATTGGGATGGAACATATGATTTGGGTGATATAGGATCCTTCCCAGTGAGGAAATTCCCTCTACCAGTGTAGGTCAGTGCCTTTCCCCTAACTCAGTCTTGGAGACCCTCTAAGAAAACAGAAAGATTCAATGATTTGCCAGTGAGGAAATTCCCTCTACCAGTGTAGATCAGTGCCTTTCCCCTAATTCAGTCTTGAAGACCCTCTAAGAAAACAGAAAGATTCAATGATTTCCCAGTGAGGAAATTCCCTCTACCAGTGTAGGTCAGTGCCTTTCCCCTAACTCAGTCTTGGAGACCCTCTAAGAAAACAAAGATTCAATGATTTGCCAGTGAGGAAATTCCCTCTACCAGTGTAGGTCAGTGCCTTTCCCCTAACTCAGTCTTGGAGACCCTCTAAGAAAACAGAAAGATTCAATGATTTGCCAGTGAGGAAATTCCCTCTTCCAGTGTAGATCAGTGCCTTTCCCCTAACTCAGTCTTGGACTTGCAGGGTTACATGGTTGTGTTAGAGATGGGACTCCAATTCAGCTCTTCCTGCCTCCAGGGAAAACTCTGCCTGCTATGCCAAGCTTCTTCTCTGTGTAGGACAAAAATAATATCTAATGTCTAGAGACAACACAGGTAGATGAGTCCTGGATTAGTCCCATCTCTACCACTTTCAAGTGTTTGTTTGAGAATAAAATGGGGTAATAGCTAAACTCCCCAACCCTTAGTTTTCTATCTGTTGATTCCAAGGTAGAAAGGGCTTTCCAAAATCATTTCCTCCAACTCCTTCATTTTGTAGAAAAAGAGACTTGCCCAAGGTTACCCAGGCAATGAGGAAGTTGCAGGGAGAAAGTCCAGGCTCAAGTTTTCAGGTTCCGAATCTATTTCCATCTCACTGACTCACAGGTAAGACAAAGAGGAAGGCAGTTTCAGAGTATTTACTGAATATGTATGGCCACTCCCTAGACAGTCTCCCCAGGCCAGGTCAGTTCTGCCCTCCCTTCCCAGGGCTACCCCATCTGATTCTGTAAGAGATCAGCTCCCCCTTGATGGAGAGGGACAGCCTTCCCAAGATTCCAAGCCTCCAGTCCATCCCCCATCCTCCTCAAGCTTGGCCACCTCTTCCAACATGGTCCCCAGATCTGAGAGAGGCCAGGATGACCGCTGTTATAATCAGAGGTGGAGCACTTGGGGCACGAAGGCCAGGCTAAGGGTGATTGGGCAGGAGGAAGAATATTCCATCAGGTCCAATTCCCTTTGTTTTAGAGATGAAGAAACAGACCAGAGATCACATATGGAATTAGATGGAGATTCTGGGTTAAAGTGTGGAAATCTCAATTCCACATTACGAGGAAAGGGCAGCACGGGGGTCATGCCCAAATCTGCCTCTAGAAGCATAGATTTAGAGCTGAAAGGGGTCTTAGGGTCTAAGCAGGTCTCTTTACAGATAAAGAAACAGAGATGCAGTGATCTGCCCAGGGTCACCCGGTGCGTGTCTGAACCTGCCTGGTGTGATCCGGATTTTCTCTCGGGGTGCTGAGGGCCAGCAAAGGTCGTCCATCTGGTCTCCTTGTGGTCACTGTCATGGCTGGCCGCAGGAGCGGCATCTGAGTCAAACCCTACGAACACACTGGGCAGCTCATTTAGTCCAATCTCCTTTATTTACAGGAGGGAATAGAGGCCAACAAGAGAGCCCTAAAGGACTTACACCTGAGATCTTGAATCCAGGCCTTGGGCCTCCAAATCAAGGGCTGTTTCCCATTTTAAAAATTTTATATTTTACATTTTAATATTATAGTTTTTCTGACATAACAGCAAATAAAGTATTTGCCTATACAGTAGAGGAAGATAGGTGGCACAAATCACCATTACATAAATCTTGCTTATAGTTTATTTTACTTAATACAAATTCAACATGTCACTGTCAAAGCCATTCCTGTTCTCTCTTTTTGTGGGGACAGAGGAGGGAATCCTGGCCCCCTCGCCCTTGCCCCCAATTGAAAAAAAAATGAACAACACGAAAAAATAAGTATAAACACAGCAAAACCCCTCATTTCATTCTGCACCCTGAGTCCATCATCTCTAGTTCAGATGGAGAGCAGGCGTCAACCTCAGAGTCCTGGAAGATCAGTCCCTTGGGTTGGTTCCAAATGGAGACATCATTTGGGTTCTGCTCACTCCACTCTGCATCAGCCTGCTGAGCTCTTACCAGGTTTCTCTCAAATTGTTCCCTTTATCATTTCCTCCTGGGGCAATACTATCCCCTCATATTCCCACTGACAGAGGATAGTCAGCCACCTCCATCTCCATACTCCTTCAGGGCTACCATCTTGGAAAGAACACTTTCCATTGTGGAGAAGATTCCTTTGGAAGGAACTTGTGTAACCCCAGTCAAGTCACTTGGGCTTTGAACCTTATTTTCCTCATCTATAAAATGGAGATAGACCTCTGGAGGAAGAACTGTTGGGGTCAGGTAGATGTGGATCACATCAGTGTATTTATTTACCATTTGATTTTGGGCTTCTGCTTTTGTATGAGTGTGCTCTTACAACAACGATCAATAGATCAATAGGAAAGTGTGTTTTGCATAATACAAATAAAAATTTTAAAATACAATAAAATGGAGATAATAACAGCACCCGTCTCACGTGCTACGTGTAGAGTCTTATGGAAATATTAGCTACTATTAGCACTATGCCTTGCTTCAAAAGTTGGGGTGATCCTTCCACCAATGTAGACCCTTTAGGCCACTTCTCATCCTGTGCAATTCCTTGTAGGTCCTCCAAAGAGGGATCCGTTCCATTTACTGTTCTGGAAGCCTTCTTTGTGGTACTACTTTGCAAAATCCTACAATTCCCAGCTGGCTACACAAGCAGATACCTTTAAGTGCTTGAATTAAAAATTTAAAGATTAAAATCTCACACTTGTAAAATGTAATATTATAGCAAAAAACTAGCAAAGTTCCGGTATCAGTAAAACATTTATTTTAGGCTCCCAAGCAGGCAAGCGCAAGTCAACAATTGGCCTTTACTGAAATCCATTTGAGCTGCTTTGTTCAGTCTGAGGCGGACAGAGTAGCCATTCGCTCTAGACGTGCCGATTCTTCTTTTTCCATTTTATGTCCTTTCTCATGACATAAAATCTGGGTAAAAAATTATTTTTATAGGGGTTAATTACATTTGCTTGAGTTTATCCCTAGCCAAATTATGCATAATGTAAAAGCCACTGGGTAGACACACACAGCCCTGCTCATATTACAGACTACAGCTAATTTATATCACAGGAATTCAAGTCTGGTCCATCTTTCGGAGGGTTACAACCATCAGGGACCCAGAACTGCCCTTTCCTCAGAGATCGGGCTGGAACCTTTCTATGGCCTTTGCCAATGGCACTGGCTCGGGCAAAACACCGAAGACAACTTCTTTTAAAGCCACAAAGCCTCTTCGTTTGAAGGCAACACTTCTGGCTCGATCTCATGACCGCGAGGCATTTTACGCCAAGACTCATGCAGGCTGAAGATGGAAATGAGTCTTTTTTTAAAAAAATCATCCAATCCTTTCAGTTTCTTTAGGTGAAAAAGGAGTAATTAAAAATATTTGTTAATTCTGAGGGACTTACGAGAAAGAATGCTATCCACATCTAGAGAAAAACTGTGGAAGTAGAAATCCAGAAGAAAACAGATGATTTATCACTTGTTTGTATGGGTATAGGATTTGGGGGTTTGGTTTTAAAAGATGACTATTTTATTTTAAAAATTATATAAAATGATAATTATATATCATATAAATTACATTTATATAAAATATTATAATTATATTAAAATTAGTTCTATATTATAAAAATGAATTATTATATTTATTATAAAATATTTATTATAAAATTATAAAAATTAAAATAATAAAATTTTATTTAAAATTATAAAAATTAAAAAATAGTTCATTATAAAAATGAATAATATGGAAAAAATACTTGTGAAACCCAAATGGACCAGCAGCTGCTCGGGGCCTGAGATATTATGATATTGTTTGGCTGATAAATACCTCCTCTGAAGTCCTGACCTCGATCTTTCTCCCTATATTCTGCCCAAGCCCTAATTTAAGGGAAGACATTTGAGTTTTTCTCCCATACCCATGCAAGGCTCAACTCCCATTTCTTGGCCCAGAGAACAGACATTTAATCTTGCACAGAATGTATATTTTAAGACACTTGGCTTTTGCCATTGCCTCTTGCCTGGGGTACAAGCACAGCTTTTATCTTTCTCAGGATGTCCGCTCCCGATTCTGTTGTCCAGTCCAGATGGTAAGGGCAGGGGCTGGGTCTTTATTGTTAGTTTTTTAGCTCAATAGCAGTGTTCGTAAGCCGACATCAGTGAGAGAAAGCTTGTATTGGTGTCTTCTGACTCTAGAAAACTCAACAACGATCCCATAAGGAAGACACGAGAATCCAGGGGACAATTACAAAAATGTTTTATTTTTCACACGATGAATCTGAAACGATCTGCTCCAGTAAAGCCCAGAGGACAGACTGGCAACCTGAGAGCTCGGAGGTGGAGCTCCAAGGTACTGTAAACTAGGCCAAACAGTTCATGGTTCGATGTGTCTTTAAACAATGTCACCTGGCTTGACACCGTCTGCTCCTATCCCTGAACTTTTGGCCAAGGTACAGGCGTCAAAGCTTGGCTTCAAGTTGGAACACGACTGCTACAATGACTTGCAATTCTTGAAGCTCCAAGTAAACACCTTTCTCAGATTCAATCTCCGGGCTCCATCTGGATCAGGACAGTGGATAACAAAACCCCCTGCACTCATAATTGTCAACTCAAAACCCTCAAGGGGAGAAGGGGGTCGTTTGGGGCTCTGGAATTCGGGGGTCTCTTTCGACACATTCTGCCAGGAAAGTTGTATGCTGAGGGAGCTCTCTGGAGTTACAGGGTTCCCAAAATGGCGACCAGAAGACATCTATGACCACCTTATTTGCCCACTTTGAGATTTTTTTTTAACCCCTATTTTCTGTCTTAAAATCTAGACTGTTTTGTTTCCAACGCAGAAGAATGGTAGGGGCTAGGAAATAAGGGTTAAATGACTTGTCCAGGTTCACACATCTAAAAAGTGTTTGAGACCACATTGAACCCAGGACACCTCCTGTCTTGAAGTCTGAATCTCAATCTGATGAACCTTTTGACTGCCCCCACTCCTTTGTAGTTTTCAATCTTGAATCAACTATTTATGCAGTATGATAAATGGACTTTATATACTACTAGAAAAAAGTAAATGTTAAGAAGAGTTGAAGAGAACAGAGTCAAATTTATAAGAATACAAATCATTCCCCAGTTGATAAATGGTCAAAGGATAGGAACAGACAGTTTTCAGATTCAGAAATCAAGACCACCTCTAGTCACATGAAAAAATGCTCTAAATCACTATTGATTTGAGAAATGCAAATGAAAACAACTCTAGGTACTACCACATACCTAACCTAATATACCAGGAAAGGAAAATGAAAAATGTTGGAGGGGGTGTGAGAAAAATGGGACAATAATGCACTGTTGGAGCTATAAACTGATCCAAGTATTCTGGGGAGCAATTTGGAACTATGCCCAAAGAGCTATAAAACTCTTTGATCTGGCAATACCACTTCTAAATCTGTAATCTGGAGATCCAAAAAATGGACAAAGGACCTATCTGTACAAAAATATTGATAGCATCTCTGGATGGTGGCAAAGAACTGGAAATTGGGACGCCCATCAATTGGGAAATGGATAAACAAGGTGTGGTATATGATTGCAATGGAATACTATTGTGCTATTAAAAACGATGAGGACAATTTCAGAAAAACTTGGAAAGGCTTACACAAACTGATGCAAAATTAAGTGAGCAGAACCAGGAGAACCTCAGACACAGTAACAGCAGGTTTGTATGATGATTAACTGTAATCGACTTGGCTATTCTCAGCAGTACAATGATCCAAGGTAATTATGAAGGACTACAATGAAAAATGCTCTCTACCTCCAGAGAAGGAACAGATGGGAGTCTGAATGAATATCAAAGCATACTATTTTTCACTTTATTATCTTTGTAGGCTTATTTTTTATGTTTTTTGATTCCCCAACATGACTAATATGGTAATGTTTTACATGTTATCATTTGTATAACCTACATCAAATTGCTTACTGTCTCAGGGAGGACCAAGAGGAGGAATGGAGGGAGAGAACCTAGAACTCAAAATTTTAGAAAACTAATGTTAAAAATTGTTTTTCTGTGTAATTAGGAAAAAAATCCTGAAAAAAGAAAAACAAACAAAAAGAATCAAAACTATAGTGGGAAATTTGCGTGGCTACACTGCAAGAATTGAAGGTATCCAAATATTATTATACATAGAGAATTACAACACAATTCCACATTTAATTTTTTTCTTTCAATTCCTTGATTGAACACTAATTTGATAGATCTCTGAAACTTACATAAACTATTTTAATGATGCTAAAATGACCAAAAAAAACACCAACTGAAGACTATTATAAACATTTTATTTAAAGACATTTAAGTAAAAAAAAAGGTGCACAAATACAGATTACAGTATATATGAGTATTTCACATTGGGAAAACAAAACAAAACAACATGTAAATTGCATTAATAATGAACGAGCAGAATACACAAACATGTCATGCTTATGAAAAATAAATCTTATTTCCTAGAAACCCCAAATTCTATCTACTCTTACTGTCCAATGCCCGATTTCCCTGCTGAAAAATTTTGAGACAACCTCTACACCAAAAATCTTTAAAAATTGGCATGGCACTTAAAAAAAAGTTGTGGAAAAATGAAAATATGTCAAAACATATTTGCAATGGTGATCTGTATAAAATTTACACATCTTACTTGTTTTTAAAAATTATATTAAAACAAAAGGCCACCCGGGAGGTCAAAGCCACATCATAGAAAAATGCATATTACTGGTAGAAAACTGATCAATTTTGTGAAGACATTTCAAAGTGAAGACTACGTATACATATGCTTTTAAATAGTATTTAGCTGATGAAAAAGAGTAAATGTACTTCTGGCCCCAACCAATTTGTCCAAAACAGTTTTCCTGAAACCAAATCATGGGATAAAGACAAAGAAATCCCTAGGGACAGAAAAAGCATCACCACTTTGATTTCAAAGTCATCAACACCTTCTGACTACAGAATTCCCCACCAATAACTTGGGGCAAACCTATTGGGTCTCTAGAACTAATGGTAGATTATAATTGCCTAATTAAAAAAAAACATCTTTAGAACATAAGCAGGGGTTGGTTCCAAGTACACATGTAAGTTTTCTTTGAATTTCTCCATCCAGGCTAGGCATAGAAAACATAAAGAGACTACAGAACTGAGAGAAAGCATATCTCTAATAAAACATAGTTCCTAAAAAAAAGAAAGGAGGGGGAAGAAAAATCTATAAAATGTGTAAGACCAATTCCTTAAGTTATTCTGAATTTAGGACTGCCTTCCTACAATTTAATTTTTAATAAGGTTGGGAATGGATAGGCAATTTCTATGCACAGGGTTATTCTAGCTTCCAAATTACTCTCTCAAAATACAATGAAAGGATGGTACTTTGGGCATTTATTCAGCCAATAAATTTCTCAAACATTAATATTTATCCAAAAATAGCTTGAAGAGTCTGCCTTCTTACTCTACATTATATTTGTTATCTACATAATCAGGGTGTATAAAATCCAGAGTGAGCCGGAATCATGGCCAGTTTTCACTTACATTTATTATAGCCATTTCTCTTGGATCTCATGGAAGATTCCAAGGAGATACTTGGTAAGTATTCCTATCATTAATTTTCAAGAAAACTCTAATTAAATGGACTCAGTTGGAAGATTACATCTCTACATACTAAATTGTAAAGGATTTGTTTTTAAATGTACACCAACTTGGGAAACAAGGGCATTTCTCCTTGTTCTTCCAATTGCCTCAAAGAAGCCATTGCTAAATCACAAAAAAAGCAGCTGTGAAATCTTCCCTTGGGGGAAAAAAGAAATCTCATCATCTAACTTCTCCAACTTCAGCTGCCTGTTTTGGCCAGGGACCATTTTTACTTTCTACATCCTGCCCATTTCCCTCCTCGGTTGGATCTGGGCTCCTCTGCATCCTCTCTGATACTCCAGGCATATTTCTGGCCAAAAGTCTCAGAGGGGTCCTCTCTCTCCCCTCTGGGTCCCAGGCATAGGACTCAGAGGCTACTGATGGTTTACTGCTGGAGTGTGTCTAGTGTTCTCCTGAATGTGAAGTGTGTTTATTCTCCAGTTAGCAGGAAGTAGCAGCATCTTTCTTATAGCCGCAGATTTAAGAACTGTCTTAAAGTTACAAATCTGAGTATTCAGGACAAGATGGAAACATAAAATTGAACTCCTAGAGGTAAAGAACAGGAAATCGTATTTGGAAGTCATTCTGCCCCTCCACAATAAAGCCCTTCCCCATCTCCCCACAACCACCACCGCCACCTGATGACTAGCATAGCAACTACCAGAGGCCGACGATGCTATTTCACAATGTGCCTTGATGCAACAGATGCTCTTGTTCAAAGCAGTAACAAGTGTTTCTTTTAAATAAAAAGGAGACGTCGCTACATATGAGCAAGCTACAGACGAGCCACAACTTCTCAGGCACCCTCTGAAATTCCAGCAGCTGCCCGCCATGTTACAATTCAATCGATCCTGGTCTGAGGCTCCGGAAATCTGGTTTCAGACTTTTTCTTGCAGCTGAACTTAAAAGTGATGGTTTGATCATTACAATCAGGGATAAAAGATACCAAGTGTGCCATAAGTAGATGACGAAGTTAAAATGCTCAAGTTTATGCTATATGGTTGCATCCAAACTGGTAACTTGTTTATCCATGCATTATATGATAACACATGCAAAAGGGAGGAGCCCCATCAGACGCACTCTTCTGCAGACATCAAGAGGGGATTGATGTACTCGAAGCCCTCAAATTCAGACTGGTCAATCTTCTTCACAATATCACTGTTAAGAGAGAAACCAATTATATATCTATATGAAAGAACACGGTATCAGCGGCCATAAATTAATACTATAACACAGCAAACTGGAAAAATAAGGTATATTAAAACCATAAGTTAGGGAAAAAACTATAGAAATGAGGCTAACGAAATGAACAGGCATCAGCTAAGTGAGGAATCAAATAAAATGGTAAAAGGAATATACATCATTTAGCACAGGAGTCCTTAACCTGGGGCCTGTGAGCCTAGATGAAAATAAACATCTTCACTAACTTTCCTGAAATTTAGCATTTCTTTCCATTTTTATTATTCTTATTCTGGCAATGGGTCTATCAGCATCACCAGACTGTCAAAAGGGTCCATAACACACATCCAAAAAAAAACTTTAGCCTTAGATGGATTTTTAAAAGTCTGTGAGAAAATATTTCTGGAACCTTCTAGAATATAAAAATGGGAAAACTCGAAAGGCTTCTTGGTCCAGAGTTCCAGTCTAGAGTCATGGGCTTTAAAACGAAGATAACCAAAGCCTGGGGCAGAACTGTGCCATGATTGAGAACCTTCAGAGGTGTGACATCCTCTTTCCCAAATTTTCCGGAGCCAAAAATGACCTCTCCCTACGCGAAGAGGTGGTAAGCCAGGGAAGGTATGCTGGAGCAGGCCAAATGGGAGGGGCAGGACTGGGGATAATGCCTGGGGGCTGGGAGCCAAGACCATTTCAAGGAGGACCCCACTGCCCAAAGGACAGGTCAAAGGTACCAATAAGCAATGTATCGGTTCCTGGCAGTGAGCACAGGTACAAGGTCAAAGAGAAAAATACACTCTGAGAGGCTGAGAAAGGACAACTGAAACAGCAAGTCTGGACTCTTTGGGGGAGTTTTGGGACCGAAAAGAGGGCGCCCAGGTGCTGACAGTCCAGCAGTTCTCAAGCTGCTAAGTGACAGAATGAGGGGACGTCAGGCCAACGCCAGTCTTTTCCCACCATGTGGTTTTCCTTTAGATAATGGGGAGTGAAGGGACTTTTCTCAGATTCAGAAAGCAGGAAAGGCTTCTTCCTCCAACCAAGGAGAGAAGAGCAAAGGATGCTTGAGTCGAGGAGGCAGAAGAGTGAGATTCACCCCAGACATCCTGATGGACCATCTCAACTGGGCAGGAGAAGCCATTTGCCAGGAAGGGAAGGAGGGAGGCAGAGTCCACAATAGGTGCCACGGGCACTGAGGAGCCAAGGGAAACAAAGGGGCAGCAGAGACGGGAGGGTAGGACAGCCCGGCCACAGACATGTCACAAAATGCCGGCCCCTAGACAACTGTTTTTAAAACAGTCCAGAAACACCACAATGACCACAGAAATGCCACTTACTCATCATCTGGAGTGAGTTGCACAGGCTCATTAGTGAACTGGGAATCAAAGTTGTCCAAACCAAATTCTCCTGAAATATTTGGCTTGAAGGGAGGCACCACCTGCTTCTGTTCCATCTGGAATGACACGTTTAAGGACAGTCCACGTGAGACAAAACCACCTTTTGAGCCACGACCTCACGCGGTCACATCAGCGCCAATCTCAGATATGGCCAATGTGCGCCCAGCCAAGGATGAGATCGGGCATCCTCTCCCGCCTGACGAACATGCACACCACACACACCGTGCATGCGGTCACACACGCACACCTGGGGGAGCCGGATGACTCGTCTCAAGCCCGTAGGGGCTCTGGGCTAAACCTTCACGAGCTTGCAGCCAACCTCAAGCGCAGCTCCTCAGGGAACATCCACCTGCCCATCTATGCCAAGGACTGTACTCAGAGCCCTGACGGACTCGGCGAGAACCCAAGGAGCCTGGGGTCACCGGAGGCCACGCAGACTCGGGGCACTTGTGAACACAACTCTGGAATCCTAGGGTTTGGGTATTCCCCCAGGTCTGCATGCTGGGGACAACATGGCGGCTCCGTGGCCAGACCCAGCCAGGGATGACTCCCAGTCACACTCATTTCCTTCAGTCCCATTCATGCCTGGACTCCCCACCTCCTCAGCAGCCCTGCCCCTATAATGGGTCTCCTTCCTTCCTCCCCCCAGTTCTTTCCAGCCCCATCGAGGCTTTGTCTTGGCCCGTTAGAATGTAAACTCCTTGGGAGTAAGGGCCATCTTGTTTTCTGATGCCTGGCAGTGTCTAATAAATGTTTTATCTGTTGATCCATCTACCTGAGGGGTTATCCTACCAATAGCTACATCATACTAAAGGGAGGAAGGGATTTCCATAAACAGCTGGGATAAAAAAACCAAAGGAAACCACAAAACCTGTTTAAAAACAAAAACAAAAGGTATCTACGTACCATATCCCAATCGACATTTCGGAAGAATGGATGTCCCTGAATGTCAGCAAAGCCTGTTTGAGGATGACAACCTAGCCGTTCCTTGGGGTCCTAGAAGAGAGAGGAATGGTCTATCCATGAAACAAATGCCATAGGGTGACAAAGCATTTCTTTCTGTGGCATGAAGACTCTTACGTTGCTCTTTCCAGAGGCTACAATCCCCACCAAGTTAAAAATAAATGAATGCAGTGTGTCTAATGCCCCTGTGGTTCCCCTCTTCCCCGTAAGTGCAAAGGAATGTCAGGCCTGCTCCCTGTAAAGGCCTGGGGTAGGAGTCCTCGTGCAGCTGCTATCAGGGCTTAAGCTGTCAGCTCTAAGGTCCTCAAAGCTCAGGGTTATCGCCCATCCTGACCGAATTCTAAGTCCTTTATCATTGCAGACAACAAGCCCGGACCAGCCGGACCAGCCAGAGCGCAGACAGTCTTCATCCAAAGACACCCCCCCCCCCCATCTCCCTTATCCCTCCCTGCCAGTGGCTACGGAACGGGCCACCCCACTACTGTGAATGAGGACACATTCTCATTTTTCTTCCTGGGGAAAGTCATTTCCAAATTTGCACATTAATGCTTCTCACCTTCCCTCTTCACTGTGTTAACAATTGAGTCTCAAGTTGAGCTATTTCCTCGCCAAGGTGTGCAGACACTGCCACACGGCCCTGGATCAGAGGAGACTCCACACCTAAGCCATCTGCAGTGGCCAGGGTGGCCCAAGGCAGCCCTGGCTCTTTCCTGCGGGGATCTCCCTAGCCACACAAGTGAGCTCCTGAATGGCATACTGCCTCGCACTGTCATTCCACATCAGGAGTCCCTTGGGCAAGCCCCCCTCTTCAGGCAGGTGACCCCTTCCTTGCTCCTCTCACTCCCACAGGGCCATCCACCAAGTGAGCCTCAGAGAGCTACTTCCTATGGAACTGAGGCCCTGGTTCCTGCTCCCCCATGACTCCAAACTCGGACCTGGAGTGAGGGGGCTGCTATATGCTGCCATTGACATGTATACAGCCACCTCACTGGGGCAAACAAAGCAGAGTAACCTCCAAGAACACGATTTAGAAATGAACTGAGAACAAAAGAGACTGCCACCTATCTGGGAATCTTCTGTTTGGGGCCCTTTGCTTGGGAACTCCATTCCCCAAATGCAGCTGCACGTAAAGAAGGCAAATGCAAACAGTGACTTACTTTATTAAGAAAACTCTTGAGAACACTTGCAGCTTTGACAGAAAGGGAGCGGGGTATTCTAATTTGCTTTTCCAAAATAACTGGAAAGAAAAAGACAAAGAGATCACTGTTCGATCTTAGAGAGCTTCTTAATTTTTAAAACCACCATCTTCTCTCCACTGACCTCTGATCTCACATCTCCAACTGGATGCTGAGAGACCTCTTAAATTCAGGATGTCCCAAACTGAGCTCATTAACTCTTCCCCAAAGCCTTTCCCAACCCTAACCTTCCCTATTACTGTAGAGGACACCACTGCTCTCCCATCTCTCAGGCTCACCACCTGGGGGTCATCCTGCATCCCCCACATCCAAGCTAGTGCCACAGCCTATCAATTTTACCTCTGTGATTTTTTACTTTTCAAAATCCCCTTCCCTTCTGTCTTAGAATTAATACTAAGTATTGGTTTCAAGGCAGAAGGTGGATAAGGGCTAGGCAATGGGGGTTAAGTGTCTTGTCCAGGGTCCCCTAACTGGGAAATGTCTGAGGCCAGATTTGAACCTAGGACCTCCTGTCTCCAGACCTGGCTTTCTATTCACAGAGCCTCTTCTTGCCTCCTCCACAACTGATCTCCCTGGCTTCCTTCAAACCTGGAACTAAAATCCCACCTCCTACAGGAAGCCTTCCCCAACCCTCTTACTCCTAGGGGCTGCCCTCAGTTCATTATCTCCTGTTGATCCTGCACAGAGCTTGCTTTGTATTTTCTGGCTGCATGGTGTCTTCCCCGTTAATGTTGTGGCTCCTTAAGGACAAGTGTTGTCTGGCCCCTCTTCCTGCTCCCAGAGCCCAGCGGTGTCAGGGCCATAGCAGGTGCTTTAAAAGGCACAGGTGAGGACACTGCATTTTGGGTCTTTGAAGGCTCTAGGTCTTCTCCCATGTCCTTCTCCTCTTTGCCCCCTTTATTTTCTGGATTTGGCACCCTCTTTTCCGTATCTTCTACTGTGAAGTCTTTCCTCATCAGGTCTTCTCGAGGTAGGGCTCTCTGTCCTGAGACTGTCCAAGTTACCTTCAAGATACTACAGTGTTCCCTTCGGTGTGAGAATTAACTAACAGGCTTATTTCTCCAACTGGGGACAAGAGGCACAAAATGCATCAGAACTATTCGGATGGAGCCAGCTGGGCTCAGTGGATGGAGAGCCAGGCCTAGAGATGGGAGGTCCTGAGTTCAAATCTGACCTCAGATATTTCCTAGCTGGGTGACCCTAGGCAAATCACTTAACTCTCCCATCACCTAGCCCATACCACTCTTCTGCCTTGGAACTAAGACACAGTAGTGACTTTAAGAAGGAAGGCAAAGGTTAAAAATAAAGTAGTATATGGATACTTGCTACGGCCTAAATCCTCAGAGAAAGCCCCCAGATTCCTATCTGAGTTTCAGTAAAGATTATTCTCAGGAAAAGTAAATAGAACTCTATCCTCCCACCATGATGCTTGGTGTTTGCTGACTGACACTCTGTGAGTCACCTTGAAAGAGGTAATCTTCGGTGTTCTGATCAGGGTTGTCTGAGCTCCCGACGATATCAAAGGGAGATCTCCCTGCCATCATCTCGAACATCAGCACACCAAGTGCCCACCAGTCCACGCTGAAGCCTGCCCAAAAGAGGCGCGAGTCAGTGAAGAAGACAAACAAATCATTAAGTCACGATTCCTCCAAGCCTTTGTCTCACACAGACTTCGGCCTAGGAGATGTGACATCAGCCTCACCCCAAAGGCTCACGGTCTATAAGTCTGTTACATTACAAAGACTTGCCGCTGATGTTTGGCTTTGTGTCTGATTCTGTGTGACCCCATGTGGGGTTTTCCTGGCAAAGACACTAAAGTGGTTTGCCATTTCCTTTTCCACCTCATTTTACAGATGAAGAAACTGAGGCCAACAGGATAAAGTGACTTGCCCAAGGTCACACAGCTAGTAAGTGTCTGAGGCCAGATCTGAACTCAGGAAGAGGAGTCTACTGTGTCATCTAGCTGCCCCAAGAAAATCTGTTCAAGAAAGTGACTCAGAAAATGACCTGACGAATTTTGTAACTCCAGAGATTAAATTCTTATAGATAAGCTCTGGTCCTGAGATAACGAACACTTTATCCAGGGATAAAACAAGCCTTCACGGAACAATGTTTCTGACCAGGTGAAGTTCCCCAGGCCCAGCTTCTTTGGTCATTGATGAAATGCCCCTAAGGTAGGGAGAAGCCAAGCTGTCGCTCAGAAGGAGTCACAAGCTCCAAAAAGACAGAGAGGATATGGCAGAAGCAGTCTTTTCTTTAAAGATCCCTGATGAATTTGTTTTGCCAGTGACTGGGCACCCTCTTTGCAAAGCATCCCCACTCTTCTAATCTCTCCCTTCCAGGTCTCTAGCTACAGGCAGATACAGCTCCCACCCCTTCTGATGTCTAAGTCTGAATCTTTGTACAGTCAGGGGCTGGGAATATTTACTATTTCCCTCTATACATTTTTTTCTAATAAGATCAATAACTAGAACTCTAAGGTAAATACCTAAAACAGAGGATAATAAAAAAAGATTTAATGGAATCAAGAGCTAGTCCATCAAAAAACTGGAAAATGAAGGAGTGTTGTTCGACTGGGGAATGGCTGAACAAACTGGTATGTGATGGTGATGGAATATTATTGTGCTGTTAAGGAGGATTTCTATGTAAACAGGGAGAATCTAAGTGAACTGATGCAGAGTGAAATGAGCAGAACCAGAAGAACACTGTACACAGAAAGTGAAACATTTTGGAACAATCCAATGTAATGGACTTTGCGACCAGGAGCAATGCATGCCAGGACACTCCTGAAGGATGTATGGGAAAGAATGCTATCCAGAACGAGAGAAAGAACTACGGGAGCAGAAACACAAAAGAAAAACATTTGACATCATTTATCACATATATATGGGTTCGTGATTTGGGTTTAGGCTTTAAAAGATAGCTCTATAGCAAAAATGAATAATATGGAAATAGGTATCAAAGTGATAACATTTGTACAAACCAGTGGAATTGCTTGTTGGCTCTGGGAGGGGGGGAGAAAAGAAGGGAGGGAAAGAAAATGAATCATGTAATCATGGAAAAATATTTTAAAATAAATTTTAAAAGAGTTAGCCCATCTACTGCCTAAGTAAGGACAAAAAAAAAGCAAGCAATTGTTTTTACCATAATCTTCTCCTCGCAAAATTTCAGGAGCAATATAATTTGGAGTCCCACAGAAAGTACTGGTTGTGTCTCCTGGCCTTAACCCTTCCTTTAAGAAAAGAGAGAAAAGTGGGGTCAGAAGAGCCCTAAATTTTGTTTCCAAGCCATATGCCCCATCCAAACAGTGTGAGTCCAACACTGGTCAGATAAGGATTCATCTAAAAGCCAACCAATCCAGATGAAGAAGGAAGTCATTCCTCTATTCTGTTCAGGCCAGGTCAGTCCACTTGCTGTTCCTTACCCATGATCCTCTGTTTCCTACCTTATACCTCTGCTCAGGTTGTCTCCACAGAGGAGATATATGTTTTTATCTAAGATTCCCCAGCTTTCTTCAATGCCAAGTTCAAGCACCATCTGCTACACAAAGTCTTTCCTGATCCCACCCAACTCTAGGTGTCAGAACTCCCCCCCAACTCCCTATGGCCTTTTATTTACAGAGTTCGTGGTTTTAAAAATTATCTCTTCATTTTTTCCTTCTCAGTTATTTTGGAAAAAGCAAGTTAGAATACCCCACTCCCTCTCTGTCAAAGCTGCAAGTGTTCTCAAGAGTTTTCTTAATAAAGTAAGTCACTGTTTGTGAATGCCCTATGTGTGGCTACATCTTTGGGAAATGGAGTTCCCAAATGATATATCATTTTCTTCTGAGTGTAAATTCCTAGACAGCAGGGCCTGGTTCATTTTTATTTTTAAATCCCAAGAGCCCCACATACAGCAATTGCTTTAAAATGCTCATGCTATCCTTTATTCATACAAAACTCAAAGGAAATGTCTTGACTATTTTCCGTGTAGAAGTTGAACCACCTTCTTGAGAAAATCTGACTTTACTACTTACTTTCCAGCCTGATTTCAAGCCATGCTAAAAAATTATATCCCACAAACATCCTGTTTTTAAAATTCCTGTCTGAGGCAGCTAAGAGATTAGGCCTGGAGGCAGGAGGTCCTGAGACCAAATCTGGCCTCAGACACTTCCTGTGTGACCCTGGGCTAGTCACTTAACTCCCACTGCCTAAATCCTTAATGTTCTTCTGCCTTGGACCAATACTTAGTATTAATTCTAAGGTAGAAGGCAAGGGTTTTTTAAAAAAATTCTGTTATGTAATGATGCTCCATTAATTCTACTAGAACTATCATTCTAGATAGATGCTTTCTTGGGTCTCCAGTACAGATAAAGTCAGTTACCCACTTAATGCCCTGCCACAATCTATTTCAATTAGCCTAGACATTGCCATTTTCTTATGAATTCTTTGAAGAATGACTCTAGAGGAAGTTTGCCATCAAACCTTTATGACCTCGATAGTGGGAGCACAAACCACCAAGAGAGGCAGACCTCTATTTTGTGCCTGATTTGAAGGAATCAAAATTGTCCAAGAAATGTCTCTGATGTAAACTCAAAACCATGTTAGATGAACTCTTCCCAGAGGCCCTCCATCTACCAGCAAAGTCTACATGTGTTAAATCAGTCAGTGGAAACCTGAAGAAAGTAACAGGGAGTATTTCTGGAAGAAAACTGTGAAAGTACTTCACAAAGTGTTTCTGATTTCCAAAAAACCTGTTACAAGAAAAATAAATTCATCCAATGTTACCATTTAGCTAAAGGCTGCTTCTCGCTTCTCACCAGCCTCAAATCTTCAGACAGGGTTTTTTCTAATTTTTGGTTTAGAGTTGGTGGGGGAGGAGTATCATATGTTTAATTTTCCTAAAATTTAAGACTGCTAAGCAGTGCTCCTTGTTGGTTGGACTGGTCTCCCCAACATGGTGGTGGGGACCAGCTTCACAAAACCACTGGGTCAGGTCTTAGAATCTAAAGGGAGTCCCTATTTACAAGGAGGAAGCAAATACAAATTTCTTTTTCTCTGGGTCATCTGGAGGCCACTGAACTTCTCCAGAGCACCATATAAATGGAAACAAAAAAATCTGACCAACGGAAAGACACACAGGAACTTTAGCAGGTTCCTTTATTCTTATAATTCTTTTCTTACAGAGATAAAACTTAGCTTCTGAGAAATGTGCCATATTTAAAACATTTTAACCTCTAATCCGAAAACCCGCTCAAAGAGTATTCTCATACAGAGCAAACACAAAATGAGATTTCTACCTGAAGCTGTGACTCTCCATTTCATGCCATTTGATTGCTTTTTTAAGTCTATAATAAATGTTGTTCACATGTTGCTCTCAAAACTGTCCCACTTGTCTCTGCTTCCTTCTGAACATTTTAAAAAATAAGGTATAATGGCTCCTTTTTGGTGTGTGCCATACAGACTTTCTAAACAGCACAAAGAAACTCCAAAGGCCTGGCAAGAACCACAACCGGAAAGAGTCCAAAGCCATGGCAGACAGCCTATGGAAAAGGGGCTCGAGGGCACAGTCTTTTCCTTTTCTGTGCACAGAAGCCAGACACACACTGTAAAAAGGCTTAAAAAGTCATTTCAGGTCCACGTGACATTATGGTGTACTGTTGGCACTTAAGATAAGCCCGGCCCTGTGCAGGAGGCTCTGGGCAAAGACCATTGGTCAGAGCCCCCTGAACGAGGGTCATGGCTGTCCTCTGTTTTCGCCAAAGAGAGGAGCCCTGCCACACGGGATCCTCTAAATATTGAAAGACAAGAGGGTCCCCCTCAATCTCCTCACCTACAGGGGTCTGAATCCCTAAAACTGCACTGGGTGCTCATCCCCTTTGGAAAAGAGTAAGGCGGCCAGGAACCCTCATTACCCTCAGCCAATCCCTGAAAGGTGCTCTCAGAGGAGGAAGAGCAGCTCAGATGTAGCATTCTGGGAAGCCAGAGGGAAAGCATGCTGTGGTGAGCAGCTCCTCTCCCCTTCCTCCATCCGCCATGTACAGAGGTAGCCCCTTCCCTTCTGACTCACCTTACACATGCCGTAGTCCGTGAGCTTAATGTGCCCTTCAGAATCCAGCAATACATTGTCCAGTTTCAAGTCTCGATAGATTATCCCTCGTTCATGAAGGTAATTTAGGGCTAGACTTATTTCTGCAGAATAAAATCTAGAATGAGATAAAAAGGTCACTGGTTTGCTTCAAAAGAAATGTGAACTAAACCTTAAAGTACACAGTGCCTAGCAGGTAAACACACATAAATGGAACCGCCATACAAACGTAAATAGCACTCAAATCAGCTAAAAGTTTTTCTCCCTCTGGTCAGGAGTCAGAATCCCCAAACCATACAAAAACTGGTGTCCTTCTCCAGGCCCCAGGCCCACCATATGGCAGGCTAGGAAACACTGTCCCATCCCTGAGTATTTTTAAAAATTGCTTTTTCATTAAAGCCTGGCATTTCACAGAAATTTTTTCATGTCTCAGACAGAATAATGGAAGACTTAAAACAACCAACCCTTCCCCCCAAAAGTCTGTTGTTCACAGTGGGCTCAGAACTGGAACAAAAAGCAAACATTTCTGTAATTAGGCAAGGTCCTATCAAAAAGCCCTCCTAGGAGCCCAGGAACTCCAGGGGGCTCCCTGAGCTCTTGGGGGAAGCAGAATCTGGCACATGGCCTGCCCAGAGACATTCAGAAAGACCCCACTTCAGAGTGTGGCCAATGATAATAGGATTTCTGCATTTTTTAGTCCAACACACCCTAAATTATCCTTACACATATTTTTAATAAGCACAAAAGGAAAAGCACAGCCATGGCCGCACAGGAAGACAATGCTCAGTGGCTACTTTACCACCCGCATGATTACTGTCAGTGAAAAACCATTCCTGAACAGAAGTGCACTCCTAAGGGATTTCCTAGTGCTGTGGTTCATAGCGGCGCATGGAATGGTTCACCAAGGCAAGGAGGCCCAGCAGCACCGGCAGAGGTCATATCCATACAAGGATGAAAAGAGCAGCCTTTACAAGTCCTTGGAAAACTTACACATACTGAGAGTGGACCAAAAACAGCAAATCCTTGCTCTAAACCTCACTGAATAGATCATCAGGCTGAAACCCATCACGACAAATCACTCACTGGGCCCCTTGTCGGCAGCTTCTCACAAAAGCAGTCCTTAATCAGTAGATGGGCATAAATGACAGCCCTCCCAGGGTCCGTGACCCAGTGTTCCTGGGGAAATCCAAGCCTAATACCTCCCCCGAAAGACCAGCAAGTGGGCCTGCAAGACACCCTCGGATCAAATAAATTGTTGTTGTTGATTACATACCACAAATAGGAGACTAATTAGGGACTGTCCATTTGGGTTCTACTTTCCTTGTGAAGAAAAAAATACAGGAATTATTGCTGCAAATTGACAGACCAAACTGAGTCACTAATGGAAGGAAGTGGCTTATCCACGTCAGACAAAGCAGTCCCAGCCTGAAGCTCACCTCTCAATTCCTAATCCAGCCCTTTGGCCTACTCCCAAAAAAGTTCACTATCTCTCATCTCCCCAACCAACGCTGCCGAACCCGAGGGTCAAAGGAGTCTCCTGATGCTCACGAACATCAAGGACAGAATTGCCCTCCCAGACTTAAAGCCTGATCCATGCAAAAATCCAGGGAAGCTGACCAGGCTTTAACAGGGAAAAAATAATCCAAACATATTGTAAATGGGTTTAAAAACATATATAAGGTGACCCTAATGGTGTAGCCAAGAAGGGGCTGTCCTGAAGGCAAGGGTCGACCCCTCCCCCTACGCTCCTCTGAAACCATCCGGGAATGGACATGAAGGACCTTTGATAAACCCCAAAGCCCAACGAGGAGCTTCAGGCCAGCTGGGGGCTCACAGCCACATGCCATACCTTGCGTGCTCTTCAGGGAGCTTCCTCTGTCGCTGCATGTGGAACATGAGGTCCCCACCGTTCACATATTCTATCACGAAGAACAATCTAAAAGGGAAAAGAGCCCGTTGGCTCCCAACGTGAGCAGGCCTTCGCCCTGATACTGTCAACGGCACAATGAAGTCGGCCCCGAGCACCCTCGGCCTACGCAGTAAAGATGGCAGGATCCGGCAGGACAAATAGCAAAGGGGGATGGAGAGAGGAGGAGGCTCAAGGGAGGGAGGGAGGGAGGCAGCAGGCCCACACCTGGGTCTCCAGAGCCCCATGGGTGCTTTTCTCCTTTTATGGACACTCTTAGGAACTCCCTGGGCCGCGTCTGCTGCTGGGATTTTCACTCTGGACCATTCCTCTCCCAACAGCCTCCTCCATTCGCCCGCCCCCAAGTGTTATGGAGACATTCAAAAGTGTCATGGCCAACCCTCTCCCGGTCTTGTCTCCACCCTTACCTGCTCTCTGTCTGGAAGCAAGAGTGCAGGCCGACGAGGAATGGGTGGTTGGATGCCTGCTCGAAGACATGCTTCTCTGTCTGCACCCAATCGATGTCCTGATAAACACAGGAGAGCAAACAGAGCCCTCAGACTCCCACATCAACATTCCCGAGAATAACGAGAACTACTAGGAATCAGCAGGTCGATTAGCCATATAGTGACCCTTATAGCACATCGACCCATCACCGATTCACAATCTGCAAAACAGGACACTGTGCCGCGTGAGGTAAAGCGACAGCCAACACTGTCCTGAGTGAAGGTCCATCCTGGAAGCATGAGCCTCCAGAAGGGTGCCGAGTGTCGGGGCTGAGGCCAGCCCTGACAGACCCCCTCCTGTGAAGGGCATCCACCTCAGTACAGGGGACCGCTTCTTCCCACCTCTTTATATAGGCAGGGAAGGGAAAGTGCTGCCAGACAAATTCACCAACACACAGGAGGAAGATGGATCCAGGGCTTTCTCTGCTGTGACTGAGAAGCCTATGAGGCTCACCTCCCCCAGGGGTAGAGCGCAGGCTCCACTCACCTCATCATCGTTGACCAGCTCCTTCTTCACGACTTTCATGGCGTAAATGCGCTCGGTTTTTTTGAGTCGCACCAATAGAACTTTGGCATAGCTCCCCCTCCCTATGACACGCAGCAAATCGAAATCCTGGAGACCCAGACTAGATGAAGCTTTGCCACTGTCCCTAGTACTCATTGCCTGTCAAGGGAATGATCACAGTTTTAAAGAATACAATGGATGGGAATTCCATTTTAAAATACCCAACTAATATACCATTGAAGATGGTTTCTCTACATCCTCAATATTTCTTTGGGGTTCAGAGGGAAAGGAAACACCAATTTATTGGAAAGCCATTTGTACCAGATGGGGAAGGAACAAAGGGAAACAATACCATTTAGTGCTGAGGTGTCAACCTCAAATAGAAGCCATCTTAGCAGTCCCTTAAGGACTTAGAAAACCACAAATGGCTATTATCGATGTCATACTTTTTTTCTAATTATGTATTTCCCAATTACACTTTAATCTGGTTTATCACTCCCTGCGATGTCCAGTATTTGACACACATGGTATAGAATCAGGAAAGTTAAATGAAGAGTCTTTCAGTCAGGAAGGGACAACCAATAGTGTCAATCTTTCCTCCCAGTCTATACTATCAGCCTGTTTTTATAATTTTAAAATCAGGAAATTATTGGTGATGAGAATCGGCTGGCAAGTAGGTTCCTGACACACTGAAGAGGTTAAAGAGGAAGTGGGGGTGGGGGTTAAGGAAATGAGATAGCAAGTGAAATAATCTTCCATTTCTTTTTTTAAAAGCTTTTATGTTAGGAGACTAATAAGCTAGATAAAAGAATAGGTCCTAATGGACCCTTTTATCTCCCAGCCATGCTTACTACAATACTGCAGTTCTATCACATAATAGATAAAATGTTAACTTTAAATGTTTTTTTAGAAAAGGCCAAAATTTTTCCAAATTTGAGCCATTTTCTAGGGGAAAAAAAAAGGGGGGGGAGAATTAGTTTTATATCCTTTCCCCCAGAGACCAGAAGAATCCAATATTATCTTGGTAAGGATGCTAGGCAACCATTTAATGCAAATTGATCAGTAAACATGGAGTGGATAGCTATTTGATGGGGGAGCACTGTGACTCTGAAGCCAGCCGCTAAAGAAGCCCTTATGAGGAAAAAGTCATTATTTGGTTTGGGTGTTTGTACGGGTCCTTTTCTCTCTTTCTGCTGGGTCATGAAAAGAAAAGGAAGCCACAAAACTGAAAGGAGAAAATGGGAGCCTTTTTATGGGAGCAAAAAACTGGGGGGAAAACCCCCAGGTGCCCATCCAGTGAGGAATGTCTGAACAAACTGGAATGTGAAGGACAGAAAGATAACAGAATTATTATTGTCCCATGAGAAATGATAGCAGGGTGGGCTTTAGAGAAAAGCTGAGAAGACCTGACTGGACTTAAGCAATGCAGAGAGAAGGGAGCAGAACAAAAGGTGCTGAAAGGTAGCAGAGGTTTCATTGAGGCTGTGCCTGAGGGGCCTGGCCTGACTTCAGGTCCCATCTGAGGAATCCCCAATTCCTCCTCCTTGGCAGGGAGGAGGCAAGCTGCAGGGACCTCAGGTCCAAGGCAGGAGAGAGAGAGGTAGAGGTAGAGGGAGGGAGAGAGTGAGAAAGAGAGAGAGAGAGAGAGAGAGAGAGAGAGAGAGAGAGAGAGAGAGAGAGAGAGAGAGAGAGAGAGAGAGAGAGAGAGAGAGAGAGAGAGAGAGAGAGAGAGAGAGAGAGAGAGAGAGAGAGAGAGAGAGAGAGAGAGAGAGAGAGAGAGAGAGAGAGGAAGAGGGGGAGGGGGAGAGAGAGACAAACAGACAGACAGAGATAGACAGAGAGAGAGAGAGAGAGAGAGAGTGACACTTCTTCATGCAGCTGGCTCCTGCTCCCTTGGATTAGTAACAACTGTCAGGTATGATAGGCCAAGTGACTTTTACCTCCTTTTCTTCACCAACGTGGTCCAAACTCTCATGACTTGAAGGGTTATATGGAATCACTGAAGGAAAAAAGACACCAGAAAAATGGATAAAGGTCACAAGCCACAAGGACATAGAGGAAGGACCCATGTGTGTAGCTACAAGGGAAGGAAGCCTTCATCCCTACTATCTCTGATGTTCCCCACTTCTACTTGCCCGTGTCCTTTGTGGATAAGGCTTCTTGCCTCTAACACATCTGTGGGAATGCTCTGCCAAAAGCAGACACAAGTATTTTCTTGCCTTGTCATGATGATAATTTCATCCCTGAACAGGGTGGAAAAACCAGTGAGCGGAACTTCTATTCTGAGTCAGATTCTCGCCAAGGAAGAGCAACTGTTAGGGAGGGTGGAAATGATGGGGGCCTTAAGGAAGGAAAGGAGGATCCCATGGACTAAACTTTTACAAGGGGATGCCAGACCAGGGTGATGGGACGCCTCAATATTGAAATCTCCAGCTAAGAATAAGGAAGAAAGAGGGATACTAAAGACACACAAGGACACAAAAGAAACTTGATCAATTTACTTTTAGAAAGATCTGTGAAGAAGATGGAAGCAAGGGCATGTGATGGTGGAAAAAACACAAACCTGTTTTTGGGGTCTGCCAGAATGGCACCAGAAAGGTTCAGAATGAGCTGAGCTACAGACAACACAGTTTGTTTTTTAAAAGCATTTGGGAGGAGGGAAATGGGGGATGAAAAAGGGGATGGGATTACAGCTTGAGAGAAAAAGCAAAACCACCCAACTCATATGGGGGCTAGGAACTTGGCTGCCCTGATATTAGGAGGGAAGTCACCAGGCACTGACATCCCAAACCAATGCAAGAGCTGCCCAATGTCCCAGTTCTCAAAAGCAGACAAACAGGGTCAGCAGAATTCAAGTCACTGAACTTGACTGGGATTCCTTGAAAACTCCTAGAGCCTCTAGAAGAGGAAGCAATGACAAGAGAAACACCCACAAAAGGAAGCGGCTGTCACAGAGAGTCACAGTGAGGTTTCATCAAAAACAGGCCATGGCAGACTAACTTCATTTCCTTTTGACAGATGGAGAGATCATTTACCTAGCCTGAGCAGAGCCCTGAATAAGATCCCACACGGTATTCTGCCACGTGGGCGAGATGGAACAGTGGGTGATTCAGAGGGGGTTGGGTGCTAGACCCCACCCAAAAGCAATCATAAATGGCTCTGGGCCAGATGAGAAGGGAGTGGAGGGAGGGTTTGGCCTCTGCCCCACTGGCCATCTTTATCAGGGGCTCAGATAGACACAGATGGGGGCTACCAGATGGTCCAACGATGCAAAGTTGAAAGTGACAACTAACATGCCGAATGACAGTTAAAAAAAAATAGAGATCTTGATTAGCTAGAACATGAAACTGACACTAATGAAATCTGAGAGAGAATTTGGGTTCAGAAGAGTTAGGGAGGTGTGGCTAAATAGTTGAAGTGAAAAAATGTAAGGCCAAAAAAAAAAGACAAACATTTTGGTTTTCCTTTTTTTTTTCCCTAGCAGAAGGGAAAAGAAGAGAGAAAATAAATGTTGATGGTAAAAAACTTAATTTAAAAATAAAATGAGGTTTGAAATAAATTAAGGCTCATGAAGGGGCAGCTTAGGGGGTAAGAGAGAGTGCCAGGATTGGAGTCAGGAAGACTCATCTTCCGGAGTTCAAATACAGCCTCAGATACTTACTAGCTGGGTGATCCTGTGAAAGTCATCTAACTCTCTTTGCCTCCATTTCCTTATCTGTAAATTGAGCTGGAGAAGGAAATGGTAAACCGTTTGGAAATCTTTGCCAAGCAAACCCTAAATGAGGTCAGCAACAACAAAGACTCATAAAGAACCCTAAATATGGAGCCCAAAGACTGACCTGTGGGATACAACCCCCAAGAAAGGAAATGCCATCCTGGGTGGTCCTGAGTGTCTAGGACTAGGTAGGAGAATCTTGATGTTCTCTGCTCTGATTGACCACAACCAGGAGTACTGCATTCAGTTTGGAAAAGCACAGAATAGAAAGAATCCTGGAGAGCTTCCAGGTCCTATCAAGAGGATCATCTGAAGAAAGTATGATAAAGCTGGAGAAGAGATCTCTACAAGGCAGTATGATCACTGCCTTCAACTACAAGAAGGGCTATTATGTGAATAAATGATTAGATGGGTCCAGCTTAGCTCAGGAGTGCAGAACAAGGCATAAAGGGTGGAATTACAAAGAGATCAATTTAGGTTTCTCAATCTTGGATAATTCTGCTTCAAGAAGTAACAGGGAACCCTTTACTGGCTCCCTTCCCAATCAAAGACTCTGGGTCTCTTCAGCTTGTGCTAACTGCAAAGAGGCCCTCCTCCTGTAGGGACAGACTGAAGCTACATCCAAAGTGTACAAGAAAAAATGTCTTTTTTTGCCTTTTCCAAAGCATGTGACCTAAGACAAGGCCTCCAGGTCCCTATGCTTGACGTCAATTCTGACTCTAAAAATGAAAGAGTTGGTCCCTGAGGTTCCACCAAGTTCTAAGTCTAACAGGGAATCTCAAAGTTATTAAAACTGTATTCAGAGTAAGAAGTTAACCAGACAATTCCCTCCTTCCACCCCTCTTTAAAAAACCTCTCTTTCCCCTGAGACATTAAGGTACATCTTACCTGTCTCTACATTGTCTGAATGCACAGAGGTTTGGTCCATGGGCATCATTGGTTCCTGGATAAAGATTTCAACAGGTCAGAGACTGATTTCTTTTTGGCACGCCTCCTTCTGAGAAATATTTCCTTTCTAGCAACTATAGAACATTAAAACTAAAGTGGCGAGATAACATTACTGCATGTTCTCCCACCTTCAGAAGGTGCCACTGAGAGAAGCTAGACAACGTCCCCAGGATGAGGGAAAGGTCTTCTCATTGGAAAGAGGAGAAAGTGGATAGAATAACCCTTTCTAGCACTTATAGAAGTCACCATTAAACCCAGATATGTGATGGAGTCACTTCTCTTTGAAGCAGCCTCTCTTTCTCTGGGAAGTGGGAATTTTGAATAGTCTTCCCCAATCTAATTACCAATGGAACAAAACTGCTGGTGGATGAAAACGTAAGACCCAAATATAACCAAAGCCAGCAGCAAAGAGTAAATGAACACGAATATTCCTCATTAAGCCAGCTCTAACGTAATTAATGATGACGGTGATGATGGCATTTTACACAGATACTTCAACTGACCCTCAAAACAACCTTGTGATGTAGAAGCTAGAATAATTCCCATTTTATCAATAAGAAAACTGAGGCCCAGGGAGGCTAGGTGATCTAGGGTCCCATAAGTGTCTTAGGTAGGACTCAAACTCTAGTCTTCCTCACCCCAAATCCAGCACTATGCCCCCTCTTTGCCTTGACTTATTAACAGGCTCTTGGGGGGCTGGCTACCAAGAGTGGAGACAGTCCTGGATTAAATCAGAAGTCCTGGGTTTGAATCCCAACTTTTGCTACTTGTGTGAATAGAGGTAAGTCCCTTCAACTCTCTCAGCCTCAATGCCCTCATCTGTAAAACACAGGATCACTTGATGATCCCTGAGGCCCCTCTGATCTCCAATTTGTGATACCAGGATCTAATCAATATATGGATCTAAAAATATTTGTAGCTCTCATTCAAATTTATTAACCAGAATCCTCCCTTCCCAACTCTGCTCTTACCACTTTGAACCATCAGCCCCTTATCAAGACTGCCTTGAAAACCAAGATTAAAGTAATGGAGAGTAATCTGGGGAGGCATCACAGTTTTAGGACTGATGCTGGGTTTTGTAAGCCTCTAGACACAGATCTGTTTGGCTTGTTAGATACCTCTAGCACACACTCAAAATCCTGAGTGTCTTGGCTAAATAATGCCAACACCTAGTATCGCTCTCTCCCTCCAAAGACCTATGGCTCTGATAATTTAGAGAAAAAGTCCAGAGCCTTCTCTGCTTGCCTCCACACCTTTGGGGGACACAGACACTGACAAGGGTCTGCTCCCCCAGGCCTGGAAGACTCCCCCTGACCATCTGCTCTTAGCACCCCTCTCAGCTAGAGCATCACTCCCTCCTCTGGCAGAACCCCTTGGTCCCCTGCTGCTGGTGCCAGGTCTTTTAAAGTGCCCCTTTTCTCCTGAATTTATCTAGATGTGCTGTCACTGCTCTTTGGAGGCAGGGATTCTCTTTGCTTTTCCTTCATATGCCCAGGATGCAGGAATGACTTTATAAATGCTATAGGATGGATGAATGAAAGGAAGTAGAGAAAGAATAATGTGTAGCATAGGAAATTCACCAACCCTGATTCCTGATTTTAGGACACATAATAGTGATGCCCAAACAGGCTCACTTGGTTCAGGGCCTGCTTTGAGCCCAGCCTGGCTGGGGGACCCAAAGCTAGCCACCTCAGCCCTTTAAAGAGTCAGGTGACCCTAAGGGATGCCAATCTGCAGTGGTGGAAGCAGTCTCCATGGGGGCTTTCAGCACAGAGGAGATCACAGGTGTGCCTCTCAAAACTGTGAAAAATCACTAGTTATAAAAACTTGTCTGGAAAGTCGAGATTTTTATGAAAAATCAAATTCCTCTCAGAAACCATTACTCTGGGCACTCAGACTTAGAGTCAGGAGTACCTTAATGTGTGTCCACGTATATGATGAGCACTAGCTATAGCCCCAGAGCCCCTCAGGACCTCAGCTCAGGGCCCCAGTAGTACCCCTAAAAGCCTGTCCCACGCCAACATAAGGAGTTAGTAGCAGCATCTTACCGGGGGCAGAGAATGCCTCCCACACTCGATGGTGACAAGCTTGTGGCACTTCTTGTGAACAAGTAGCTTGCAGTTGATGCACTTGTAGCCCTGGCGTCCGAGGCCCCATATGCGGTCGGTGCAGATAGCACAGTGAGCTCGCTAAAGACGACAAGAGAATGACATTTAGACAGATAGGGACAGTTCACTGTTTAAGATGTTCCTGTAGACATGGGATGCTGGCCCACAGAATGGAGGGGACTCATCTCCCCATCTCAGGGTCTCCTTGAGGATCAACACTTCCATGCCCCGTCTATAAGGAAATAGCCTACCCGCACCTATTATTTTCCTAATGCTGTATAAAGTCAGAAAGAAAGTGAAATAAAGACATGGCCTTCAACGAGAGTGAAGTGGGACACCATTCTGGTATTGGTTGGAAATAGCCTACCCGCACCTATTATTTTCCTAATGCTGTATAAAGTCAGAAAGAAAGTGAAATAAAGACATGGCCTTCAACGAGAGTGAAGTGGGACACCATTCTGGTATTGGTTATACACACTAAACATTTCAGGCTCTTTGACAGACAGCAAGGAGAGTCAACTCCATTTGAACGTGAAAAGTTCATGGAAAAGGAAAACCACAGAAGCCCCTAAAGCTCACATAAACCTCCCAGGTTATTCAGAAGTCAAAGAAAAGCCCAGCCTTTTCAGTTGACAGCTAAGAGAGGATTAAGGTTACTGCCTCTCAGTTGGGCATTAACAATGCACAGCAGGGGGATCAAGGACTTTTCTTCAAAACAAGGGTTCAGCACCATTTCTGTGCATAGATGGCCCCCCCTTCCCCTTCCCCTTCTTTGGCAGTCTCGATCAGCCTATGGACTCCTTCTCAGAAAGTTCTTAAAAGGCATAATAAACAGGATTACAAAGGTAAGCCAATTACACTGAGGATATAACTTTTTCTTTCCATCAAAGTTCCTAGATGCTCTGGGGCCTTGGGTGTCTGTGGACTCCAGGTTAAGAACCCCTACTTTATAGGAGTACATACATAGCCCTTACCCTAAATACCTTCAGCACCATTACTTAAGCCAGGAGCCCAGGAATGTGTGTGGCATCTAGAAAATTCATGTGGCACCTTCTTGGAAGAGTCCACACACGGTCAACTTCATTTGGGCCCTTTCAGGACTCTGGGAGTAACCAGAAAGAATCCAAGTGAGCCACTGCTTATTTGGCAAAAGGCCAAGTCTAGTCTTTCTCTGTCTGTCTGCATCACAGCCCAAGGAAGTGAGAGGGGATAGTCAGGTGCAGAGTCAGCAAACAAGCCACAGAGGCAGAATTACCCTGTTGAACCGCTTGGCTTGGAAAGTGTGGCCATTGGCACAATAAAGCTTCCTCCAGCGGCGTGCGCCTCTGCGGTAGATAGACTCTGAGGAGAGACAAGAACAGAGAGACCTGAACTGCTATGAATGGAAGAGCTATTCACTCCACCATGACGTCCAGGCCAAAGACACAAAGCCTGAAGACAACAGCAAGGGGATGAGCCTCAGCCAATGCTGGGGCCCAGGAGATCTAGACCCCACCAAGGAGTAGCAGCAATCGTGGGCAGAGAAGATCATTCCTGGAATACCTACTGTTAGTTTTCACAGACACTGCAGGAGAGAGCAAAGCTCTCAAGGACTCTTCTGTTTTTTTGGCAACGTGAATCAACACAATACATTTTGTCTCTCTGATGTTACCATTCTGGTATAATTCCATTGTGTTTGTAAATCCTACACTTTAGGAGACTCCAATATTACACACAGTTTTGTCAATCCTGGGAGAAGCAAACCAGCCTTCCACTCTAAAGAAGTGAGGCAGCATCACAGTTAAATTTAATGACACCTCCTGGTCAAGCATCTTCTGAGGCCTCTTTTGTCTCTATGCTCCAACAGGAATTTCTTGGCTTGATTTAAGTCCATCACAACGTGGGGCCAGATCACCTTCCAACCTCATTACACATTATGTCCCTTCACTTCTTTCCTGTTTCAGTCAAATAACCTTACTTGTTCTTAAATTATCTTGAAAGAAAAATGTAAATTTTTTCCCCTAATCTAAGTTTCCAGATCCCCTGAAAACTATTGATGGAAACCAGATCAAATGGAGACTTGGACAGAACTAAAAGCATGGTGGGAAATAGCTACAAATTAGGCCTTGATGACCAGTCTTTACATGTTCTGGCCCCACAAGAAAGAAATGATGAGATCTCCAAAGTCCCAGCCTGCCAAATGACCTAAGGCCTATCTTTAGTCTGTCTGAAGTGAGAAGATAAAGAGACTGGGACCTGCAAAAAGAGCCGCTGCACTGCATGTAGGTCTAAGGCCACAAGGAGAGGCAGGATACTGGATCAAATCAGATCAGCTGGAGTTCCAAGGTCCCCCTCCCCCATTCATAGCATCCTGGATGACCCTCTCCACTCCTGCAGCTTCAATTTCTCCCTCCAGACCTGCCTACCAACACCTCAGTTTCTCCAATCCTAAAAACAAAAAAAAAAGGAAAAAAAAGGGGGGCTTCCTAGACCTTCCACCACATCCCTCTCCTCTCTGTCCCGGCAGAACTTCTAGAATGGGTTGTCTCTTGTTGCTCATTTGCCTCTGCACCTGGACTGCAATCAGGCTTCTCTTCCAGCACAGCCCTCTCAGAAGATGCCCAACAGGCCTAAGCATTGAAAGCAAAACCCCTTCTCCCTGACATTTCCAACCAAATAGCCTCTCTACTCAGCCCCTCACTTCTGGTCTCATCTCTCCTTTACTGGCTCTCTGGGGGCCCCAACCACCAGCATATCCCTGATTTGGGGCCTTTTTTGCTCTCCCTCTGGAATGCTCTGGCTTCAACTACCCTTGATGTAGACCCCCACAACCTGAACTCCAGAGACACATCCAAAACCATCCCCTGGGACTCTCTAACTGAAGGCTCCATCTTCCCTCCTCAACTTGCTTTTTCTGGCTTTACTGTTTCTCTTGGTGGCACCCCACTAGACCCCTGGTCTCCTTTTTTTGTCATTCTGGGGTAATCTTTGGATTTTCCCCCTCTCCCATCTGCCTGGCACATAATAAGTGCTTCATAAATGTGCTTTCTATCTATATATCTGTCTCTCTGCTTGCCTGCTGGTGTCTCTGCCTGCCTCTCCATCTGCCTGCCTGCCTGCTTGCCTGCCTCTCCGTCTGTCCATTTTTCTATCTTTCTGTATGTCTCTCTGCTTGCCTGACTGTCTGCTTCTCACTCAGGGGCTCTTCACCATTTTTGTGTTTGTCACAGCCCCCTTTGGCAGTCTGCTAAAACCCAGAGACCTCTTTTACTCCACCATGTTTTTAAATCACAAAATAAAAGAGTATCACAAAGGAAGCCAAATACCATGAAACTGCCATCTCAGTATTACAAACACAAGTTCAAGAAGCCCTGCTTCATCTCTTCTAGCCGGTCAGTCACAGAAATGGTCGGGTCTGCCTCTGCAGTGTTTCTCATGTCCTCTTCCTTCTTCAGCCCTATTACCACAGCTCTGGTCACAGGCCCTCAATTTCACCTTGAGGAGGACCCTGGCCCAGCCCTCCAAACCCTCACCACTCAACTCATCTGCTTCTATCCAGCCAGAATAACTTGGGATTTTTCACACTGCCCTTCTGCCCAATAAGCTTCTCCATGTTAGAAGTTCAAATACATCTTCTCAGGCATTCAAGGCTTCCCTCCAGCTGATCTGATTTGATCCAGTATCCTACCTTCCATTGTAGCCCAAGAGCTCAAACTGCATGATGGCCTGAAACTCTCTGGTACTCTTCTCCTGAGGACCATGTATTGGGTTTATTGGGGGGAGCCCTCAGACCTTTGCTGTACTGTAAGGTCCTCAAGGCCCAGAGACCTCTGGCTTCCCTAAAGTATCACCCCTCCTATACCTCAGTGCTTCTTCAAGGGCCTCACCAACAGCTGATTTTTAATGCATTTTTACAGCCCTATACCACCCCCCAAAACAACTAATGGACCACTCTGCAACAAAAATCAGCAGACCTCAGTATGTACATCTGCTGAATTCTAGTAAGTGCCCATTCCAACACTTGGCTAGTCCATTCTGGTCAGTGCACTCAGGGCTCTTCTAGTCCTTAGATGACTTCCATGCAAATGTAATTATTCCCTGGACTCTATCCATTACTCTTTTTTCCAGTTTCTTTTTTTCCTACTCTCTTCTCTTCTTCTAAACTCAGCTTAAAATATGTAAGTCAACATCTCTCAGGTCAAAGGATCTAAAACCTCTCTAAAAAAATTTAAATTGCTATTCAGATTCGCTCCTCAAAGACCCATCCCACCATTTCCCCTATCAACTCACAATTGTATCAAAGTCAGTGCAGTAAAAAAAAAAAATCAGCTTCACTTATTCCCATTCTCTTCCCAAATGAACACTCAGTGAAAAGCTAGTGGTTCTGGTTGTAGAATCAGTCTCTTTATTTCACCAACAAATTGCCTAAGATTCAACACACAATTTTGGCAGAGGGAAAAAACTCTCAGGCCTAACCTAACTAAAAGAAGTGGACTCTTATTTCCCCTCCTCATATTTTACAGCCTCATATGAAGAGTCTCATATGTGTGGAATCCCCTTAGATGTGGGGAAGATGTGCTAAGAGCTGTCCGAACATGATGAGAAGGGGAGGCTGTTAAAAGCTGAAGAACAGGTGGACATGGTCTTAATTTGACTGAACACTGTTCCATTAAATCTAAACAAGGTAACTGCAAAATAGCAGTTTTGTTCTGACAAAGGCTGTTATAATAAATAACATTTTACACAAAAAATGGTTCTAAAATCACATCAACTCACTGTCTTCTCCTGGGCATGGCATTCCAGGCCGTTCTGGTACACATGGAAATACTGTAAGAAAACCACAAAAACAGCAAAAATTAATACAAAATTGGCATTTAGGAAAACATAAAATTCAGTCATGTTCATGTCATAAGAATAACAGTGTCCATCAGGCTTTCTGTCAGTATCATACCTTTCACAAAAGGTGCTTTTCCAACACATTCAATGAAAACTGTGATCTGAATGGACTGATGTCCATGATGACATACAAAAACGAAACAAATGAATAAGTTCAGGGTCTACACTATCACTAATTTACTGAATGTTTTTAGGGAAATCACTAGCTTTGTCTTCCTTGTCTATGTGGTCAGATCTGGGCTTGTGATGCCATCAGTGGAGGGAGCTTTCTTTCTAATTCTCACATTCTCTCTCCACTAGGTCACTCTGCCTCCCTCTTGTTTTTTTGTTGTTTTGCTGTTTTGTTTTGTTTTTAATTCTATACCAAGGTATAAATTCATTACAAGGAAGAATTTAATTCAAATAGTGAAGAGCTCTACAAAGTCAAAGCCTTTCAAAAGAAGTATCCCAAGCCCCAAGAGTCCACAAGCATTCCCGTGTCCACTGGAAGCATCACATTAATATCAACAATACAGAAAAGCACAGAGTCTGGGGATTTATGAAGAGAGATTACCAAGAAGCTGACTAAATGACTTTGTTTGGTCAAGAGACCCCTCAAAAAGTGGAGGTCAATTTCTGCCAAGAAGTGGCATATAGGCTGACTGCTATGAAAACAGGGGTGCCTATAATCTGCTATGTAAAAAAAAAAGACTGCTCCCTACCAATCTAAAGTATTTAGCTAGGGTACTTTGATCTGGGAACAAGAATGGTACTAATGATCCTAAAGGATCTGCAAAAATGTTAACTGGTGACTGGTGCTTTGGGGGGCGGAGGGGAGGGCGCAATAACAGTATATCCTGAAGGTGAAGAAAAATGGGGCAATGTCCCTGTAGACTGGATTCATGGTCTTCTCAAATCCCGGAAAAGATCTACATTGGTTGTCAAGAATAAGGCGGTTCACAGTCTTGGTCTCAAAGCTGGGAGAGGTATCTGGGGGACCGTGTGTGACAGTGTACTGGCATGATATCACTTTATCAAATGGGTTTCATCATTTGTCATCAAAATTGTGATTCAACAAAAATGAAAGCAAGGCAGACAGGCTCAGGCAATGAACACAAACAGGAGGGGAAGGCTTTCAGCAGGAGAAAAGGGTTTGCCATCCTCCCCTCTAAGCTCTGGCATGGGCTATGTCACCCCCTCTTGGATCCACTTTGTCATCCCAGCTGGCTCCTGAGCACAAAGCAGCCACATCCAGCTGCTACACCCCCCCCCCCACACACACACACGGGATGATTTATTACATGATCTGCTGAGGGTGATTCTCATGACAATCTATGGAACTCATTAAATGCTGGGGCTCACACGATCCTCAGTGCCATCTAAATAAGGTAGCACTGGGCAGGTGGCCCTTCCAACTGGGAAGGGGGAAAGGCTAGACGAGAGGACAAGGAGATTCGAGCAGATTTAGGCCATTGCTCCACAGGTACCACACTGTCTTTGGCACTGAGATGGGCAGGCAACAACCCAAGCAGTCTCCCTTGTCTATGGGAAGCTAATACATGCACAGGTAAGCAAGCAGACATAAGCAGGGAGGGACAGGGAAGGGGGTCCCCAGGTGATCAAGAAAAGTCTTTGCATCCAGGGCAGCTCGGATGGGTATTAGCAGAGAGACTCCCAGTCCAGGGGTAATGCCCATCCTAGGCACAGAGATGGCCACGTGATTTTCCAGGTGAGGAGTAGCAGGAAGGTTCAGTGGGAAGACTGCAGAGCGCATGAATGGGCATAATACATCCAAGCTAGGAAAGCAGGCTGGAGCCAGGCTGGGCAGCCTGCCCAGGCCCAGAGACTACCATGGGCCTCAGGGGTAACAATGAGCTAAGGAGCTGGGACAGACCTGAGGCCACCCTGGTCATGCGCCGGACCTGACAGCTATGTGGATAATGGCCCAGACAGGAGACAGAAGCTCTAAGGACCTGCCTGAGTGGGTGGTGGAGGGAGGGCAAGAGATGTAAATGGCAACTGCCTTGTGGTCACACACCCAGATGACCAGGAAGATGGTAGAGCCCTGAAATGAGGCAATAACTTTATGAAGCCCCCAGGACATCAAGTTCATCTTGGAATGTGGGCCTGGCACTCAGCAGACACAGATCTGGAGTCATTTGCAGAGAGATAATCCCATGGCAGCAATGAGGACACCAAGACAGAAAGCATAGAGTGGTGGGTCAGGCACAGCCATGGCACATGCCCACAGTCAGGGGGCACCTATGGTTCAGCTGATGACCCCACAAAGGAGACCAAGGAGTAGCAACATGGGTCAGAGAGCCATGGGAACAGCCCAGAGGATGAGAATGAGAAAAGATGATTGGTAGAAGGACCAAATGGCAGAGGCTGCTCCTGGGAAGTACAGGAGGAGGAAAGAAAGCCTTGCTTGGCTGCAGTGAGATTGGCTAACAACTGGGCAGTGACCAGACAACATGGATAAACAGGGACAGGAGGGAAAACTGATCATCTGCCAGTGCGATCGTGACCCTTTCTACTTTACCATGAATTAAGAGCTCTGAATCTTTGTTGAGTTCATAGAGCCGAAAGGCCTCCTCTAACTCCAGCTGAGATGAAACAGTGCATGGGTCTCCTAAAGGAATAAAACATAAAGCAAAGGTTAATTGGGAAAAATCTGCAACATGATGGGAAATAAGCAATTTCCTTCACTGAGAAGCTCTCAAAGAAAAATGGCTTTTAATCTCCGAATATACATAAAACTATTATTGACATGTGGACAACTCTCTAGAGATACCTCATTTAAAGGATTCTCTTTGTTTGAAACAAGCCAGACAATTAAAAACCCCACTGATTTCTATTTCTCCGACACATCTCGTAGGATATACAAACACAAGGCTACATGTAAGAATTGAAAAAACCCCACCGATTCCTATTTCTCAAATGTCTCATAGGTTATACAAACACAAGATCACATATATAAGGATTTGAAAACCCCATTGATTTCTATTTCTCTACACTATCTCACAGGACAGAAAACCATAAGACTCTAATATGAATTTTAAAACCCTGTTGATTTCTAATTCTCCTTAGGATACATGAACACAAAATTTTGTGTGTGTGTGATTTTTTTTATACCATAAAGCATTCTGAGATTTTTTTTTCACTTGTATTTGATGTTCCTGTCTAACATGGCAAGTAAATACCATCAACACAAAAGATATCAAATGATTATTTTTGCATGACTAACAGGTATACCACAAACAAGTGCTCTGCTCTTTTCTTATCTATTTTTCAGTTAATGTGAGTAGGTGGGCTGCCATTTCCATAGGAATCTCTGTGGACTGTTTTCTTATAATTGCATGACCTATTGGTTTTGCCATATTTGGGCAAGTCACTTCTGACTGGGTCTCAGTTTCTTCATCTGTAAAGGGAGGCAGTTAGATTAGAAGCTTCTGAGGCCTCTCCCAAGGCCTACATCAACAATCCCGTGATCCCTCTATCTAGATCAGACTCTTAATCTAGGGTCCTGTCCCTGTTTTATTAATATCTTGCTGATTGTATCTATTAACTTTGCCACCCTTCTGAGAAGGGACTTATCTGCTTCTCCACTCTGCCCAAGGAGTCCATGAACATGCTTGAGGACCCCTGGGCTTGGGCAAGGGCTTTCACTGATGGAATGACCCTCACCAGCTGATGGCACAAAGGTGACACCAGCAGGGATACATCAACTTTCTATGAGAATGATTTAGTTAAGAGCAGTATTATAAAGATCATTCCCTTTGAATGGCTTAAGAACCTTGATTTTGATAAAATTTCTCCAGCTGCTAGGATCTCTTCCCTGAAATTACCTGCATTAACTGTATATTCAATGATTCTGTGTATGCTTGTATGTGGACATTTTACTTCCTGCTATATACAAAGCAAGCTACTGGGGAGTGGGATTGTTTTGTTTTTGTTTTTAGATTCCCCAAAGCCTAGCAGAGTCTAGTCGGTCAACCAACAAGAAGCCTTTATTAACCCCCTCACTGCAGACACTGCTAAGCCTACAGAGAAAAGGCAAAGACTAGTCCCACTGGAGGGGAGACAGATGCAGGATAAACTCTGGCTGGGAGTACCAGGCCTCTGCAATAGTCCAGATTATCATAAGAGTTTGCAGTGTGGTGATGGCACCATCAGAGGAGGGCAAGGAGTCACCTTTGGCAGCCAAATGAATGCTGGAGGGGTGGTGAACCCCTCAATAGTAACATGTGGAGCTTCAGGTATCTATGGAACATGTGCCATGAGGCCACACTGGTAGGGACCTGGTAAGCAGATCTGAGAATCATGAGCACAGGGGAGAGAAGGGAATCCATGAGACTAGGGTCACCAAGCAAAAGAGGGAGAAGGGGCCCAGGATGAGCCCTGGGGGGACCCCAAGCACAGCAGGCAAAGCCTGAATGAAAAGTCAAACAGCAGACACTGAGGAGCAGTCAAAGAGGAATCCTGGTGAGTGGTGCCCTGAAAACCAGGGAGGGCAGAGATGGCAGGTGCTTAACAAACACTCATCGTCTTGGGGAACATGGAAGTCTCTCATCTTCTTCCTACAAAGGTCAGCCTCGTCCAGGGCCACAGACAGAGGAAAAGAGTCAAGGTCTCGTGTCTACTTCAACTTGATCATTAATGCGCTGGCCTCCAGATCTGACTGGGAGAATGGGCCCTCCTGAAGACACCTCCTCCCTGGGCTCCTTCTCCAGGGTTGGACTTGCCTGTCATTGCAGCAACTCCAGATCTCTGCTTCCATCAGCTCGTGTCCCCATACACGTGGCTCAGCCCAAGCCAAGATCCTTGGGCCCATCCAAAGAGGCTCTTTCCTAGCTTAGGCTCCTGAAGCCCACAGGTGCCAAGCAGCCCTCTGAAGGGATAGCCTGGAAAGCCTAGGGCTAATGTTGCCTAGTGAAAGTCCAGCCTTTGGTTGCAAGCCCCACCCCAGCACCACCTGATTTACACTATCTGTACTCCATCAGGCAAGACTGGCCTTTGCCCCCAGGCTCTGTCCAGTGCCTGGCTTGGAGGGATACCCCAATGAGGAGTCACTCTTTAAAAGGCCCAGATGGGCACCTGCACAAGGCTACAGAGTCAGCTCCTCTCTGCCAGTTCTCCATGCTGCCCTCATCATCCTGCCCTGAGGGTAGTCCTACATCAGAATAATCCTCTCTGCAGCTTTCCCAGATTACTGTGAAGCTGGTGTTTAATCTGAGCCCCTCATCCTATGCTTGTCTCCTTTGGGGTCTTAGCCTGAGAATTCACTGGAATCGAGAACTAAGCCCAAAGAGGCCTGAGTCTGGAGCCAAAGATCACGAGTTCAAACCCTGAATCCAACATGGGTTCCCTCAGTGGCTTTGGGTGACCTGCTCTGTCCATCTTGGCTTTTCTATCTGCAAAATGGGGGGGGGGGGTTTGAGCTGGCCTTTAAGGTCCCTTCTAGGATACTATGATCTTCTCAGCAAATAAAACACCTCCTCCTAAATGCTACCAGATAAGTTCCTTAATGAATAAGTGCATTTGGTTTTCAGTTAGCATGTTTTTTCAAGTCAAAGGAACAGGAAAACACACAGAAGCCATCCAGTCCCAAGATATAAGGAAGGCCAAGGGGAAAAAGTACCACCTGATTTCCCTTTCTTTTTTATAGTCCATATGGGAGATAGAAGTATAAATTATATTTGTGAGTTTGGGAATTCTGTAAGAGCTCAGCTATTATGGGATTCCATCCACATGCCGCACAAAACCAAAAGCAATGGGGAAAACCTCCTGGATAAGATTTGTCCACACATCTGGAAAAGAGCGAATTCTCTAACAACTGATGGAAGTATTCAGGGAGAAGAAAGCATCTGAAGACAGCCCATTGCACAAAATGTCACCTCAAAGCACCGGATGTGCACCATTGTACTGGGACTTAGTTTTGCCTCACCATGGAACTCTCTTCAAACATCAAAACTGGTGTCCTTGTATTTCTTTGAGCCCTCATCTTAGATACCGCCTTTACCCTTAACACATTTATTTCATCTGATATCATATTGATATTTTCCATGCCTTATTTATCTATTAAAACCCTTGCCTTACATCTTGGAACCGATACTGTGTGTTGGTTCCAAGGCAGAAGAGTGGTAAGAGCTAGCTAATGGGGGTTAAGTGACTTGCCCAGGGTCACACAGCTAAGATGTGTGAGGCCAAATTTGAACACAGGACCTCTCATATTTCCAGGCCTGGATCTCTAGCCACTGAATCACTTCACTGCACCCGCCACCCCCCAATATCCATGCCTTATTTCTCTTACTATATAGGAAGCTCCTAGAGCTCTGGTATTTATTTTTCATCTACATAGCCTAAGCCTCAGTTCTGCATTTAACAGGCATTGACTTGTTTATAGTTATATGGTTATATGGTTCAATTCAACAAACATATTTGAGTTGAATTGTGAGGGAGAAGGGAAGAAAGAAATAGGCATTTATGTAGTACCTACTCTGTGCACAGTCACTACTTTAAATAACCATGTGCTAAGGAAAAAATGTTTTCCAAGCCAGATACTGCATGACCTTAGGTTGCAGTAAGGTGCACCATGTAGTGCCTAGAACATGGTGGTATGGTAGCAGCACCACTACTCTGCCTTTGTCAGCCCACATCTGGGATGCCATTGTCAATTCTGAAACTGTATTTTAAGGACACTAAGAATAAGAAACTGGAGGGGAAGTACGGTGCTGGGAGACGGGGGTCAAGATCATGGAAGCAGAGACATTTAGGATGGAAAAGAGAGGGGGTGGCAGCTGTTTAATGTCCCCAACAGGAAGGGATTAGGCAAGAAGGCAGAACCAGAAACAATAGGTGGGAAGTCACAGGAAGGCTTTAGGTGAAGGTTCCACTGGCCATGGGAGGTCTTCCAGGAAAAGACTAGATGACCATTTGATGACAATGTTGCTGAGGGGATCCCAGCCCAGTTCTTGCTTCTCTTGACCCTAAGAAACAGCAAGTCTTTTCTTTTTCAGAGAATTAGGCAGATAAAGTTAAGCAGATTTTTCCTACTCTGTTGTACATACATAACCAGATTCCATTTCTGTCCTAAAATATTCATACCACCTCAAGTTAAAACTTCTTCCCACACAGTATCCAAAGTACAAGCTATAGTTAGAAACCGAAAAACATTTAAAAGAGTGACAGAACATCTGAAAGTTTGAGAAAATGTTCAAATATTCTTCCTCTTAAGGAAAAATGAAATTGAACGAATCAGAGAATGCAAAAGCCTTAGTGACTGGCTGGTCTGATGATCTCATTTTAGAGACAAGAACCAGAAACCAAAAAAAGGAGAGGATTAAATACTTGTCCCCTTTCTCGAGGACTTACGTCCTTCCATAGTCAGCAGGAGAAAGGCATCTGTGCGTTCCCTGCTCGAGCTCCATGTCTGGTCTCTTTCCGGATCTCCTTTTATGCTTGGGGAACAAGTGTTCACAGACCACAGTCTGGAGCCTCCTTCTGAACACTGAACTCTCTGTTGACCTCTGAATCTCCTAAACTGCTTCTTTAGAGCATGTGGTGATCCATGACTCAGCCACAAGGGTATTGAACTAAGAGACTCTGGTTTGTTTGTTTTTTGGGGGGTGGGGTGGGGGTTGGAACCCTACAAAGGGTGTCCTGATTTGTCAGAGCCACTTGTCCAAGAGAGTAGAGCTCTCAGAGCAGTACTAACTCATTCTTTTTTCTAAAAACTATTTCTGATCTGAATGCAATACCAATCAAAGAAAAAGGCCCATGAAACTAGACCTCTATTACGCACAGCTGGCCCTCTTCACAGATGTTCTCTCAGTGACTTTTTTCAGTATGAAATCAAACAATTGTTTTCCCTAACAGTTCCCTTTCAAAATCTCAGAGATAGAGGGGACCTCGGGATTCTCTCCACCTCCTTCACCTATTCCAAAAATGGGTCCTTCGATGCTTTCAAAGTCGTGTTGCCTCCTGCCTGGATTTCTCCAGGGGATTTTTCTGACTTTTTTAGTGCCCTTTTCTACTTCCTCAGAAGGCACCTTGGGAACTGAGTCTGCAAGTGAGGGATGCACTCTCTTTAATAAGCAGTATGACAGATATGATGGGCCATTCCTATTTTTTGATTGCTTGCAGGCCTCTGTCCAGTTTCACTTTTGAATGCTCTTGGGATGGCATGGTCTAACTGGACTTTATGCCAAGTATTCCACAGACTTTCTTTGCCCTCTACCAATCAGTATTTTGTAAGGTGGTATCATTCAGAATCTTCCACTGTCTTCCTCTGCAATTATTTTAAAACAAATGATATTCTAAACCTATGATGCCCTTGACTATCTACCTGCTTAGTTAAGAGCCTTGATATCTGCTGGCTGAGCTGGTTTCTGGGCTCTTCTGGTCTCAATATTGCTTGACAAAGACTATACTTTGGAGAAAATGATAACAATCTATGTCAATGTCTTTTCCAACATTTTTCCGCATCCAAAGCTTCTTCTGCCTAGGTCAGACTGAAGTCACTAAACCTGAATGTTATGTTTTCTTCTCATTCCTTCTAACAATGCTGATTTTGCCCTCTGCTATAACGGATGAATGACTCAACTGCACAAAGAGCAGATTCAGAAACTGCTCTCATTGAGCGCCCAAGCTGAAGCATTATTCACCTCCATTTTTGTGATGTTATAGCTTACTATGTCCAGAGTCTTCTGTTTTTCTTCTTGGGGAAAGTGTTCAGGAAAACTAAAAACAAGTTTCTGGAAACCTCTTTCATTCCTGAATCTCAAGATGTGTTCCTGGATTTGTGTTAGGCTATTGTCCTCAAGTCCTTGGGTGTCCCTCTGCTTTTGCCCTCTGAGTTACAAAAGGCTCCTCCTTCCAAACGGTGGCTACTCAGCTCTAAGCCATGGGATGGATGGACCCAGGACCATTCACTCCTCGTGTGGGCCACCACAGGAGAGAATGAGGTGGCTCACAGAGCTGAATAGTACCTGGATTCTTTGGTACTAAATCAGTGATTTGCTTATTTCATTTCACTTTTTAAACCCTTTCCTTCCATCTTAGAATCTATTCTAACCACTAGTTCTAAAGCAAAAGAGCAGTAAGGGTTAGGCAATTGGGGTTAAGTGACTTGCCCAGGGTTGCATAGCTAGTCAGGGTCTAAGACCACATCTGAACCCCAGGACCCTGATCTCCAGGTCTGGTTCTCTATCCACTGAGCCACCCAGCAGCCCCGGTTTGCTTGTTATCCCAAACTGGTCATCAGCAGTAATTTTATTCCTACGAATGTACACTGGCCTGATATCCCCCCCTAACCCATCGCTTCCTCTGAGCTTCCTCATCCCCCCCAATATGCCATTTTGGAGTAGTTCTGGACCCCCACCTCCTCCCTTCTATCTAATTGGTGTTGCACTTTCACAGTATTTCTCCCATCTTCCCCCTTCTCTCCTAGCTCTGGTCCAAGGCTCCATTGCCAGAAATGTGGATTGTTGCCCCCTACCTAAGGAGCACCAATATCTCCTCTGATCTCCCTCATGGCATTGAAAACCCTTTGAATACAGCTTGGACTTCTTCATAGTCCCCACACTCCAGGACTTGGGCACTCTGCACAAGCTGTCCTCTGTTCCCTCGCCTGGGTTTTCTCAGCAGCTCAGTTCAGAGGCCACAGTCAAGGGCACTCTAGTCATCGAGTGGTACTGCCAGCCCATTTCCATGCCATACCCCAGAGCAGAACTGGGGCTTTCTGAAGGCAGGACTCATTCCCCATTGGTATCCTTGTATTCCTAACACAACCCCCCCCCCCCCCCCCCCCATGGATACTACAGGCATTTAAACAATTACATTTGCTGAATTCAGCCTTTGCTGAGTTCAGAAGATCTCTCTGTATGATTTTTACAAAGTAACCAGAAAGAAGCGGAAAGTTAGGTATAACTGCCAGACACAAGCAGCACTGTTTTGATAGCCTAAATCTCTAATCTTTCAGTGGAATGTAAAGGAAGAGCAACAAAAGTAGCATGCATTTACATAGTGGTTTAAGTATTGTAAAATACGTTGCAATACTTAATCTCATGCAATCCTCACAACTGAATGGCTTGGATGTTATCACCCCTGAATTACAGATGAGGAAACTGAGGCACAGAAGGTCAGCAACTTGCCCCACCAGGGTCATGGGGTTCATAATTTTTAAGGTGGAATCTGAATCCAGCTCTATCTGCCTCTACCTTTCAAGATAAAAAATATCCCAAAGAAATCTAAAGAGATTAAGTGGCTCCATAGATGGGAAGCTGTGAACTTTCCCTTTGAAGTTAGAAGGAAGAAAGATTGGAGACCCATAAAAATACTCTAAAATCTAATCAAGCAATTCCTTTAAGGGGTGACCCTGAGTAAATCACTTCACAGTAATGGCCCCCAGTTTCCCTATCACAAAGTGGAAATACTAGGATTTTCTCTTTATCTAAATAGCTGTTGCTTTCCCCTGATTTTTAGCTAATCTCCTCACCCAAAGGATCTTTAGAAACTTGAGTGCAGGCTGTCACCCAGGGGAAAGGCTCTTTCCATTATAGGATGAACATTAGCAGAATGAATAAAGATGAGGAAAACAGAACCATCATGGTGGCTTCTCCCTTCCCTCTCTGCACAGGAAGGGATAGGTTGGGTTTAGTGTCCTTGCTGGAGCCCTCCAAGCTGTGTGGCCCTGGCAAGAGTCTTGTCCCTCCCAGGGCCTCTCATCCCCATCAGTGACACAGGTGCAGGTGGACAGTCTGTTTTGGAAGCCTTCCGGGCTCTGCTGTTGCTGCCACCCTCGCCCACATCTGGCAAGGAGCTGCCAACACTCCAAGAGCTCAGGGATGTACGCTTCTGGGGTGGCTGAGGACAAAAAGGAGCCTAAGGGCCCTGAATCAATCCAGCCCTCCTGGGACTGCCATCTGTGGGCATTGCTCTGATAAAGGAAGAGTCACTGGGGAAGGCGCCCCAGGTGGCCCAACTGGGCACAGCTAAGATGTGGGGACTTGGGGGCGAGGATAGGAGGAAGGTCAAAGAGCCTCCCTGGAGCCATGACCTCCCCAGCAGGCTTTGGGTCCTCAGCTCCACGGGATCTGAAGACTGTATATAATGCTTACGATGGTGTCATCTGGCTCTTACAAAGTGCTGCCCACAGATCTATGCTCCTTTGATCTTCAGAACTACTCTAGGAGATGGGGCTATACTAGATCCATTTTACAGATGGGGAAACCAAGGCAGGTGGGGGCTGGGGGACATCCCGGGGCCACACTATCAACATTAGTCTTCCTAACTCAGCTTGTGGCTGTGTTCCCTAAAGGGTCTCTGGCTCACACACCAGCAGCCACACATCACCAGACCGTGGGTCACTCTAGAAAGAGGTCAGCAGGGGCTGCTCAGGCAAATCCACCCAAAGTCTGGCTTTACAGAGCATCCCCAGAAGATGTCCACTGCCTGCAGAGCCAAGCTCTTCCTAACTTCGGGGCAGGGGAGGGGGCGAACTCCCCAGCAGCAGGGGCCTCTAAGGACTGCTGAGGAAGAGGAAAGACCTCAAAGGCCAAAGGGGAGATCAGAGGCCAGAGGCAGGCCTGGCCCTGCATCACCCATACGTACCTGTCTCTCCCAGGCCTGGCTGGTAGGGAAATGTTTAATGGCTGCTAGAGGTAGACCCACAGCCAGACATGGTGGGCAAATGCACCACGAGAGGCTGGAGCAGCAACCATGGTGACTGAAACAGGCCTTGGGCCTTGGGCCCTGCCAGACCCCCTGACTAACAAGCTGCTCTGGTTGCCCTCTCTGGACCTTCAGGGGCCTTTGAGGTGGAAGGGATACTAACAGTGGGGCAGAGCTGGCAGAAATGCTTGATTCCCATGCAGGGGCTGCCACTCCAGGCTCACTCCCCTGGTCTCCTTCCAGGCCTTCCTGGGCCTTGCCCACTAAGCTGACCTTCCCCCCCACTGGAGAATGAGGTTCATGTCTGTCCCCCCAGCAGAACAGGGGCTCCTAGAGGGCAGGGCCTGCTGGAGTCTTTCTTGTGCCCTGGCACCCAGGAAGCACGTAGAGGCTGCTGGGTCTGTGCCCCCTCTGTGTATCTATAACCAACGTGAGACCCCTGGCTTCACCGACTACAGCTCCTGCCCTTCAAGAAGAGGTCCAACCCTAAGAGTCAGGGGGACCCCACTGCTGATAGTCATCCCCTCCAACAGAGTGGGAGCTCTCCAAAAGCAGGGCCTGGGTTGACTTCCCACTTGGGCCCTGGCACAGAGAAAGTGCTCAATAGAGGCTTTGGGGCAAACCCCTGTCCCTCTTGCAGCCTCTCCACTCTAGGGGCTCCACTGGCCCCACACAACTGACCAGCACAACAAGCCCCCATGGTTCTGGACACCACGCACAGGTTTGTAGGGCTTCCTTTCACCCTCCCTCTGGGTTACAAGGGAGAATATGGGGGAAGATGATGAAGGGGCAGGAAAGGGGAGCCACCCCTGCTCCTGGAAAAGGCCCATCATAGACATGGCCTCCAAATGCTAAAGAGAACAGTGAACAGCGGCACCCCCAGCATGTCCCAAGCACACAGTCCTTCCCTGCTGCCAGCTGGAAACCAGGTTGCACACCTGGCACCAAGCTCCTCCCTGCTCCTTTTCTTCCCTTGGCCAGCATGGGCCAAGTTCTGCCACAAAAAGGAATTTAAAGAAGGAAAGTTCTTTTGGGGTCAGCCAGGTGGCTCAGGAGACAGCCAGGCCTGGGGATTAGAATTTCTGGAATCAAATCTGCCCTCACACTTCCTGGCCCAGTGAACCTGGGCAAGTCACTTAACCCCCATGGGGGTTGGGGAAGACAGAAAGACAGAGACAGATGGAGAGATGGAGAGAGAGTGGGAGAGATGGTGCCATGGCCATTGAGGGGAGAGCCAGGATGAGGGATGCGCCATTGTGAATGGGGAAGGGGCTGTGTGGGGGACTGGCAGGGATGGATGAGACTGTGTGACCACCTGGGTGTGGGTGGTCTGGGGAAGGGAGTGAGGAGGACTCACAGGAGTCTGAAACACGGGCACACACACCACTTCCCCAGAGTCCTGCCCTGCTCTGGGCACAACTGGCACAGGATGCCAAACCCCAAAGCCAAGTTCCACCACAATTCTGTCTGGCCAAGTGACCAAGGGCTAACCCCCCCTCCTGCCTCTGGGTCTTGGTCTCATCGTTTATAAATAAGGAATGGATGAAGGTTCCTCTGGTAGGGCCTTCACTGGACTTGCAACACTGCAGTGACTGCAGAACCCCAGCCGGAATGAGGCTTTTCTGTTTGCGGACGAGAGATTCCCTTTCACAAAAAATGCTTCCTTTGGTGGGGAAATGGGCCGTTTTTGTTCTAAACTGCTTGCTTGGATGAAGTAAAAGGGTTTTCCACGTACATCAAAACATCTGTGGGCTGTGTTCCAAATGGAAGACAAGAGGCAGAAGTTCTTCGATGTGCTGTAGATCAGGCCCAGTAAGTTCTGTTCACCCTGACGGGAAGACTTACGATAAGAACATGAGTTTTTTTCTATTAAAAACAGCTTTTCTGATCAGCTTGGGAGATCAACTACAGCCTCTCATCTGCCCTCAACAGGGCTCCACTAAGACCTCTGGCTAACTGTCAAATAACTACATCAAGTCCCCCCCCTCCCCCCAAGGCCTGCCCTGAGGCTGAACCAAGACTGTGTGGGGCCTAGCATGACAGAAGAACCTCTGGCCTGTGAGCAACTCCTGGGCAATTCCAGGGCAGTTCTGGGGCAGTGGGCACCACTGTGAATCCCACCAGGCAAGGCCAATCAGGTTTCCATTCAGGGTCTCATCCAACAGGGAAAGAGATGAGGTTATTGTAAATTTTCAGACTCCAACAAAGCCCCTGACCCCATGGGCCCCAGAACCTCCGTCCTGGGCTCTATTCCCCAAGCACCACAAAAAGCAGGGGTGCAGAATGCCCTGAGAGGCCCCTCCCCTGTGCCCCGTGAGACTTCAAATGTCTGAAATCTCAAGATTTGTCTTTATGAAAAGCAGAAAGTATCCGTTGATCCTGCAAGAATCCCACAAAAGCAATCTGTCTTCCTGCTCGAGTTTTCCCCTACAAAACAATCGTCTGGGCCAGCAGGAGAGGAAGGGGCAACTGGAGCCCTGCACCAGGCTAGCCTGGGCACACATAAGGAAGCCTGGAGGCAGCTGCCCCCCCACTGGCATCTCTAATGGGCAGGATGACTGAGGTGCTTCCTCAATCTGTCTGCCCGCCAGTCAGTGGGGCACAGGTTTCCTGGTAGGAGAGGACCCTGGGGGCAGCCACACATGTGGCACATGCTTCAATGCCCACTGCCCGGGGAAGGGTCCTGGATGGTTCAGCTTTGATGTAGCGCGTGCTGACTGCCCAGGAGTGAGGGAGAAAGCTTATCCCTGTAACTGAGTCCAACTCCTTGCCCCTGTCCTGGCAGTCCCCACTCATGCTGCCTCCTCTGACTCTCTGCAGCACGGTGCCGGAGGCGAGCTCTCTGTCTGTCCCTCTCCTTCCCCTGTGCCAGTCGGGTTCTTCCTTCCTATACTGTCTTTCAATGGGGTCTCAGACCCCAAGGGGCAGGATCTGCCCTCTAGGATCTCTCTTGGACTCCCTGCATGGAGCCAGCGCACTTTTGGTGAGTGACTATTCTGTGAAGGGGGCTCTGTGGCTACCTAAGAGCTAAAATTCCTAGAGAGGTATGGGGCCACCATGAAGCCAGGCGACCTCTGCAGGCACTCCCTGTGTCCATGAGGACCAGGGGCTCCCTATGCCTCAATCTTCCGCCTCTGAGGGCTGTTGTGGCCCCACGCTCCCCAGCCTGTGCCTGAGGCTTCCCCACTCAGCCCAACCGGGCGGTGCCCCCACATCCTGCCAGGCTCAGGGATATTCAACTGTCCCGTTCTGTTCCCACTCAGGGCAGCGAGGCCAACACCATTCCTGCAGGCAGAGGCAGAATACGGCACCTATGCCTACTTTCCTTTGTGTGCCTCCCATGCTCCAATCATCTGGGGATTTGTGGATAGGTCCTGGAGCAGCTCCCATCTCCTCCTACAGCCCAGCAGGGCAAGGGTGCTGAGGTGACCAGGGTCACCCTGCTAGTGCCCAAGGCTAGACCTGAACTCGGAGGACACCTTCCTGCCTTTCCTTGCCCAGCATCTGTAAGGGACCCCCAAGAGAGTGTGGATGAAGCCCCTAAAGTAGCAGGTGCCAGGCCCCTGCCTAGACCAACGTTATGACTATCTTAGTGACCGAGGGCCCCTCGTCCGGCTGGCCCTCCTGCCTTGGGCCTCCCCTTCCTCAAAGCCTTCATCCCCTCCTCTTCCCCATCCTGACCCAATGAGCCCACCCAGCTCCAGACCACCCCCTGAGCTTCCTGACAGTCGTGCCCTACCGAGTCTCAGGCAACTCACCCACTTCACCCACCACCCTGGGCACACAGGCAGAGGAACAAGGATGGAGAAAGTCACTGCCCATAGCTGCCCTCAAGTGGGTCCCAGAAGATTCCCCACCCATCTTCCCTTCTGCTGCCATGTCTGCCCATAAGGTGGGCTCCTCCAAGGGCTGAACCCCCTCCGACCTCCCTGACCGCTCCTCTTCCTCCTTTGCCCCAGGGTACGGGTGGGGGGGACCCTCTCCTCTCTCCTTCCAGTCTACACCAAGACTGGAAGGGCTATCTTTCTGCTGGTGAGTCTCAGATCCACAGATCCCCCTAACCCCCCCCTCCCCAATCTCCACAGGCCAAATCCTCTGGACGTCTCAGGCTGGGCCTCCAGAGGCCACTGTCTCCCCAAACCTCTCCAATGCTGCATCCAAGCTGTCCTGGGCTGTAACCCTCTGCTGTGTGCCCCCTCCCTCCATGGTGGCCTCAACCTCCTTCCATGCCAGTACTCAAGTCACCAGGGACTTCCTTGAGGAAGGTCCCAACACACAGGTGCCTTCAAGGTCCTCAGACTCCAGCCCCCTCCCTTGTTCCTGCCTCCTCCCCTACTTCTATCTGTCCCATCCCTCCCCTGCCCTGGAGGCTCTTGAAGGCCCCCCAGCGTTTGCTGACAGACTTACCCTCTTCATCTATCCACTTCATGGTGAAGAGCTGCTCGTTGTCAAATGAGCACATGTCTCGGACCTCACTGCAGAGACCCTCAAAGGAGATGGATGGTTCAAAGTGCGTGATCATGATGTCCCTGAGGGAGGAAGAGAGGGGTTAGGGCCGAGGACTGAGCCCCCACCAAGGCAGCCCTTTCCTCACCATTCCCTCAGCCTCTTGGGGCCCCCAAGCAGCCTCTGGACTTCAAAGCATGCCCCAGAAGCTCTGCCCGTGTGGGCACCAAGGCTCAGAAACCTGCAGACTCATGGTCTGGCCCAGGTTTGCACACCCCAGGGACAGGAGGCTCAGCACCTCCTATTGGGAGCTGTGAGCAAGGCCTGGTTCCTAGACCCTCCACCTCTGAGTCTGAAGCCCACAGTCCTCCTCTCTAACACACACGTCTGACATCCATCTGTCCCACAGAGGGGGTCCTAGGCTCCAGTCTGGCTTCAGATGGTCCAGGCTGGGTGCTCCTGGGCAGGTCACCTGACTCCTGGGCCAGCCCCCACCCTCTCCTATTAGCACTGACCCAGGACAGAGCATACAGAGGCCCAGCTTGACTCCATGGCTTCTCCACATTACCCACCTGAAGCATCAACCATCCTGGTCACAGAGATGAATGACCAGAAGCTCCATGGGGGAAGCCCCCGAAGGACCACAACCCTCCCATCGAGGTCACTCCCCTGGCCCAGGGGGCCCCGAGAGCCCAGTCACAGAGCCACCCCAACCCCTGCCCAGCCACTAGCCTGGGATTTGGCTCCAGGAGAGGCAGTGAGCCTCCCATGGGTCAACACTACAGATGGAGCAGCCAGACAATCCCCTCCCCCATGTAACCAAAAAATGAGTGTTTCCTAGAAAGCAGCCAGACACATGCCCAACCCTGGCAGCCACCTCAGGGTCAGATAGGGAGCAGTCCTGAGCCCTAGTTATGGCCAGGACAAGAGCAGTCCCATCCCTGGCATCTCCCGACATCTTCTGATTCCTGCAGCAACTCTGGGAGACACGCTGGGCCCACTTACAGAGGAGGAAATGGAGGTGGAGGTGAGGTGACTCTGGAGAGAGGATCTGAGGTTGAACTTGAAGCTTGCCAATGCCGTTCCCCCAACTCCAGACCCGCCCCCTTAGATTACACCATACTAAACATGTGTCCGCTTGTCTTAATGCCAGCCTCCATTCCTCGGAAGCCAAGGAAATCCTGCCAACTGAGGAGGCCCGAGCTGGAGCAGGGGATTGTGGGAGCCCTCTCTGAGGACAGAGAGGAGGCTCTCAGAGCTGGGGGAGAGCAGGGGTCTAAAAGGTAAGGGAGGGGGGACGGACGGACATGGGCCAGGGTGCAGGGGCCCACAGGAACACCAGGACACTCTGGGGTCACCCCATCACACTCCTCCGGTGTGGGCTTCCACGGGGACTTCTCTCGTGAGCAGTCTCTCCTCCTCCCAGCCCACGTTCCTGGGGAGAGGCCCAGGCTCGGGGCCAGCAGAGGGCTGAGGACCCACTACCACGGAGCCCTCAGGAAAGGAGCTCGGAGCTGTCCTGAAAGGGGTCAAAGGTGCTTCCCTTCTGGAGCAGGGCAGCAGGCTCTCGAGTGGGCGGGGCGTGGAGTGGGCGTGTCAGTGCCCCACCAATGAGGTTGCCAGATCCCACAGCAGCAGTGGCGGGCGGGACACAAGTTCAGGCAGCCGCAAAGAGCAGCGCCTCGCCTCGGGTCTCAGCACATTCCACTCAGAGCCTTGGCAGAAATGGGGCCCAGAGCGCCGAGGAAGCGCCAGGAGCCTACGGGGAGGGGGGGTGGGGCAGGTCCAGACCCAGACCCAGGGCGGCCCAAGAGCGCGCTTGGATGGCCCATCTGGAGCCGGTGGTTGGGAAGCTCCAAGCCAGCCAGGGCTGCCATCTTCTCAGCTCCAACCCTCCTCCCCCCACTTCTCCTTCGTTCCTGTTTGTCCCCCCCCCCCAGATCCCTTCCAGAAGGCCGAGCAGGCCCACGACTTCACATTCGGCTCCACCGCGTCCGGGTGGCCAGAGCGCCTCAGCTCCTTTGCCTCCACAGCGCTGGCTTTGGGGCGGGCAGAACTGAGAAGCAGTCGAGCTTCCATCTCAGCGCGGGGAGGGGGGGCTGCAGCCGGAGAGGCACCCATTCCCCCCCCCCCCAGCACTCCCTCCTGGTTGCCCTGCCTGACCCCCACCACCCCATTCAGGGCTTTCCCACAGAGCCCGCAGCGTGGCTTCATTTCACAGATGAGGAAACTGAGGCAAGCAGGTTAAGAGCCCAGAGAGCTTTCCCACTGGGGGCCACAGAGCATGGCAAATCTCTCTAGTCCCTGCCAAGAAAACCCTGGCCAGGAGTACCAAAGGAAGGTTCAGCAAGGTGGCTCAAACCAGAGACAGTCAGGTGGTCCTGGGTTCAAATTTGACATCACACTTCCTGGCTGGGTGACCCTGGACAAGTCCCTTACCTCCCTAGACTTGCCTTACCGCTCTTCTACCCTGGAACCCATAGGCTGTGTGGGTTAGACCGAATCAAAGAGAGGGAGTTCCACTCCACAGCGCCTGAGAGCGGAGGGAAACTCCTCCTTCCCCGCCAGTCCCTCCCTTGCTGTGGCCCCAGCCCATGGCTCCCTCTGCCTGCCAGACACTCCTGCCTGGGGCTGCAGTCTGGCTTCTGCACCTGGAGCTTCTGCTGTCCCCCAACAGCTCCAGCCCAGCCGTGGTCCTCCCCTTCCTTCCGTTTCCCAGGCTGGAGAAGGCGGGGCCCCAGGAGCCTCCGAGATCCAACTGCTTCCGTGGCTCTTCTGAGCCTGGCCCTGGGCTCTATGGCGTGGCACACCACCCATGGGGCACACTTTTCTCTCGCTGTTCCCTGATGCTCGCTTGGCTCTGCTGCCCCCCAGATTCATCCCAGGCCCTCCTTTCTCTGGAGGTCCTGCCCTAGGAGGACCATCCAAGCTCTGCTCTCCAGGCCACTTGGAGGCTCCCTGTCTTGTCTGCCTACATCCAGTCGTGGACATGAGCCTTTACTCCCCATGATGCTGTTCCCCTTCCTTGCCCCATAGATGCCCGGGGTGCCTGTCTCCCCTCTCCATAATCTACTTCCACAGAAGGAAGGCTTCGGGGACAAGCCTGAGCAGCCAGGCCCAGGGCAGTGCCCCATGCTGCCCATGATGGATGTGACTGCGTAAAAGGAGCTTCTGCCCACAAAAAGGTGCCCAACCTGGCCTGGAGGAACCCTCTGCATCTGGTCAGAAAATGCAATCCTGATCCTGGAAGGGGTTCTAGAAACACGAGCCTCCCCACCAATCATCTGCTACCATCCTCAAATGGCTAGAGGGAGGGAAAGCATTTGGATCTCAAAAATATTCTGAAATGAATGTAAGCAGAGGGCAGCCAGGCAGATCAGTGGAGAGAGCCATGCCCAAGAAGGGAGGTCCTAGGTTCAAATCTGACCTCAGCCACTTCCTAGCTGGGTGGCCCTGGACAAGTCACTTAACTCCCACTGCCAAGCCCTTACTGCTCTCCTGCCCTGGAACCAATACAGAGTATTAATTCTAGAACAGAAGGTAAAGGTTTAAAGAAAAAATGAATGTAATCAGAAAGGTAGGGAGATAAAAGAATGTAAGCTTTGGGGGACAAATGTTTCCATTTTGTCTCCAGAGCCCCTATTGCCTGATGCACTGCCAGGCACAAGGTAGGAACGTATAAAGGCTTGTTTGAATGAAAAAGTAATGTGCTGGACAGGAACTATTATAACCCTTTTAATAGTACAATATTACTGAAGTCCTAACACTGAAAATAGCCCTCACCTTGAAGAGGCTCTGAAGTGCCTTAATCTTTCCACTCAAGAGAAAACGATGGCCAATCATCCTTCCCATAAAGATAGAGGAAAGATTGGATTCTTTAAAAAAAAAGAAATCCCTGTCACTAAATGAGGCATTAAAAGGGGAGTGAGACTGTTGGCTCACTTATACATAAAAGCAAAGGGTTCAAGATTAGCTAGAGACAAGGCCCAGTAGAGCGAGAACTGGTGGCAAAGGAAAAAAAATCTTTTTAGTTTACAAAGAAAAATAGAAATCATCATTGCACATGATCCAAGCAGCTCCTCGTTCCAAGAATAAAGGAGGGAACCGCTTGGATTCCTTGTAGGCAACAATATGTCTAAATGCTTTGGTTCACACTGAAACATGGGGGGAAACACAAACCAGGAGGGTCCTCACATTGCTCTTAGCTGTCTTGTTGTCCCTCCTTCCCTGAGAGAAGCTCCCCAAGTCCCAGGAACTAAAACCCAAACGGAAGTTTCCCCCCCAAATTAGAAAAGACGATGTTTACACACTTCACTGTCCCTATATCCCAGGTAGAGACTAAGGGTTTAAGGAGAACAAAATGGCAGCGTGTGGCTAACAGGCCTGCCATCCTGCTCCTAAGCAGGGCTGTCTTTGGGGCTCAGATCCCTTTGGCCGTCCAGGGACTCTCGAAATTATCAGCTACTTGTACCTGCAGAAAACAAAATTCATGGGATTCATGAAGAAAACAATCATGGTGTGGGGCAGTTATCAAACTTTTAAAAATCTGGATTAAAAAAAGATCACAGAGCTGGGTTAGTTAAGAACACCAGCTCGAAAGGCCAAACCTCTTCACAGGTTTTCAATTTCTCTGGCTTCCTCTCCAGCTGTGGCATGTTTCTGCCCACTGCTGGCCTTCAACATATAAAAATCTGCTTAGCCACAAAGCTCCCTCAAAGTGCAAACTTTTAAATACAATCTTTAGAAGCCAGACACTAGGAATTGTGCACTTTTCCATTAAACCTCTACATACTTTAAGAGGCACAAGCTTACGGTTCTGTGTTCTTGACCTTTCATTCGTTCTTCAGCTACTTCTTTAAAAAAGAACTTCATGAAAACGGTCCAAGGAAACCTGGTTGAACTTCTCTCCCTTCATTCACAAAATGTTTGGAGGAAGGTCTGTCTCACTGTGAGGCTGAGCCCCTTCCTCACCACTGCCCTGGAGGCCACCAAGAGCTAGCAGTCATTCATTCCAAAAAGTTCTTCCACAAAGTCCCCACAGAAGGTCCAGAGCACTAGTTTCCTGGGACCCAAGCCGTTTCCTCTCTCTAATGATATGCTGCACCCAGCCCAGGCTGGCCCAGAGTTTTTTACTCTACCCCAAACAGCAAGCATCCTTCAGATCCTTTCATCCTTTCCAGTCCAACATGGCAGCCTCCCTCAAACAAAACACTGGGCTAATCCACGGAATCAACAACCAATAATCCAAAAGCCCCACCAAGATCCAGGAGTGAGGAGGTAAAGGGGGGAAAGTCTCCCTACCCCATATCAAAGTGTTTAAGATTCACCCTCCAGGGTGAGGGGTGTAGGCTCCCTGGGAGTAGCCAGGGTCATGGCTGCATTAATCCCTGCATGCAGATAGCCTTGATTTGCCTCTTGGTCTGCTGGGTTTCCACAATCAGACTTGTGGGAGTGACCTCCCAGATCTCCAGGGAGCCCAAGCCCCAGTATATCATGAAGTACCTATTGGTCATTTCCATGGGAAGCTTCTCAAACTCAGCACAAGCTACAGAAATCATTCTCTGTCCTCTCCCCCCCCCCCCATACCTCCACCTTCAGCTGAGGGCCCTCCATGCTTCCAGTACCCTAGGTTGGAGCTCGGCTCTAGCTTCCCCCCACCCCTTACTGGTCAGCGGGCAAGTCAAGGGTCAGTCGTCTTTCACCATCCCTGGGCGCCCCTCCTCTCCTCACCCCTCATCTTCACTAAGAGTCCACTGCAGGTTTAGGCCCTCATCATTCTTTACTAAACCCCTATTTCAGACATTAGAATCAATACTGTATGGGGGTTTCAAGCAGAAGAGCAGTAAGGGTCGGGTAGTGGGGTTTGGTGACTGCCCCAGCGTCACATAGCTACTCTCACCCCTTTTCAAATGGGAAGATGTCTGTACCAGGCCTCACAAAGGTTAACACACGCTCTGCTCGGATAGAACAGCTGCTATTCTTCCCATCAGGACCGTGGGCCTGCAGCCTCCAAGTCGTCCTCCACACAGATAAGAAACGGGGTATCTCTTCGACACCAACCTGACTGCCAGCTGCAGGCACTAACTGGCTGGGAAAGCTCTTCATCCCCCTCCCCTCAGCCTGTCCTGAGCATTGGGCAGGATTCTCCCTTAGGCACCCTCACTTCTGGCCAAACCAGCTTCTGGGCTGCTCCCCAGACAGGACAGTCAACCTTCCATTTCCCACCTTCCCCAGGGGTTCCTCATGCATGAAAAATACCCCTCCCCTCCACGGCCCCCCCAGTCTGCCCTCCAGGGAGGCAATCCTCCCCCAACGAAGGCTGGCACCTTCTCAGAACTTGGGAGCTTCGGTGACTTGCACAGCAGAAGAGAGCAGTGTGGGTGTCGGAAGCAGGCCAGCTCCTCGAAGTCTCCAAAGACCTCTCAGCTTTAAAAAAACACTTCAGACTCTGTACTTGGTCTTGAACTTCCTGTCCTCAAACAGAGCTCACACACCCAAGGTAAACGTGCCTGATCCAAACACGGTGCCAGCGGAGGAAAAGAGCAAATTAAAGAGCCCCTTGTCTGGCAGCACCATGGGTCAGAGGTGTGTCTCAGTGAAGAACTGGCCTCAGGTGAGGCCTAGCCTGGTGCTCCCGCCGACTCCCAGACCTGAGGCCACAGAGAAAGTGCCAGCCCTTTCTGGGGCACGAAGGTTCTCCTGGAGCGCCATGACTACAGGCCCACTCCCACTGCCATGAAGCGAAGGTGCCTTCCAGAGCTGTTCGGCCTGGACTGGCTCGGCCCTCACAGAGCAGTATGGTGCCAGGGTAAAGGGCCTGCATTTGGAGTCAACAGCCCTGGGTTGCAATCCCACACCTGCTACTTATGGGGCTCACTTCAGGTGGTCAGTGAGCGCTCACCAAGCCCCTAAGACTCCATGCCAGTCCTGGTGCCAAGCTCTGGGGATCTCGAGAAAGGCCTAAGACAAGCCCTGCCCTCGAGGAGCTCCCAGGCAGAGGGAGGAGATGCCAAGTGGACAAAGACATCCAAGCGAGACACAGTTGGGATAAGGGGGAAGGCTCTGGAATGAAGCAGTGGAGGAAAGGCTTCCTCGAGATCGGAAATGTCTTAGTTTGTCGTCTGTAAAATGAGAGGGCCACACTCGGGTACTTCTTACAGCTCCTTCCAACTCAAAACCTTGTGTTTTGTGCCAAAGGACGATGGTGACCAATGCCCAGAAGAACTCCCCCTCATTGATTCTCTTCTGTATACCTTGTAAGAACCTTGTGAGGCAGGGACTATGAGCAATGAGCTCCTGGCCCTGAAGTGCTGAAGAAATGCTCCTGGACTGACCAACAACAGGCTTGGCTGTGAACTAGCCCTGCTGAGAATGAGCTCTCCCTCTCCTCCCCCTGGCCAGTCAGCAGTGAGGGGTGGTCCGAGCTTCTGCTCTCTTCAGGCCTTAAGGGAGCCTGAGTCAGGGAGGAAGGTGTTGGCCCTTTGTCCATCTCTAAGGCTGCCCTGTATTGACTGACTCAGGGGTTACTGCCAGGCTCAGTGAGGTTCCTCAGCGGCAGGAGGGACAGTGAGGGGTGCTGGGAGCTGTGGACATAGAGCACAAACCTGGGAAAGGGAGCAACGAAGAGATTCCCCAGACAAGACAGAGTAGCCCAACACAGATTCTGATCATTTCAATAGTCCTCAGGTACCACAATAAAAAAAATTTACTGGGGGGCTGGGAGGTTCATGCCTTCAGAAATCTTCATGTTTGTACTAGGTCTCAATTCAGTGATCCTTTGGGATTCACAGGCGAATTTAAGGTGAAAGGACATTGTTTTAATCCAATGATCTGGCAGGAAGAAGGCAAAAATCAATTTCTGTCCATTTAATGAAATTTTAGCTTTTTGTTTTAATGGCTTACAGACCACTCTACCATTAATCTCCTCCCTCCTCCCTGTCCCCATTTGTTTGGTTTTTTTCCATCTCCTCCTCGGCTGTCACGGTGCCTGCCTGTGGAGGAGTCTCCCTTCTTATAATTACAGGCTTGAAAAAGGGTTTGTAAATTCAATTCAATAAACAACTATTAAGCATTTCTCTTCTGTCGAAGCCTTGAGTTAGTTTCTGGAAAAGATACAAAGTTTAGATTAGAATCCTGGGGGCCCAGCCTGCACAGTGAGAGGGTCTGCTGTGGAGGAGACCCACAACGAGAATTCGAATTGGTGTCAACTGGACAGAGGCTCAAGCAAGGGCCTCTCATGGGGGCTTTGCTCTAGCTCTTGTGGCTGCCCAGATGCCTTCTGGATTCCTCTTTCTCAGTGGTATTCCAGATTGGTGACTGTCAGAGAGTCCACAAATCGTTAGGAAGCTCCCAGTGTGTGCCAGGCACCAGGCTGAGTCTTTTAATGTCCTGTAACAAGCCCCAATGCCCACAGTACAGGGGGAGGCCTGGAGGTTCAAAGTCAAGGGTGCAGAGGAACACGGACACCTTTTTTCCCTCTGCCTCATGACTTCTCATGTGAGGGAGCTTGTGGTGGAATTCCTGGTCCTAAATCCACTGCATGGGTCATTGAGGGGTTGAGGGTCTGGCTCAGGGTCACCCACTCCAAAAGAGACAACAAGTAATATGTGTAATTTTGAGAGGTGGGAGGCAGTGTCACAGGCAGGGCAGCCACAACTATTAGAGCTGCTGGCCAACGGCAGAGAGTTCAGTCAAGAAAGTCACAGATACTGAGGGATAATCTAAAGACAGATGGCAGATGCCCTCCCAGAAATGGGGAGCCCTGGCAGAGTGATGAGGAAGAGGTGAGGGCCAGAGATCTCCAAAGAGATGACAACACCTAAGAAGTGAGAAGGGAGACAGAGAAAAGCAGAGGGCCCAAACAGGCCTGGGAGAGCCTAATCAGAGACATGACTTCTAGCCCATTAATACCATTACTAAGGTAGCTGGAAAAAAAGTACCAGCAAAAGCTAGTCTTGCCAAGACTTGCTAACTATGAGAAAAATTCTACTTATTTCTTCACAAGGCCAGTTTCAAAAACAAATAGTTACTCAACAATGTTTTCCTAATTCTACTGTGTTGGTATAGACAATAAAACTCTTTAAATCTGTGAATGTTAAATAAATTGGGCTGAGAAATGCCATTTGGGGGACCTTTTTCACCAAATTTCCTATACATTTTACGATGGAGTCTACGTGGTTCAAGTATTTAACTGATAAGCCCTGTCCCACTAAACCAGAGCTTATCATAAAAAAGCTCATAACCCAAGGGAACTTTCCCCCCCTATTTCTATAAACTAACAAAATAATGATTGAGGAAATTCAAGGAAAAGCTTCCAGTTTTGAAAAGGGGGGAGGGGGAGGAAAAAACCAATCTCCTGTTTAAATGCTAGAACAACTAATCAAATTAAGTGTGTGGTTTAAGTTTCTTTATCTGGAGAGGGCACATTTTCACAAAGATCAAGTTTAAAGGAACTTGAGGGTTCTAACATGGGGGGAGTGGAGGGGGGGGAAGGAGCTGATAATCTTTCTTTCAATAATCCCAGTGGCCACAGAACCAATGCCCACTGTGGGGGGCGGGGGGGGGACAATCAGGGGAGTGCCACTGATCTCACTTCCACAAACTAGTAATCACTAGTAGGATTGTTTAAAATATGAAAATCAGGTCAAAGGTGTCCTAGTTAGCCAACCTGTTTATTCACTAACTCCTTTAGTGACTCATTCTAGTTTCATAGGTAATAATACAATCTCTGGCTGAGAATACTGCTAATAAAAATGGGAGGAGTCCTCCTCCAGGTTCATTTCAGGGCAGAAAGTGGAGAAATGACCAATTTAGAGAGAGCATCTTAGGTGCAGGAGGGAAGTTTTCAATTGTGGTTCTCTATCAGAGTTTGAATGGGATAAAAGTATTCATGGCCAAAATGATTCTTGTCTTACCTCATCAAAAACTGACCATTTTTAAAAGGGAGAGGAAAAGCATCTGTTCAATGATTCTTTTAAGAAACTGAAGTCATGAAGTGTCCTATCTGTAACTTTGCCTTGACATTTACAACAATCTTCCTAAACAAATAAAGACTTCCCTTTTTAACCTTGATTGTCAGAAAAATATGGGATCATAATTCCAGCCTTAGACAAATGACCTAGGTTGTTAAATAGTCACCTCTGTTTCAAAAGGCAGAAAAATGGCTCTAGTTATTAAATAAAACCCTTTAAAACCAATGTATTCATTTAGATTTGTGTACACACAAAATGTTTTTCCCACAGTGTTCCATGGGAGCCATGGCTGACTGTAAGATCCCCAGATCCCATAAAATACCATAAGAACAGGAGCACATTTGATAACCCTCACACATCTGATCAAAGCAACACACCCCTTGCTCTTTTACCCATATGAATTGTTTTAACATGATCAGAAGTTTCTTCCAGCTCCAAAACTCGAAAGGCAGGAAACAATAAAACCCAACCCAGCAACAAACACAATAATTCACTTAAGAATCACTAAAAATGGCAATCACTGTCCATGGAGACTATTTTTTCGGGAGATGGGAAGAGAGGTGGCAATCAGCTAGGGGCTGTCCCTTACAAGTCCACCATTCACCATATCCATTCAGGAATGTAAGCATTATACAGTCAAACTTTTTTTTTAAGCCACTTACTTCTGCCTGGATAAGCAGTAAATATATGCTTAAAGGTGTTTGTTTTGAAAACCCTGAGCTTCATATTGAATTCTGTGTTGGCTTCACAGGAGCCACAGAAGGTATTCACCTCACAAAACAATGACTAGTCTTTTAACACAATATCTTGGCAGGAGCTCTTTTTCCCTCTGGTGAGAAGGGGCCACATTAGCTAAGGTATGATATAAGAAAAGCCCCCCCCCCCATTTTACATTCACTGCCCCTTTCGGAAGACAGTTTTCTTCTCACCTCAGAGCCAGGACCTCAGAAATTCAGCAATGTCAGGCAGACTCCCCAAATAACCATTCTCAACTCCTAAATTTGGGGAGATCAAATCACCCAACTCCACCGACAAGCTAACAGCTTAGCTCAGATGTTAACTGTCTCCCTCATTCTGAAATCTCTGGCAGCCCCCAACAGGTAAGTCCTCCCATAAAGTCCACTTGGATAACTTGGTGATTTGTTTCTTTCCTTCCTCATGACTTCGGAACAGATTGCTTCAGCTTACCACAGGCTAAATTTGGTCCTGCAGCCTATACCCCAGGGAAACAGGGCTGCCTCACAGTCCTCATTCAAAACTCCTGCCCATGCATAAACTGTTCTTAGGTGAACCCCATGAAGGATCCTTTGGGAGCCTCAATCTGCCCTGGGGTGGCCTCACCAGGCACCCTGGGGGTGGGCATTCTCTCTCCCAAAAAAGGGCCTGGTCCCATGGGGCATCCCTCAGTTCAAGCTAAGGATGATGATGCCCCAGCAGGTCAAGGCAAGGTAACTAGCATTCCCCAAACCCTAGGAAGGGTTCAACAGATGCTAGATGGTGGGGACACAAGCCCAAGCAGACCTTCAAGGACCCCCACAGCCAATGATGAGGTCAGGAAGCCATAAGCCTAGACTATAAGCTCTTTGTCTGCTGGTACCTGGTTGATCCAACCCATCCCAGCCTCATCAAGAGCCCATGTGGACAGCCTGGTGGAGGCCAAAGGAAGCTGGTCCTTCAGCCAAGGTCCTGTCTCCTCAACATGCCTCCATGTTCCATCCACTGGACCAAGTCCATCTACTACACCAAGCAAAGAGGATCAACAACAATGGGGGGGAGGGGAGCAACTTCTCAAAAAGGTCCCATTCTACTATTCAAGGCTTAAGAGTCTCAGCATCAGGTCCTGGGGAACCTGTTATCCTAAACCTAGAGTTGGAAAGAATGTGGAAGTTACTGAGTCCAACCCCTTTCATTTTACAGATGAGGAAACTGAGGCCAGAGCTCAAGGGACCTGTCCAAGGTTACCCAGCTTCTAATAGCAGTGCTGGATTCAAACTCTGGCCACTGACTCTAAATCCAGACAGACCTTCCACTGGACCACCCAGTGAGAAACAAGAAAGAGAAAACAGGCACACTTCTCTGAGCTTGTCCACACTCCAGGGCTTAATTCCAGTCATGAAGCTTCCTGGGGAGCCAGGACAGAGATAAGGAGAGGGGCCTCCTCCAGAGTCACCAATAACACATGGGAGTGGGCTGGTGGGCCTCCCCTCCGGGAGGACGCTCCCTGGTACAGTCACCTAACCTCGAAGGATGCTCTCTACACAGACTCTCAGCACCATCACCCCGAGGCTCTGAAGATCCAAGGACAAAGGCTGTCCCTGCCTTCCGGAGGCTTCCACTCCCCGGGATGCTCCCTAGTTAAAGAAAGACTCAAACCCTAAGTTAGGCTCCAGGACAGCCCCTGCCCTCCAGGGGCTTCACTCTCCAGGGTGCTCCCTTTGCACAGACCTTACCCGTCCCATACGAACTAGGCTGGGCTGTCCCTCTACCTTACTCGTCCCATAAACACTAGGCTGGGCTCTGGAGGAACCCGGACGCCGCCGCAGCCTCTGCCCTCCGGGTGCTCTCCCTCCCCGGGAGGGTCGGACTTGGCTTACGCTCTAAGGATTCAAGGACAAAGGCTCCCCCAGCCTTCTAGGAGCTCCCCCGCCCCGGGAAGCCCCATCACAGGGTCAGACTTGGGTTAGGCTCTAAGAATCCAAGGACAAAGCCACCCCTTGCCCTCCGGACGCTCCCATTCCCCAGGACGCCCCCTTTGCAGTCAGACTTAGCCGTTCCCACAAGCACTAGGTAGGTTAGGCTCCAGAGGCACAAGGACAAAGCCATTCCCTGCCCTCTGGGAGCTCCCACTTCCCGGGATGCCCTCTTGAACCATCAGACTTGGGTTAGGCTCCCAGAGGGGGGCAGCAGGACGCCGCAGTCCCTGCACTATGGGCGCTCCCTCTGCCCGGGATGCCCGCTGAGCTCCCCTCCACGGTGCCCCCGGCCCCACGCCTACTCACCCTTTGTAGTAGGCTTTCACGCGGACTTGGTGCGCGTGGTCCCCGCCGCCACCGCCGCCGCCGCCTCCCCCGCCACCGCCCGGGCCCGGGTGGGACATGCTGCTGCTGTCCCGCTGCGTGGGCATCTCCCCGCCGCCCCGTGCCGGAGCGGCTGCGCCGCGGGGAGGCTGGCCGAGTGTCGCTGCCCCTTCCTTCCCGCCGCTGCTGCCGCCGCCGCCACCACCACCACCACCACTTCGGGTACTCCCGTAGCCGCCAGCGCCGCCGCCGCCGCCGCCGGCCTCCTCCGCCTCCGCCTCCTCCGCTGCGGCCCCGGCGCCTCGGCGCCTCCCTCCAGCCCGCCCACCGCGCTCCCTCCAAACGTCCACATTCCCGGGCGGGGCGGGGCGGGGCGGGGCCGCTATTCCGGCCCCCGCGGGGAAGGGCCGCCTTCGGGCTGAATCACTCTCGCAGGAAGGGGGAACCCACGCAAGAGTCATCTCTCCCCATCCTTCGAGAAAGGCAACCTCGGAGCATCCCCGACCCGGAGCTACTCTTAAATTCTGAAGCAGTATCTCGTCACAAATTCTTTCCCCGAAACCGCAGGAAAAAGGCAACGGGTAAACCCAGAGATAATTATTCATCCCGTCTAGGTCGAATGGTTCCGTCTGACTCATCCTCGGAGGAGGCGGAGCAGAGGGCCAAGAGCCGCTGGAATCTGAAGGAATCAAAGCGCCCGCCAGGGTTGGAGTTCCTGAATGGGATACTGGGACTTGGAGTTCCTTGGTAGAGGGGATTCTGGGAATTGAGGTTCTCAGGGTGTCCCACGTGTGGGCTGCAGAACGTGCTTTCTTCTGGCTTCCTCTGTGGGTAATGGACGACTTAAGGACTGGGGCCTCGATCGATGCTCCCTCCCTCTTGCCCAAGACCGGCTCAGCCCCGCGCAGCACCTCCCCCTTCTTAGGCCTAAGGAATTCGCTGAATGCTAGGATTGTGAGCTGCCTGCTGGACATTCCTCAGTGGCAGGAGGGCAGTGGCCTTTGTCACCCAAGCTGGGAGCAGCAAGGATCCTGGGCAGCCCAGAGCCGGCCGCCTGGATGACCTTTGCCACCCACGTAGCCGCTCTGTGCCTCGATTTGCCCGTCTGTAAAATGGGGGCATACAAGGTGACCTCTAAGTCGCTCCCCCTTCCAGCTCCACTAGAGACAGATTCAGATCTATAGATGAAGGCTCAGAGGTGGATATCTTGGGATGGGACTGAGTCAAGCCTCCACATGGAGGATGTTGAGCTCTCTCTACTGGGACTGCTTTTTGCAAGGGACTTGATATGTGCTTGTTTATCGATTTCCCTTTCCCAAAGACCTGGTAGAAATCCACGGTCCAATGACCATACAGATTAGCAGTCAATGAGGGTGGCACCATTAGTGTTGCACAGGACCCTCTCTCTGTATAGCACACCCGGTTTGCAAGCCCCTCAGTACCCACAGGTTCGAATATCTCTATGCAGATGACCACCACTGGAAAGAACCAGATTCTGGCATCCCGCCCTCATCTATTCCCTGAGGACCCCATCCCCAGCAGCCAACTGGACATCTGAAATCAGATGGGGGGGGGGGGTCCAAACAGAACTGTATTTCCATCCAAAGTCACTTTCTTCCCAACGTTGCAAACGGGAACCACCATACAGGCACTGGAGCTGATCATCTCAGACACAGCACAACTATTCTCTCTCACAGGGCGACTAATCAATCAATTGCTAATACTTGTCAATTCTACCCCTACAACATCTCTCAGAAGGCCATATGGATAGATCCTGGCATCAGGAAGACCTGCCTTCAAATCCTGCTTCAGATACTATGTGTGTGAGCTCTAGCAAGTCCATTAACCTTCATTTGCCTCAGTTTCCTTGTCAGTTGTTGTAAGGATCAAATGAGATATTTGCAAAGGGCTTAGCACCCTGCCTGGTACATAGTAGGTGCTTAATAATTGTTTATTTCTTTTCCCTCTCCCTACCCCTTTATCACAGCTCTCCAAGAATATTGCAATAGTCCCTCCACATCTATGCATCCTCCACACATATCAAATTGATTTTTTAAAAAACTCTTACCTTCTGTTTTAGAGTCAATATTGTATGTTGGTTCCAAGGCAGGGCTAGGCAGTAAGTGTTAAGTGACTTGCCCAGGTTCCCACAGCTAAGAAGTGTCTGAATCCAGATTTGAACCAAGAACTGCCCATCTCTAGGTTTAGCTCTATCCACTGACCCACGTAGCTTCCCCCTTATAAACTTTCAATAGCCTACTGCTTTTTTTTTTTTTAATTATCAGAGAAAACAGGAGGAACATTCCTTTTTCCTTTTCAAAGTCTACCTTTGGCACCTGGTTTAACTTGTGTATGAAGGGCAGAGAGGAAAGGCAGGATCCAGTTATGACGTAAATAGGGCAAAAAAAAAAATGGACAAAAGACACTTGGAAGCCAGACGATGGTTTTGGGGGCTTTGTCCCAGAACCAAGCAATTTCAGACAGAAGGTACAAAAGGGTGTGTTTAGTCTTGACATCAAGAAGAATTTCATAACAATGAGAGCTGTCCCCAAGTAGCATGGGCTGTTGGAAAGGAAAGAAATAAGCATTTATTAAAGGCCCACTATGTGCCAGGCACTATGCTAATTGCTTTGCAAATATTATCTCATGATCCTTGTAACTACCCTAGGAGGTAGGCACTGTTATCTCCATTTTACAGATTTCTTTTTTTAAATGGAAGCAGAGATTAAGCAACTTGTCCAGGAGTTACAGAGCTGGTAATCATCTGAGTCTGGATTTGAATTCAAGTCTTCTTGTTTCCAGGTCCAGAACTCTATCCACTATACCACCTAGCGGTCTTTCTTTAGCAGTAGGTTTGCCCTCAATGGAGGTCCTGAGGCAAAGACTGGGGGACCACTGGTTGTTCATTCGATAGAAAGGATCCTTGATTGGTACAGATTGAACCATGTGGTCTCAGATCCTTTCTAGTTCTAAAATCCTCCTTCTGGGGTTGAGGGAATATTAAGATGGAAAAAGAGACCAATATGTAGCTTATGTGGATATAGACTAGTTTGCTGCAGTTGTGTGTGAAGGACAATGGAAATTTGATCAAGCAGTGGAATAATACAAATGGCTAGCATTTATATAATGCCTTCAGAGTCTGCCAAGAACTTGACTTATCTCATTTATTCTCACAACTCTGGGAAATAGGTGCTATTATCATCCCATTTTTCATATGAGGAAACTGGGGCTGAGATAGGTGAAGTAACTATAACAGCTAATAAATGTCTAAGGCAGGATTTGAACTCAGGCTTTCCTGTTTCCAAGCCTGTTTTACTAGTCCCCATGACTTCTTTTATTTTATTTTTTTTAAATATATTTTATTTGATCATTTCGAAGCATTATTCGTTAAAGACATAGATCATTTTCTTTTCCTCCCCCCCACCCCCCATAGCCGACGCGTAAGTCCACTGGGCATTAGATGTTTTCTTGATTTGAACCCATTGCTTTGTTGATAGTATTTGCATTAGAGTGTTCATTTAGAGTCTATCCTCTGCCCATGACTTCTTTTATAAGCATGTGGGACATATAGGTTGGTCAGGTGACAAGTAAGGTGGAATTTCAGCAGATAAATGCTGCAAATTATTTTATCTTCAGGTCAAAGAACCATTCAACCTTTGAAGAGTAAAAGGCTATATTCTTCAGCAGCATCCTAAAAAGGTGATATTATCTGTCCACCTTGAGGTTGAAAGAATTAGCTCTACCCCCACTTTATAGAGAACAAAACTGAAGGAGGCTTAGAGAGGAGTGTCAGATTCTGGTTAGACTTGATAGCGTTTGAGGTTCCTCCCAACTCTCAGATTCTATGATTCTGACTTTGAGGTAACTTGTCCAAAGTCCCCCAAGTCAAGATTTGAATCCAGTTCTTCTGACCTTGAATCAGTACCCTTTCCATTCAAGAGGTATTTATTAAGTAGGGTTTGATGATGGGATATAAAGAGCCAAAACAGGAATTAGTCTCTTATAAACTCTCTATTGGAGATAAGCTCTATCGGAGAGCTTATAAACTCTCTATTCTCCATTTGCCCCCATCTTAAAAGTCCAAACAACTCAAAGGAATTGGCTTCTTTGCTGCTTTGGCACCCTTTCACTAACTGAAGCAGGAGGGTTTTTAGATTTCTTCTCAGTTAGCCGGAGGTTTAGACAATGAAGCTGGCAAAATGTCACTGCCGCCCGCCCCCCTCTGTTCTTTCCATCATCACGCTATCCAGCCGAGTGGCTGATGGAATAAGATGAAGAGTCAGTGGTAAGCAGGAAAGACATGCCTCCCACCAGCCTGCTTCTCCAGTGAGAACTTGAAACGACTTGCCTAATACTCTCCTCTTTGCCCAAACCTGCTCTTATATTTCTTTCATTTCCCTGAAGGGCATACAATGCCCATGCGATCACTTTACCATATTAAGTTCAGGAAAAAGAGGAATTTCAGTCTCTGTCACCATTCACCTGGAGGCTATGCCCTCCCTTTCATCGGGCTGGAATTTCCAAGAGTCATGCTCCACCTGGTCATGGGGATGGAAACAAAGGCAGGCGAAGTGCTTTTGGCTCAAGTCATCAACCCCTGCCATCAAGGGTATCATTGAAAGGCAAACGTTGAATGAGCCAGAGAGTTAATGATATTTTGAGGGGAATACACTCTAGGGCATCATTTCCTCTTCTTCAGAAAGGTCTGTGCCTCATGAGGAGCAGAGAAAGGGAGAGTATGGAGTGGGAAGAGTTTATCTGGAACTGTAAGCTGGGGATGAGCTCAACTCTGGGGTCTCTTCCATCCCTAACATTCTCTGACTATGACTCAGCTGCTTGTCCCTTGTGTAACCTTAGTGGCATTTCAATCTATCAATCAGCCAAGCCACAAGGATTTAGTAAGCTCCTACTATGTGCCAGGCTCTGAGCTAGGCGCCGAGTGTGTACACACATACACACACTAAAGCCATCCCTACTTGCACAGAAATCACAAGAAGCACATTTATAGTTGTATCTAGTGTAAATATAAAGGGAATAAATATCAAGTAGTTAAATAATAAGGTAGTTTGGGAGGGAGGGTGCTGGGAGTTGGGAAAGGGAATGAGGAAAGGCTTCATGGGGAAGTTTGAGCTGAACCTTGAAGGAAGTCGGGGATTTGATGATGACAACAGAACATTCACACATGCAGATGGAATGACCTGGGAAAGGAACAGAGTGGCGGCCACTTTGGCTGGATTGCAAAGGGCAAAGGTTGAGTAATGCCCTACAAGTCTGGAAAGAGATGCCATGAAAGGCTTTAAAGGCTAAACAAAGCAGTTAATGTTCCATTCCAGAGATGGCAGACAGGAAGCAAATGGTTTGAGTAAGGGGCAACACAGTCAGATCTGTGGAAAAGGAAAAGCTCTTTGGATGCATTGAAGTGGGGAGAAGCCTAATGAAATGATGTCTGTAGAGTACCTTCCAATCCTTAAGGCTTTACAATCAGTGTTTTTATAGATGATGTTTTATAAATCAATGCCAATCATCTGTTTTCATATTTTTGCTATTATTATTGAAACAGAAAGAGCAGTTAGGAGCCTATTGGTCCAAGTGAGAGGGGTGGGGAGTTGGATTAGGATGGGGCATGTGTGAGGTGAAAGAAGGGGGTACAGAGGAGAGATATTATGGATGAAAAACCAGCAAGATGTAAGCAGATGTAGGAAATGATTGGGATTGGATTTGAGGAGGATGCTGGTTTGTGAGTCGAAGTGACTTGAAGAATGGGGGTGCCTTCAGCCAAGAGAGAAAGTTCAAAAGAGAGAGTGGACTTAGGAAGAAATAATCATCAGGAAGATAATGAGTTCTGCTTTGGACATGTTGAGTTTGAGATGTCTCTAGGATATGCAATTAGAAATATATACTAGGCAGCTCTTATGAAACCAGAGCTAAGGAGAGAGACTAGGATGGGTTATGTAGATTTGGGAGCCATTTGCAGAGAGATAGTCATTAAAAGGACACAAGTTCGGGCCTAGAGATGGAAGGTCCTGGGTTCAAATCTAGCTTAAAGACACTTCCTGACTGTGTGGCCCTAGACAAGTCACTTAACCCCCATTGCTTAGTCCTTTCTACTCTTCTGCCTTGGAACTAATACAGAATATTGACTAAGAGATTTTTTTTGTTTGTTTAATGGTTTTCATTTCTATAAATACTTATTAAGTACCTACAGCCTCTTTGGGGAAGCCATGGCACTCTTGCAGAGCCCACACTCAGAGAATTGCTCCGTTTCCCCTTTTCCCAGTGTCCAAGAACTTTTTTTTTGCATGCCCCACCTCTCTGTCCAGCCACTGAAAGCAAGCACTTTCTCCCTCAACTATCTCCAGTAATCTGGGGGCTCACAGACAGCTTGAATTTGTCGTCTGGGCACTTGAACTGGGAAAAGGTTCACCAACGTTGACTTAGAGGATGTACAGTACAATGGTAGATGGGGCATGGAAGGGGAGAGGAAAACCCCAACGTTTAGAAAAGTGAGGTCCAGCCTTCTTGGAGCTCAGTAATAATCATGGAAATTTTGTAGCATTTTAAGATTTACAAAGCATTTTCCTTATACTCTGGTCTCATTTTATAAGTGAGGAAACTAAATTTTAAAAAGCCTAAGTGAATTCTCATGGGTGTAGAGAGGATTTGAATCCTGTGGAAAAGGAAGGCAAGGATTTATTTTAAAAAAGAAAGAGAGAGAGAGAGAGAGAGAAAGGACATGAGCTGATGAGGCCACCAAGAGAAAGAATGTAGAGAAAGAAAACAGACTAGGGCTCAGGACAGAGTTTCAGGGTATACCCACAGTTAGGGGAAGAGATATGGATGAAGATCCTGTAAAAGACAAGGAGAAGAAGTAAGACAGGAAGGAGATCCAAGAGAGTGAAAGGCCAGGGTATAAGGAGTATCCAGGAGAAGAGAGGGGAATGAATGCTGCCTAGAAGATGAAGACAGAAAAAGCCACCAGACTGAGCAATTAAGATGTCATTGGTCACTTTGGAGAGACTCATTTCAGTTGAGGTCAGAAGCCAGATTGCTGAGACTTGAGAGGGGAGAGGAGAAATGGAAACTAAGATTACAGACAGTCTTTTCAAAGATTTTGGCTAAGAAAGGAGGGACAAATATAGGATGATAGCTCCTCGGGATGGCACGATAATGCCAGTCTTTTAAAGATGTGGGAAATTAGGACTTTTTTTTTTTTTTGTAGACAGTAGGGAAAGAGCTAGAAGCCAGGGAGACTCAATATCAGAAGCAGATAAGAAGGGCAACTGGGTGGCTCAGTGGATTGAAAGCCAGGTCTGAAGATGGGAGGTCCTGGGTTCAATGCTAGCCTTAGAGACACTTCCAGCTATGTGACCCTGGGCAAGTCACTTAACCCCCATTGCCTAGCCCTTACCACTCTTTTGCCTTGGAACCAATACACAGTATTGATTCTATGATGGAAGGCAAGGGTTTGTAAAAGAAAAAGAAAAAAAGAAGTAGATGAGGAAGACCATAAGGACAACTGCTGAAAAAAATAGATTTCATCCACTACTACTAAATATAATAAATCCTTTTAATATACTTGATAGATTTTTGTTGTTGTTATACTTGTTCTGTCATATCTGACTCTTCAAGATCCCATTTGGGGTCTTCTTGGCAAAAATGGTTTGCCGTTTCCTTTACCAGCTCATTTTACAGATGAGGAAACTGAAGCAGAGTTAAGTGACTTACCCAAGGTCACAGTGTCTGAGGCTAGATTTGAACTCAGGAAAATGGAGTCTTCCTGATGGCAGACCTGGCACTGTCCACTAAGTCACCTAGCTGCCTCTGAAGACAGACAGAGAAATGCAGTGTCTACTCTCCTCTGGGCTAACCATTACCAGCTTCTTTAACCAATCTAGATAAGGCATGAGTTTAAGGTATTTCATTCCCTGGATTATCCTCCTTGGGATGTTTTCCAGCTTATTGATGTCTAAAATTTGGTGATTCCACAGTGCTTCTGTTTAACACAGTACTCCAGATGGGATCTACCAGGGTAGAGTATAAACAGACTCTCATCTCCTTATTCCTGAACACTCTGCTAACCTGTCTTGGGCACTGATATCAAGTCACTCTTCAGTAATAAAACCTCATTAGTTGGCAAGGGTTAGTTAATTGGTATTTGGAAAGTGGTTTGGAAGTCTGTAATACTATAAGAAAAACACAAGGGCAGCTGGGTAGATCAGTGGATTGAGAGCTAGCCCTAGAGATGGGAGGTCCTAAATCCAAATCTGGCCTCAGACACTTCCCAGCTGTGTGACCTTGGGCAAGTCACATCACCCCCCCATTGCCCAGCCCTTACCACTCTTCTGCCTTGGAACCAATACACAATATTGATTCCAAGATGGAAGGTCAGGGTTTTAAAAACACACACAAATTCAAAGGTACGGTAGTGGTTTATTTTTTTTTTAAGTTCGGAAATTGCAGTTGGTCAAATGATTATTGTCAAGAATCCTCTTTGAACCTCCAGCAGCCTTTAAAGTTTAGTTTAATGGAAATAGGTTCTGATCAAGGACACAAGTAATACCCAGTGAAATTGTGGGTTGGCTGTGGAAAGGGTGGGTGGAGGGGAGGGAGGGAAACAATGTGATTATTGTAACCAAGGAATAATGTTCTAAATTGACTAAATAAACTAATTCAAATGGGGAAAAAATAAAATAAATAACACCAACAATTAAAAAGATAAAGTTCAGTTTAAATCAGGGGTGGAGAGGTGGGTCAAAGCTCGGTGACTCAGTGGATAGAGAGCCAAGCCTGGAGGTCCTGGGTTCAAATTTGGCTTCAGCTACTTCTTAGCTGTGTGACCCTGGACAAATCACTTAACCCTAATTGCCTAGCACTTACCAGTCTTCTGCCTTGGAGCCCATATCAATTGTATGACTGAAAATAAGGGTTTGAAAACAAAAACAAAAAACCAGTTGTGCCCATGGTGCCAGACCACCCTTTCTTCCTAAGAGACCTTTGCTCTAAGTTCAAGTGAATGAAGTTCCCGTCCTAGGGAAGCTTGACCCCAAAGGGATCCGGCTCTTTTCATGCTCTCTGGCTCATGAGACCCTCCTCACCCAGAAGAGTGGGGAAGAATTTCTTTTTCTATTATTATATTTTTATTTAGAATATTTTCCTTGGTTACATGATTCATGCTTTCCCCAGCCCTCTTCCCTCCCTACTCTGGGGGAGAATTTCTTAAAGCTTCAAAGGAAATGAATAGGATTTCTTTTAGAAAAGTAATCAAAATACAAAATGGGTCAGGTTTTCTCCTAACACACAACTTAATCTACAAAAGCCTGATAGCATGCATTGACAAATACTTAAAACTTGAAACAGTAACGCCTAGGCTGATACTTAAAACACGGAAACATGAAACATTTGACATTTCGCTTTCACCTCAGTTCTGTACTGTCTAAGCAAGTCACTGAAGTTCCATGACTTGTAGCAAGTTTGGGTATGGCTTGGGCTCACCCTCCTGGTGGTCGCCATTTTCTTCTCTGAAAAGTCATTTCAGAGGTCACCTCCTACTACTGTGCAGCCTTACCTCCTGGAACCAGGAGCGCCTGCCTGATCTCTTCAGTTCCCACCAACCACCATGGTCAGAAGCAACCCAATCAGCTTTGCTGTTTGGTCACTGACTAATGTTTAAAGAAAGAAACACAAGTAGAAGAGGCAATCAGAGGCTCCTACTGCCATGGGCAAGTAGCACTTTAGCTTCAGGGGTGGAGAGAAGTATCTATCCCCCCACCCCACACACACCTCCCCGGTTTGAACCTGAGGGAGAGGGTCAGAGTCCTGAGGTGCTCAACAGAGGGCAAGAGCAAGAAAAAGTAGAAACTGTCATTCCTTTTTTTTTTTTAAACCCTTACCTTCTCACTTAGAATCAATACTAGGTATTGGTTTCAAGGCAGAAGAGCAGTAAGGGCTAGGCAATGGGGATCAAGTGACTTGCCCAGGGTCACACAGCTAGGGAGTGTCCAAGACCAGACATATGTACACAGACATATATATGACATGGCTGATATGACAATATTTTGCTTGAGTATATATATGTATTTGTGATGGTTATTATTTTTCTTGCTTTTTCAATGGGTGGGAACGATGTGAGAGAAAGAATTTAGAACTGAAAATAAAATTGAATTAACAAATTTTTACAAATATAATAGAAATCATTTATTATGCTTGGTTTAAAAAATCAATTTCATCAGTACAGGATTGGAGAGATATGGCTAGATAACAGTTTGAAAAACACCTGAAGAAACTGTTAGAATTTGATTGCAGATCAAAGCATGCCACACTTTACTTTATTTCCCTCATGAGGTTATTATTATTTTTTTAAATTTTATTTAGTCAATTTAGAACATTATTCCTTGGTTACAAGAATCATATTCTTTCCCTCCCTCTCCTCCCCCCGCCCTTCCCGTAGCCAAAGAGCAATCCCATTGGGTATTACTTGTGTCCTGGATCAGAACCTATTTCCATGTTGTTGGTGTTTGCACCAGGATGTTCATTTAGAGTCTAAATCCCCAACCATTTCCCCTCAACCCATGTATTCAAGCAGTTGTTTTTCTTCTGTGTTTCTGCTCCCAGTTTTTCCTCTGGGTGGAGAGTGTTCTTTCTCATAGATCCCTCCAGGTTGTTCAGGATCACTGCATTGTCATGAGGTTATTATTGAATATGTGATATGTATCTTCAGTCATGACTTGGGGAACAAAGAAATATGTATTGCATGAAAGCACTGATATAACCTATATCACACAACTTACTGCCTCAGGGAGAGGAATAAGGAGGGAGGGAGAGAATCTGAATTGCAAAATGTCAGAAAACAATTATGAAAAATTGTTTCTACATGTAATTGAAAAAAATTAAATTCAATAAAAAGGAAAAACAGCTGTGAATTTTAGTAGCTAGTGATTTATCAGCTAAAGATGTTAATTCAATCTTTAAAAAAAATTTTTTTTAATCCTTCCCTTCCATCTTTAAATCAATACTGTGTATTGGTTCTAAGGTAGAATGATGGTAAGGGTTAGGCAATAGGGGTTAAGAGACTTGCCCAGGGTCACACAGCTAGCAAGTATCTGAGGTCACATGTGAATTCAGAACCATATGTCACAAGGCCTGGTCCTTGATCCACTGAGCCACCCATCTGTCCCCCAAAATAATTCAATCTTCCACTGCATGAAAACAGGCATTATATGCAGTACAAAGGTGATATTCCCATTGTCCTCTGCCCTAGTCAGCCCACATTTAAAGTGTCATGTATGGTTTGGAGCAGAACAGTTTTAGAAGGACACTGATAATCTGGTGAGGTTCTAGAGAAGGTCAAGCAGGATGATTAAAGCCCTTAACTTCAGGATTGACCGAAGGATTGAGGATATTGAGGCTAGAGAGGAAAATCTGTCCTTTTTGGCCACTTGGGGCTGAACCAGGAACATAGGAAGAAGGGTTCAAAGAACCAAACTTAGGCTTGATGTGGGGGGACAAAAGAAATCCAGCTTTCTAAGGTAAAACCTGACCAGAAATGGAATGGGCTGCTGCTTCAAGCCAAGCCTTGATGACCATTATTTGACATTTTTCAGGCACACTTTGACCCAGCAGGATATGAGTTTATGATTCTGAAATACCACCAGATGTGTACTTGCTTTCAGAATCAGGCACAACATATATTCGTTCGGGTCAGACTAGCATAAACAAATAGCACTGGGAAACAAGACATTTTGGAAGATCATTCAAAAAGCACAGAAGCTTAACTGGAAACTCCAACCCACCCCCTTTAACTGGCTCATAAATCTTCACCTCTCCTGCCCCCACCCAAATCAATTACCACTGGAATCTGACCTGCCATTTTGAAGGAGGAAAAAGAAATTGGTTTTGAAAAAGACCTTTACAGTACAAGAATTGAAGCCCCATTTCACAATGCCTCATTAGTCACCAGCCTTCTTGTACTACTGGGTGGTTGTCTCTCTGATTTTTCCAGGATCCTGGGGCATTCTTTCTCTTAGAAGTGTCACTCCCCCACGTGGCAGCTGGCTCCATGCTACCCTCCCCAGAAGGCTGTCTCATTTCCCCTGCCACCCCCAACAACTTCCTGCTGGACTCAAATTTTTTTCTGCTGACCTTGAATTTAAGCATAGTCTATTTTGGGCTGCTTAAAACCCAAGAAGGAAAGCAAAAAGTCCTGCTTGTGCACTGTGAAGTAGGATGATTTCTGCCCAATGAAATCTGCTCTTTAATTTCAAGGGCAAAGCCATGTCCAAGATAAAAATGTTTGTCTACCTCTCCATAATACCTGACACTGCCTCCTGGGCTCAAGATATGACTGATTTCATACCACTTCCTGTTCCTGAAATAACAATGAACAAATGAACCAGCAGTGACTGGTTCTACAGAGCAGAGCAGTCTCTTTTCCATTACCTGTCTCAAGGTCATGGACCTTGTTGTCCAAGTTCACCCACTGAGACACTTAGGACATTGTGGGTAGTTTATAAATATTTAATTGGTCCATGTGTTCTATCTATTTTAAAACCACCAGTGTTCTTGGAGCGGTGGGCAGAAAAATGAAAGACTCATGCAAGAACAAGTCTTTATATTGTTTTCTACTTAACTTTCACAATGGTGGGGAACTGGAAAAGTCACTTCAGTGTGCTGGCCAGAAGTCTTTTTGCTCTAGATTGCCCAAACAGCTGCCATTCTTTCTAAGCATGCACTGATCTTATAGGAGGGATCTTTTTTTGGCTAACCTTTAAACCCTGCCCCTCACTGGCTCTACTATTACCAAGAGGCTCTGTCTCTTCTTCGATATTAATTTTTACATTTTGAAGAAATAAAACATCTGAGTGATTTTTTGCTATTATTTGATAAGGAAATAAAATATCCTGTAATCTCAGAATATTGTGTGTGTGTGTGTGTGTGTGTATTTTCCCCCTAGCTTTGGCCAGGTTCCAAACTGTATAAAAAGTGGGAACAGAGAAGAAAGAGAAAGGAAAACCTTAAAGGAATGATAAAAACAACAGTAATAGTTCAAATTCAGATGCCACTTTAAAGATTTCAGTGTTTTACATACATTATCTCATTTCATCCAATAACTATTGTTATTAAACTTCACTTCCTACATAAGAAAAATTAAGTGGATTTTTTTCCCCTTTTAAACATTATTTTATTTGGTCATTTTCAAACATTATTCATTGGGAAAAAAAAGATCATTTTCTTTTAAGTGGATTTTTAAAAGATGTCTTTTAATTGGCCTTCAGTATAAAGTTTGATGTCCAAGCTATAGAGAAAGGGTTTTTGTGTTATGAACCTCCCTTAGATTGTTTGGTAAAGGCTAGGGACCCATTCTCAGAATAATATTTTAAAATAATTGAATGAAAAGAAATTTCAATTAGAGATAAATGAAAAGAAAGATCTTTCCCCCCACCAAATTTATAGACCCTGTGAAATCTATCCACAGAGTCTTTCGGAGCCCATGTGCCCCTGCTATAGAATTGTTTTCGGTGAGGTTTTATGTCTCTCTTTTTTAAATATTTTATTTGATCATTTCCAAGCATTATTCATTAAAGACAAAGATCATTTTCTTTTCCTCCCCCCCACCCCCCATAGCCGACGTGTAAATCCACTGAGCATTACATGTTTTCTTGATTTGAACCCATTGCTATGTTGATAATATTTGCATTAGAGTGTTCATTTAGAGTCTCTCCTCTGTCACATCCCCTCAACCGCTTTATTCAGGCAGTTGCTTTTCTTTGTCTCTTTTAACATTTGGCCAATTCTACCTTTTTTTTTTTAAACCCTTATCTTCTGTCTTAGGATCAAAACTATGAATTGATTCTAAGGCAGAAGAGTCATAAGGGCTAGGCAACAAGGGTGAGTGACTTGCCCAAGATCACACAGCTAGAAAGTATCTGAGACCAGATTTGAATCTAGGACCTAACTTTAGCTCTCTATTCACAGAGCTACCTAGCTCTTCTCCAATTCTGTTTCTCAAGGAGTTATTTTCTTCAGTATATTTTGTGCCTCATTTACATAACCATTAATTATCTTATCATCATTTTCTTTCATTACTCTCATTTCTTCTTCCAATGTTTTCTCTACCACCTTGATTGGATTTTTTTTTTGCTCCTTATTTAGCTTTTTCAGGAATTTCTTTAAGGTTTTGAGTTGAATCTGCATTTTTCTTTGAGGCTTTGCTTGTAGTTGTGTCAAGATTATCTTCAAGTTTTGATATTCCTTGTCACTATTATAATCTTTATGGTTAGGTTCTTTTTTGTTGTTTGCTCATTTTCCCAGCCATTTTTGCATTTCTTAACTTTGGACTTTATATTAAAATTGGGATCTGATCTCCTTGGGAATTCCAGGCTGGGATACAGTTCCAAGCTTCAGGCTTTTGCAAACTGCTGTTTCAAGAGCTATTTGGGGGTGTAATATATGGTCAGAAAGGGAACACACACACACACAGAGAGGAAATAGAGGGAGAGAAAGAGACAGTTGAGAGAGTGGAGAAGGGGAAGAGATTGATCTTCCCCTCTCTTCCCCTTGGGGAAAGTAACCCAGTTTTGTCTCTTTGAGGGATAGAGTATGTCTCCTCAGAGAGTGGTTCTGGGAGGTAGAGGTTAAGAACTAGAGGAAAGAGCTTTGGTGAAATGGGATACAGCTTCCCTTGTTGGTCTCAGCTATTGTTGAGAGACCAGGTGGACCTTCCTCTCTCTGGGTCCTTTAAGCACACCAACTGCCACTTCCCCTCCCCCCAAGATGTGGGGTTACTCTTCTACCTAGGGGAGAAGATTTCCCCTTGGATCTAATTATTTTGGATCCCTAAGATCCTTAACTAACCCTCTTTTTGGGGAGAGGTATGGTTCTCACCAAGTCTTTAACCCCCTTCCTTAGTATCAGAAACTAGGCAGACCTGATCTAAGAAGTAAACACTTTATTTAGGTTCACTCAGGGAAGGGAGAGATGAAGGTATTAGGAAAGGAAAATGGGTAGGCAGGAATCTCTATTAACTGGTATACTGACCCCTCAAATTTTGGGGGTCCAGGTTCTTGGCCCTGACCCCTCTTCCAGTCAGCTGCTGATTTGGTCCCTATTCCTGAGCTAATCTAGCTTGAGGAATGGAGTCCAGGACAATTTAGGGATAGAGGTAGGGAATAGATCTTTGGGGAGAAGATTTCTCAGTAGATGGCTTCTTTCAAAGTCCCAGTCTACTATATTTTTATTAGCCAATTATTACTATATATATAGTAGTATATACTACTATATTAGCCAAGTGAGAGATTTCAGGGGTTTACTGGGAAATAGTTGATATCCAGAGGGACCCCAGCTTAGAAGATCCTCTTCTCAGGCTCTCAGCTGGAGGAGTCAGGTAAGCTGGCAGTTTTTTAGTTCTCTCAGCTTCTGCTCTCTCACTGGAATCCTGGTTTTTTCTTCTTGCCCCTCCCCCTCATGAGCTACTCCTTGCTCCACTGGATCTGATTTCTCTCTCTTATAAATTCTCTCTTACAAATTATAAATCTTTCTCTGCACAAGATTTGGAAACACTCTGTAAGAGAATGCCCTGTTTCTCTACCAAACCTTTTAAGTGTTTATGGGGGCTTTATGGTCATGCAGTGACTCTCCTGCTAGGGGTAACTTAAGGATAAGAGAGGTTGGATTTAATGGTGCACAGCAGTGTAGGGATAGGTTTTCATTTTCTAGCAAGATGACTCCATATTGGGATAATCTGGCAGATGTAAATGCCTGCACGTTATTCCTTTTCAGTATTTTCTCTATTTGATGTGCAGAGTGTATAGTTAGAAATTCTTGAACCCCTAAACAACAATACATTACCCAAAGTTCTTTTCTATATTGCTAGAATCCTTTTTCCTTTTCCAGTGTCCCCACATTTTGCGTGATTGTATTTAAGTGGCTGTAACTATTCCCTCTTCGGCTTTTGAACCTGAGACAGGACTAAAGTCAGGCATTTCTTTTGCTTTAGTTATTATTAATTAAACTTTATAAAACATAATATTTAGTTATTGATTGTTAATTTTAAAACCCACAAGATGCAATTTGCATCCCAGAACTAGGTCATTAGCTTTTCTTAGATAAGTTAAATTTTGGGGATGAGAATATTCCATGTCACCATGGTATTCCAGCCAGCTGATTAAATTTTCATCCTCTCTTGTCTTTTAAAGGAATTGGGTCTGTTCCTGAGGGCTCAAGTAAAAGTTTTACAATCTCAAAACTGGGTTCAAAAAGCTTAAAATTTATAAAGAGTAGGTTTTTGGTGGTTCCAAGGAAGTGTGGCCATTGCTCTTCTGGTCTGAGCTCTGGGTCTTACCCATGAAGGGGCCCCTATTCTCTCACAAACACAATTTCTGTTCTCCCTGGAACTTTGACCTACACCCAGGAAAGGCCCTGCAACACCTCCCTAGAAGCTGGTATAAGGAGTGGAGTTGCTTAACAGCACCCAGTTTTGTGCTCAGTGCTAGCACAGGAGTTTCCTGTAATCTTCTTTTGACAAATTGCCTGATATACTGACTGTCTAGTCTGAGAGCTCCCAAAGTTCTCCTTCTACTGTTGTCACTGTCTCCAAGCCCACAGTTAGTCTTGAAGTCAACTGTACTTTGGATTTGTCTCCTCACCTTCTAAGTCGTCTTGAGCAAGAAAAATGTCTCACTCTCACCTTCTGTTGGTTCTATTGTCCCAGAACTATATTCAAGGCATAATTTTATGATTGTCTAGCGGGAAATGTTGGGAGAGGTTGGCTATAGTGGTTCCTGTCGTCTGCCATCTTGGCTCCACCCCACCAGCTGCTGCTGTGTCTAGCTACATAGCTGTCCAGAACAGACACTGCAGATGGACAATGAGCTGGAGACAAAATTGAATTAGGATGAGGGCGGCTTGCTGAGTGGCAAAGTGCTTTTAATGGCCCCCTCATTTCTTCCTGAAACCAGGCTCCTTTTTCTAACATCCATATTCTTTTGTTGATGCTGTCTAGCTGGAAGTTTCAGAAAACCACAGCCTCAGAAGAATTCATGTTTCATGTCATCCAGAGGGCTGTAGAGAGGTGCAAGATAGGCACGAGAGAACATTTTAACCACAAAGAATTGTGCAGAAGGAGAATCAGGGGTGTCATTGAAGAGACTGCAAGAACAGAAAAAGAAGCAGGGTGGTCATACATCAAGAGTAAGGGCTGACTAATAAACTCCTCAGCCAGCTTGTAAAGAATTCCAGAACAGAGATGGCAAACTCAAGGACCCCAGGACGTAAGTGATTCCCGAAACCTCCTAATGCTTCCTCAGCCAGATTGAAATGTAATTGGGAATCAATACAACATAGTGTTCATTGGTGGTTTTCTTTCTTTTCTTAAAAAGCTCTTGCCTTCCTCTTAGAAACAATACTAACTATAGGTGTAAGGGTCAGGCAATTGAGGTTAAATGACTTGCCCAAGGTCACATAATTAGGAACCGGCTGAGATCACATTTGAACCCAGGACTCCCAGTCTCCAGGCTTGGCTTTCTATTCTTTCAACTACCTGGCTGCCCCAGCTGGTGATTTTTTAAGTCAGTATATGACTGACAGGAATAGGTTCAATTTGATTTTGATGCTGTTGATCTAGAGGGAAGCCATTAGAATTTGGATGGGTTACAGTCTTTGGAAGAGTATTTACATCCATGAACTAACAATAACAATAATAATAATAGCTAACAATTTGTATTCTAACATTTGCAAAGTTGTTTACATATGTAGTAATTGTAATAATACACCTTATTCCTTTTGATCCTCATAGCAACTCTGGCAGGAAATGTTATTATCCCCATTTTACAAATAAGGAAATGGAGGCAGGCAGCCATTAAGTGACTAGCCTAGGATCACAGGCTAGTAAGTCCTGATAGTAGGTTCACAGTTCTAATACACAGTGGCACCCCTTAGATGAGATCACGGCTCTATTGAATTATGATCATTGGAATATCTTTTACTCACAAGTTATTTTCTTCATCATTATCATCATAAGATGAGAAATACTCAGGAAATATGAGTAGTTGAGAAAAACTCTTTGAAATATAATTCATTGGAATGACTCTTTCACCCACAAATGCTTTCCTCATTATTATCATTAATTAAGAAACACTCAAGAAATATGAACAACTGAAATCATAGCTCCATTGAAGGATGGCCATTGGCATATATCTTTTACCCACAAATTATTTTTCTTTATCATTATTTAATAATCTTCCAGGGAAATTAATCCAATGAGCATGATTGTTAATATGGCACTTTTTTTGAATTAACCAGTATTTAGTGAATGGATACCATAACATTCTACATTATGAGGTAGATGATAGAAAGATGCCTATGACACAGCCACTACCCTCCCAAAGGTTATAATCCAGTGCCAAGACAAGATAAGACATAAATAGGTAATATTAAGCAGCAAAGATTTAAATAACAGTTCCATGTAATATGAAAAGCACCAGAGGAATAGAAATACCAAATGAGTCACAAGATAATAAATCCCGAGAATAATGGAGGGAGAGAAATGGAGTCTCCCACCACTCACTTCAGGACCAGAGTGTGGTAGAGATGGAATGGAGCCAAGGGATGAAGAGAGGGGATAGATTGGGTTTTCCCTCTCGCTTTCCCTGGTAATCCCCACTCGGGTTGCCTTCAGATCACACACAGGTTACTGTTCCCTCCGAGACTTAGTTGAAACAAAATATGACAGTTTCTCTCTCTCCGAGGAGAGAATGTAACTTTCCTTCCCCCAAACTCCCAATCTTCTTTCTTGAACACTATGAAGCAGGCACTGGATGTAGTTAATGGCTATTTATTCTAAAGGAATATAGGACAGGTAGGGCAAATGAATTGTGGGATAAGGTAATTGGGAAGCTGGAAACAGGAAGTCCCTAATAATAGCAATTGAACCCCTTCTCCCCCAAATCCTGCAGGGTCAGGCTTTGGCTGCCTGACCCTCTGGGGTCAGTTGTGAGAGCAGTCCTGACTGCTAGTTGTCCTAGCTATGATATCAAATTCAAGGCTGTCTAGAGAGATTGAGAGGCATCTCCTTGTGGTGAGTAGCTTTCTGGCAAAGTCCTCGTCACTCTGGTTTGTCTTCACTGGATCCCGAGGTCTGGCTTCACAGGAGGAGGCTCCAGGCTCAGAGGTGAGCTCAGATCAACCTCCTTGGAGGGCTTCCCAAGGAGAAGGGAGTTCAGCTGTTTGGATCTTCTCAGTTTTTCTGTTCCTTCTCTGGAATTCTCTCTTCTTCCTGCCCTTCCCCCGCTCAAGATGGTCTTCCAGCATGATGAATCTGCTGGTCTTGTTCCTCTGGCAGATTAAGTCTAAGTTTTCTCTCTTACAAGAGGAAGGAGAAATTGCTTCAGGCTGGGGCTTTCAGGAAAGATTTTCCCCTCTTTCTGGGTAACTATCTCCGAAAGTTGTGGTTGTTTTGTTTGTTTGTTTTCCTGACATCAAACCTAAATTTGCCTCTTTGTAAATTCTATTTATTGGTTCTGATTTGGTCGATTTGGTTCCTTTAGGATAAATAAAACAAATCTAACCTCTCTTCACATAGTGATCCTTCCACTGCCTGAACACTAACCAGGTCTCTTCGAGATGAAAATGTTCAATTCCTTCAGTGCATTCTCAGATATCACGGACCAAGGACTTTACCATCCTGGGGACCCCACTCGGGACAGTCTCCTCCTTGTCAATATTCTCCCTAAAGTGCCCAGAACGGAACCTCCTCTCTCTAGTCCTGGAACTTTGGTTCCTCCTAATGTAGTCCTAGATTTCATTAGCTTCTTGGAGTGTCACATCACACCCTTATTGAGCTTGAAGTCCACTGGGATCCCCTTCTCCTTTTTTTGAGCGCCACTGCTGTTGAACCATCTCTCCCTTGTACTACACATAAAAATGTGATTTAAAAAAAATTTTGTGTCCATGCAGAAGTCATTGAATTATTTCCTGTTGAATTTCATCTTGTTAGATTATCTCAAGGCTGTAGATTGTCAAAATCCTCTGGACACTCACCTTGTAGTCCAGAATTTTAGGTATCCCTCTTAGCTTTGTTGTCATCTGTAGATTTCATGAGCATGCCATATATATCTCCCCCCCCCCCCTTTAATCCATACCTCTTGTCTCAGAATCAATACTGTATATTGGTTCCAAGGAAGAAGGGAGGTAAGGAGCAGGCAAAGGGGATTAAGTGACTTGCCTAGAATCACGCAGCCAGGACATGTCTAAGGCCCATTGTACAGTGGAGGAAACTAAGGCCAAAAAAGTTAAGTGACTTGCCCATAGTCACACAGCTAGTAAATATCTGATGCTGAATTTGAATTCAGATCTTTCTGACTCCAGCTCTAAAACTCTAGCCATCATGACAACTGAGGTGCTTTTATAGGTAAACTATATCTACCCCATTCCATTCATCTGTGAGTTTAATAATTCCATCAGAAAAGGAAATGAAATTCTTCTGACATGACATATTCTTGATGAAGTCATGCAGACCCTTGGTCATCACCACTACACCAACCATCTCTTTAATTATTCTTTCTTAAAAATTTCCCAGGGATTAAAGGCAAGCTCACAAGCCTACCATTTGTGGACTGCGCTCTTGACTTTTTATAAAATCTGGTGTCCCTCTGCCTTTCTGTCACAAGATGCTCCCTCTTCCATATTCCACAGTCCGTCCTATCACTGACAATCACCTCTGAAGAGTCAGGTGACTTGAATTCCTCCAGAGCAGCCAAGTGTTCTCTCTTACAGCCTTTCTTATTTATCTTGGCTATTCACTGCCCATTTGTCATTTTCGATTCATCATTCCCTTTAAAAAGGTCATTCTTCCTTGCAGAGGAAAAACCAAAGTCCAGCCATTCTGCCTCTTCTCTGTTGTCACTTATCATGAACCCAAACACTCAAGCAAAAGTCTTCTGCTTTCTTGCATCTTCCTTTTTCTCCCAAGATAGCTTCAAAACAGACCTACCAACCCATTGTGTTGCTTGGGCTTCCTTTTCTAGCCTCAGCTCACTCTGCGCTTTAGCATTCATGACAGTATCTATAGGATGGTCCACTGGACTTAACTTAGTTTTCTGTACATTTCTTTTTTCTTCTTTTTTTATAATTAAAAAATTTTATTCATTTTCAATTACATGTAAAAACAATTGTAAAGAAATGACTTACTTTCAGTCTCAGTAACAACTCTAAAACAGAAAGGCAAGAATTAGGGAAACAAGAGTTAAATGATTTGCCCAGGGTCACATGGATAGAAAGTATTTGAAGTCAGATTTGAACCCAGGAATTCCTGTCTCTAGGCCTGGCACTCTATCCACTGAGCTACCTCACTGTCCCCTCTATGTCTTTATCGTCCTCTTCTATTACCTGGACTTGATTCAGTTTTCTGTACATTTTTTCCCCTTTAAATTTTAAAAATATTTTTATATTTTATAAACAAATATGTATTTATAGATGAAATATAAACATTTTATCAATAAACATGTATTTATATATAAAACATAAGCATTTTATAAATATGTATTTATAGGTAAATATAAAACTTTATAAATATGTATTTATATGTAAATATAAGTGCTATAAATAAATATGTATTTATGTATAAAATATAAGCATTTATATATAAAATATAAACATTTAATAAACATCTATTTATATATTTATTAATATTTAATATATTACAACAGAAATATATTAACATATTTATGTTATATTTATATAAATATTTGTATTTTAATTACACATAAAAACAACTTTAAAAAACCTCTCTGTCTTAGTAAGAACTCTAAGACAGAAGGGAAATGGCTAAGCAATTAGGGTTTAGTGACTTGCCCAACGTCACAAGGCTAGGAAGTGTCTGAGGCCACATCTGAACTCGGGTCCTCCTGACTCCAGGCCTAGCACTCTATCCCAGCTAAGTAGCTGCCCCTTAAAACAATTTTTAATGTTCAATTTTTAAAAACATATATTTCTTTTTGAAATAATAATGATAGCTTAATAGAATAATGATAATTTTTTACCACTTGCTAAGCACTTTACAAATACTGTTTAGTTTGACCCCTAAGACAACCCAGGAAAGTGAGTGTTGTTATTATCCTCATTTTATAGACGAGGGAATTAAGGCAGAGAGTAATTGACTTTACCCAGGCTCACTCAGATTGTTAAGTGCCTGGGACCATACTTGATTTGAAGTTTTCCTGCCTGGAAGTCCAGGGGTTCATCCATTGCGCCCCCTAGCTGTGTGCATCCACATGGCTCTCTACAGAAAACATTTCCATTTTTTGCTCATTGGAATTGTTTCCCTTTGCATCTTCAGAATTGCATTGTTGAGAATCTCCCTTCCTCCTGAGTTGACCATCCTTGAAGCAATGGGAACCTATTGTTTATCTTCCTTGGAATCCTTTGAGACCAGCTTTCCCCAGATCTCCTGGCCCTGCAGATTTCCTCTCTTCTGTCACAAACTCTACTAAGGAAGAATGGGTTACTGCCTCACCAGGTCCTCACCATTTCTGCCCTAGCAATAAAACCTTTGAAGGACTTTCAAGAGGGCCAGCGAGAATAACCAAAAGGGTCTTGGGAAGACCTCACCGAGGAAGTGGTACCTGGGCTGTACTTGCAAAGAAAAAGATTCCACAAGGCAGAAGTAATTCCCATTGCCAAGGGAAGGTTCTATGTCTGTGAAATAATGGGGAACATGGTGTAAAAAATGTACTTTTTTTTTTAGGAAAAAAAGGAGCTATATTCCAAAGCAATTGTTTTCTTCTGTAGTCCCTTGCAGTTTACTTTATGAATTTAAAAATATTATTCTGTGGAGGGGTTCAAGGGCTGCATCTGACTTCTTAAGGTACCCATGACACAAACCCTTGATTTAGAGGTAGAAAACCTCATTTTCTCTAGTACCAATCCCTTCATCTTACAGATAAGGAAACTGAGGCCCATGGAGGCAAAGTGACTTCCCAAAGTCACACAGGGAATCCACATCAGGGTCTCTAGATCTAGATTTTCTAACTTTAGCGTTTGACATTTTCCACCGTTATTTTCCAGAGAGTGGGATTTTCTACTTATTTTATGGGAGATGGATTACTGAAAATATTGGTAATTGATGTTTATATGTGTACTTCTGGATTGTAAACTCCTTGAGGACAGAGACTGCCTCTCCTGCTTGATCTGCACTCAGATGGATACCTGGTGCAGATGTGGTACAACTAGCACTGTGATGATCATTTGTTAAGCATCTTGCCGATTTTACCATCCCAGCGACTCCTTCATCAGTCGGTGTCTGTGATGGATCTCCTCCATCACACTGGTCTCCACCCAGCTCTCTGTTACACCTGATGTTCTTATTCAGAGGGTCAAAGAACAAGGTTATTCTGTCTTTTAAGCCATCGTAAATAGGACTGATTTATGAATGAGAGGCATATTGTTGGCGGAGCTCTCAAGGTGAAATATGGCTTCCCTGAAGGTTTTTCATAACTCACAAATAGTAAGCATAGTGGTAACTTGTGCTCTCTACGTTTGGAACATCGTAAGGCATCCCAGAGTTTAGTCTGACTGCCCACAGGGGAGCGACCAACTCTACTGACAAGAATGACATGCAGTTTGACCCATATGTACAAAAATGTTTATAGAGCCTCTTTTTGTGTTGACAAAGAATTGGAAATTGAGAGGATGCCCATCAACTGGGGAATGGTTGGACAAATTATAATATGATTGCAGTGGAATACTATTGTGCTATAAGAAATGATGAGCAGGTCCTGGGTTCAAATCTGGTCTCAGACAATTCCTGTATGACCCTGGGCAAGTCACTTAACCCCCATTGCCTAACCCTTATGGCTCTTCTGCCTTGCAACCAATACATGGTTTTGATTCAAGCACAGAAGGTAAGGGTTTATTAAAGAAAAAATGAGCAGGATGCTTTTAGAAAAACCTGGAAAGACTCACACGAACTATAAAAAATAAAGTGAGAAAACAGTACACTGAAGTAGCAACATTGTATGACAATTGCCTGTGAATGACTTAGCTATCTCAGCATTAAAAGGATCCAAGTCAATTTTCTGAAACAGAAGATGGTCTGGTCACATGGTGAAGGGGAGGGATAACAGATAATGGCCGGTATTTTCCATTGGTATCCTTTAGGAAGGGTCGGGAGAAAGTGAAGGAGATACCCGGCATCTGGGGGTATTTCCTGTGATGAACTCATAGGAGGTCCCCGGCAGGCGTCATCATCCTGGTTGGGAAGTTAGGAGCAGATCTACAGCACTGAAGGAAACATTCCAATTGAGGAGATCTTGGAAAGGTTTGAGTTTGTGCCCCAAATAAATTCTGGGGGTTCTTACCCAGTTCCCATTCTTGCTGGGGAGCTAGGTCTCCAGAACAAGACTCCATCCATGTTCCCCTGAGAGTCCTATGGTCCTCCCTAGGGGATCAGGGGCTCCTTTTTCATGCTATGGCTCCATGTTCCTCCCAATATCAATCGCCAATGATTAGTGCCCTAATATCATTTGGCCAATTACCCTAAATTAACTTTGACAACAGAGGCATTTAGAGGAGACCCAGGCAGCCTGTAGCGGGAAAAATAGATCTCTTTCTCCCCATCGGGATGCTTACTTTATTTATTGACTCCTGACTTGACTAAAGCCAGGAGGATTTGCTTCTGCTTCCTGTCCTTTTGAAGGAATGCTGGACTTTGGCTCAGCAGCTAACCAAAAGGTCCCCGAAGAGCTTACGGTCTAGTGCCGGAAGATGGTGCATCATGGGGTGGTACACAAGGAGTGGAGCCCACGGGAAGTGGCACGTACGAAAATAATTAAAGGTGTGGCAGGGACAGCAGAATGATGGCCGGAGAGCAGGGTGAAGACCGAGTCCTTAATTTCCAGCTCTATAATTTAGCCCTCGCCTCTCTCCTAAAGCCCGGTCGATCCACGTCATCCACTGCCTGCTGGTCCCAACCTGGTATCCTAGAGATGTCTTCACCTCCGCTGATGTCCTAGAGGTCACTTCAGCTCAGCCGGTCTGGAACGGCGCTCATCTTTCCTGCCTTTGAACTTCCCACCACCATCCCCCTGGGCATCGAGGCTCCTTACCTTGGGGTCAGCTCTATTTCTCATTCTCACTTACTCCAAAGAGCCACCCAGTCGCCAAACCTTGTCATCGCTGCCTCCATGACACCTCTCGAGCCGTCTTCTCTCTCCCCATCCAGCCGCCTCCCTCGTTCAGACTCCCGTCGCCTCTCCACGAGACTATGGCAGGCATCTTTGAATTCTTCTCCCCGAATCCAGCCCCCCCAATGCCAGTCTTTTCTTTCATGCCGGTACGAGTCCCCAGAGGGGACAAAATCCCACGGCCCTTGGAAATTGCTGAGCCTTTAAAATCCTTCACCCCGGCGCCCCCCTCCCACTGCGTTTCTTGCCTCAATGCACATTATTCTCCCCGGTGGGTCCGCCAAATTGTCCTCCTTGCTGTTCTTCATACAAGTCTCGCCCCTGAGCATTTGACCGGCTGGCCATCTTCTCCAGGAACATTCTTCCCCCTCCTGCCCCTTTCTCGGAATCCTTGGCTTACCTTTTAAATAGTATAATGGGCTCCAAAGGACCCTCGTGGCGTGTTCCTCAGCTAGCACTGATGAAGCACCTACTAGGAGCGAGGACCTACTCAGTGCTGAACGCATGAAATGCTCGGTGGACCTGAAGCTGGCCTCTGACCGGCGGATCGAGGCTAACAGCTGGCCGCCTCTGGAGAATTCATATTATTCCCAGCACTTCCCTGCGATGCGATGTGGGGGTTTTCAGTCACGTCTAGGACCCCCTGTGACGCCATTTGGGGTTTTCTTGGTAAAGATACCGGCCTGATTTCCCATTTCCTTGTCCAGCTCATTTTACAGAGGAGGAAACTAAGGGACTGCCCAGTGCCCGAGGCTGAGTTTGAACTCGGGAAGATGAGGCTTCCTGAATCCAGGTTGGGGCTCGATCCCCTCAGCCACCGGCTACCCCGAGGATTCTTCTGCTAAATAATGGGTGGTTGCTTACTGTTTGGCAGAGGGAGATCTCGCCCCCCCCCCCAAACTGCTCATCTCTTCCTCATCCTCAGAAAAAAGGAACCTTTTGCAGTTTAGCTATGCTTTATGCATCATTTTAAAGTCAGTTAATAGAAATAGCCGTTGAATCCTACACAAGAGTCAAACCTTGGAGATTAAATGGGGATTCACGGGTAAGAACAGGTCCATTCACACAGGCAAAAGCTTCCAAACCGGCCAAGCTTCACCCGCGCCCCACCCCCGCCAGCCCCCTCCTCTAAAGAGCGTCCACCGCGGGAACTCTGCGGTCTTTGTAGATACAGATGGGAAACAGTTGCATCCAACGGCCACAAAGCTGCCCGGTGCATCGAGCCCCAGAGCGGAATCTGGGAGGAACTGAGTTCGGATCCTGCCTCGGATCCTTTATCCGCCTCTGTGTTCTTATGTGTAAAATGGGGGTTTATACCTCCAACCTCTCAGGATTATAATCCACTTAGATACTTATAAAGCACTTTGAATACCTTAAAGCGCCCTATAAATGCTAATTAATAGTAGAAGTTTAAGAAACACAATTGGGGATCACGGGTGGAACTTCAACCCACGGCTCCTTGACTTCATCACCTTCATCATCACTGGCCCCTGCTCCTGCCCTCCAAGGGCTGACAGTCTAACGGGGGCAGAAAAAGGCACCGAGAGGCTAAAAGGGGGATCAATTGAAATTGCCAACATGGTAGAGGCTCAGCAAGAAGGGGCTTTGGGAGGGGTCTCCTGGAGAAGGTGGGCCCAGAGGTGGTGATGAGAGGGGAGGGCACACCTGGCATGGGAGACTGCCACAGAAAAAGGCTCGGAGTTGGGAGACTGGAACAGGTCGCCCTGGTAGTCAGGCCTGGGGCTGATGTCTATTCCTTGCAGGGCCAGGCCTCTGCACTGTACTGAGAGAGGGGTGTGTGATGCCGCTACTTGGTGGATAATAATAGACATAGTAGGGGATGGTGAACGGGGCTCTCTGCAGTTGTTGGTCTGGTAGAGGCTTGGAACTGGAACCCAAGCCCTCCGCGCGGAAAGGCTCTGAGCACTCCATCCCCTCCGCCTATACAGCGCAGGCTTTTAGAGGTGAAAAGACTTCAGGGCAGAGCCGGAGGGCACGTGCTGTCCTGGGGGTAGGGGCTAACTGCAGCTGGGGGCGGGACTGGGGAAGCGCGAGCCTTGCCTCTCCACGTGATTTAGGAGGCCCCGCCCCTTCGCCCACGGCGCGCATGTGCAGGCCGCGTCAGTGATGGAGGAGAGAAGATGGCGGAAGCGGAGTGAGTGACTGGCTGGGGACCGCGGCCGCGGCCCGCGGGGCGAGGGCGGACGTGGGGCCGCGGCGGGGGCGCGCGCAGGCCCGACTGACCGGCGGGGGCGCGCCCTGGTGGGGGTGCTGACCTGGGCCCGGGTCCTCCTCCGCGCGGCTTGGCGGGCGGGCTGCGGGCCGGGCCTCCTCGGGAGGGGCCGGGCGGGGCGGGGCGGGGCAAGGGAGGGGAGGAGCCGCCCCGTCCTGCCCCACCCCGTCCACAGTCACCCGTGGGCCTGACGTGTGTGGGAGGCTGTACGGGGTGCCGTGCTAAGGCCGCACGGCCTGCTCAGGCGGCGAGATCCCTCTTACCTCGCAGGTGTTCTTATGCTTCTCCTACCCTATCTCAATTTCCTTTTCTGCACGGCCGGTTGCCCTTAGGTTGCCAGTCCGGGGCCTGCGACTTTATTGGGTGTGGGCGTTGGGGGGCGCTTCCTGGGGTCCCAGCCCCCCCGCTGCTGGGCAGCCCCGGAAGCCGGTCTGCACGGGGTTACCAAGGAAACCAACGACCCAGAAACCCGACATCCGAGTTGTTTTTGGTTTTGTTTCTTAAATTTACTTCCCCGGCTAAGGAACCCCCTCACTGCGGGGGAATGCCCACGAGAGACACTCTCTGGCTCCGCAGCACAGAATGCTGGGCCCTGCGGGAGGTCTCGGAGACTACACCGGAAATGAAATAAAATGAAATAAACCATTATGAATTATGAGGGATAGGAATACAGCTCCCCGTGGGCATTTGAGGGGGATACTGAGGCCCATCACTCTCCAGAGAAATCCGGACTTTGTGCGCTGCATTTATAATGCGTGGAAAGCCCTTGGCAAACTTTAAAGAAAGACCTTGTTTTAAGGGCATCTAGTTTGCACTGTGGATGTGACCTCAGACACTTCCTAGCTGTATAACCCTGGGCAAATCACCTAAATCCCATTGTGTAATCCTTACAGTTCCTCTGCTGGAGAACCAATACACAGTGTTGATTCTAAGGCAGAAGGCAAGGATTTAAAAAAATAAAACTTTTAAAAATGTTCAATTGTATTCCCGACGCACTTCCTTCTAAATTCCTCATTTCTTTTTTAGTTTTAGTTTTGGTTGTCCAATTATAGCCAGGCTTTATTTACTGTGTGCTCTGAGAGTACCCAAAGGAGTCAGCCTCCTGCCTCAAAGAACTTACCTGGGGGGGATGGCAAGAGAGACCCAGAAATACCCAGCAGGCTAATAGATGGTGATTTGGGCACATGGGCACAACAGCAGGGTGTTTCTTCCAGGTGCCCTGAACCTTATCTCTTAGAATGCAGAAGTTTGTTGTTGTTTTTTTTAAACCCTTACCTTCTGTCTTGGAATTAATATTGTATATTGGTTCCAAGGTAGAAGAGTGGCAAAGGCTAGGCAATGAGGGTCAAGTGAGACCATCTGGTGTAACTCATCTTTACAAATGAAGAAATTGAGACCCAGAAAAGTTGGGTGACTTGCCCTACGTCTTTTTTAAAACTCATACCTTATGCCTTAGAATAAGTATAGAAAGGGGGCAGCTGGGTAGCTCAGTGGATTGAGAGCCAGCCCTAGAGACGGGAGGTCCTAGGTTCAAATCTGGCCTTAGACACTTCCCAGCTGTGTGACCCTGGGCAAGTCACTTAACCCCCATTGCCTAACCCTTACCACTCTTCTGCCTTGGAGCCAATACTGAGTATTGACTCCAAGACGGAAGGTAAGGGTTTAAAAAAAAAAAAAAGAATAAGTATAGAATAAGTATTCCATGGCAGAATTTAGATAACTGGTGTTAAATGACTAGCCTAGAAGCCTTAAGTCTTACCAAGAAATACCATGTGAATCAGTGCATATCCTGCCTACTGCACCAGGTTGGTGAAATAGGTTAATGTAGAGCTCTGGTCCATATGGTTGGATTTCATCAAAGGTAGAGGGTTTGGTGTTAAAAGAAACATAGTTCCTGATTTATAGAAGGCTTTTAAAAAAATTCCATCTTGGAATCAACACTTTGTATTGGTTCCAAAGCAGAAGAGTGGTAAGGAAGGGCTAGGCAATGAGGGTTAAGTGACTTGCCTAGGGTTACACCGATAGGAAGTGTCTGAAGTCAGAGTTGGACGTAGGACCTCCCATTTCTGGGCTTGGCTCTCAGTTCGCTGAGCCACCTAGCTACCCCCAGAAGCCTTTTAATAGAATGCTTCATTATATACAGTTAGGCTAATGTGAAAAACTTGGGAAGTAGGCAAATATGATTTAAGGCAAAGGATGAGTTATTAGGAATATTGCTTTATTTTGAGGGAAGGAATCAGCAGTAGTATTACTTGGTAGTGGATGGGTTAGAGCAAGACCCCATGGTTGATGGTACCAGCCTAAGGCACTATGGCTTATGGATTTAGGGGTACAAGACTTGGAGTTTGCAGAAATAGTAGGAATGTATATATAGTATGTATCATTATTTTCTAGTTCAAGGGCCCTCATATGGTGAGATATTTCACCCTTGTGTTTTACTTCTAATACAGTGGAGGAAATAATTTTTACCATGGGAGAATAACTCACATTTCTTGCTGAAGACATTGAAATAAAAGCTTTGATGAAAGATGCCATAAGCATGTAAAATGCGTTTTTTTTAAATTATGTTTTAAGATCAGTAAAAAAAGAATTTAAAAATTAGTCTATGTGGGATTTTCAATACATCAGATCAAACTTTTTTTCATTTAGTGCATTTAAATTCAAGCATAATTCATGTATAAACTTTCATATGTAGTTATTTTATGAAAATCTAGTTTTATTGATAATAAAACATGAGATTTGTACATAAAGGGAAGCAAACTTATCAGTAGTTTAAAGAGTGCATTAAAATCATCATGCCACATTCTTTTCTGTGAAATAGTAGAAAGAACTCTTGTTGTCTTCTTACCAGTGCTGTTGATATGTAGTGATTCAAATTTCATTTATCTCGAAATTGCAGATATCTTCAGCCAGATAAAGTATCTTATAGGGAGAAATCTATAGCAGTGTTGTTACTAGTTTCTAGCAATAGAGAAACCCTGAAAGTTGACCAGAAATAAAATGTTAAGAGTTGCTTGTATTAGCAAACCACATTCTGTCAGTTATCAGGATCTTGACTTCAAAACAAATTTGCCAGGTCGGGAAAAATCAAGAACTCTTGGTCTATGAAGGAGGAAGATTCAGTAAATGATGCTAGTTATAAAAAATTAGCATGTGCTAATTCCTTAAGCAGCCCCTTTTTAAAACAATTTTTAAAGGGAATTGGGGGAAGTTATTGACAAGTTTCTTTGTTTTCTTTTTTTGCAATTCTCCCAAATCTGTTATATGACATTATTGTTAATTACACTATAATTAAATTTCATTATATACAGTAAGGCAGTTGGGAAGTAGGCAAATGTGATTTAAGGCAAAGGATGAGTTATTGAGAATTTTGCTTTATTTTGAGGGAAGTGTAGGCTGGGACAAATAAGTAAAACTAAACTACTAGCCAAGAACTATCTGAAAGAAGTCCCATGGGACCTACTTTAATGAATTGGTAGGAATAGTTTTTATTTGTGATTAGCAGATCTGTTATATTTAAATAATTGCTGCTAAATACCAACATGAAGAATCTTAAGGTGGTAGAAGACTTTTTGCTGCTCTCTGTGATCAGTGGAAATCATAATCTCTCTTGTTTAATGTAAGAGTTGATTAGAGCAGTGTTGTCAAACTCAAATAGAAATGGGGGCCACTAAACCTTACTGTAAGGATGCCTTTGGACCACAAATTGACTTAGAAAAGCACGTATTATGCTGGCACCTTTGGTTGTTTTTTTCCAGAGGTTCTGTATTTTATCTCTGTTTTGTTTAAAGAAAAAGAAGTAGCTTTGGTTTTGTTTTAGAAATGTTGTGTGCACATTGATATTTTTTCCCCTCAAAGACAATACATTTTGTAACTAGATTGATTAGTACTTGCCAGTTGGACTGTGTGCCTTGTAAAAGTGTTTCTATACAGAAAATTTGAACAAGTTGGAAGACTCAACATTCAGTTAGGAGAAATACTGTATGTCAATCTATGAATAAAAGGCAGCTTATTTCTTGAGCCACTCTAGTTTCTGGTTAGTTTATTTTTTTGGTAGGAAATTTTGATATTGATTGGTTCAGAGCTGAATGGTTGTTTTACAAAACAGTTTGAATAATACATTACTTTGCTGAAAAACAAGTGTAGCATTACTTAAACATGTACTGATACCAGTTTTTGTATGAGGGAACAGGGTAGGGTGCCTGGTGAATTTTTGTACTTCTTGAAAGTTTATATATCCTGAAAGTGTTTTTATCTGTTGACAAATAAAATGTCTTCTGCTTCAGAAAATAAAATAAAATCATATTTGAACATTATCCACAATCTATTTTATTAAATGTTTCCTCATTCTATTTTAATCCACTTTGGGCTGCATCCCAGAGTTTTGCAGCCATGTTTGACAAGCCTCTGGATTAGGCGATCTCCAAGGTCCTTTTTATCTCCAAAATTCCATGATTTTGAGAGATCTTAAGGCCTTCTTCCTGTAATTTATTTATTTATTCATTAAATAAAAACCCTTACATTCTGTAAGGGCTAGTCATTGGGGGTTAAGTGACTTGCCCAGGGTCAAAAAGCTGGGCAGTGTCTAAGGCCAGATTTGAACCTAGGACCTCCATCTCTAGGTCTGGCTCTCAATCCACTGAGCTACCCAACTGCCCCCTGTAATTTATTTATTAATACCAATTTGCTTTAAAAAACTTCATTGCTAATGCAAAGATGGACTTAACATGCTTTGGATTGTTAGAAATTCTGAATTATGAAGTATGACTATAGGTAGAATTTTGTATTCAGACCTGTATTTGTGGGCACCTCTGTTCAGTTTGGGCCTTGCTAAATCCATAAAAGCATGAGTCCTTTTTTGTAGTAGCTATATTGTATTTATTTATTTATTTGTTTTCTAAACATTATTTTATTTGGTCATTTTCAAACATTATTCATTGGAAACAAAAATCATTTTCTTTTCCTCCCCCCACCCCCACCTCTCCCATAGCCGACGCATGATTCCACTGGGTATCACGTGTTCTTCTCTATATTGTATTTAAAGCACGTTGATAGCAACAGACATTGACCTGATGTCATTCCTTGTGTTCTTTGCTAGATTTAAGGAGCTACATAATAGTATGGATAATGAAGCAAACCCAGGAACATCCTCCATGTCTACAACTCCTAGCAGTACTGCCATCACCACTACCAGCACTTCCTCCTCAAGAACACCACAACCACAAATCTCTGTATATAGTGGCTCTGACCGACATTCTGTTCAGGTATGCCAGAAATTTCTAGGAGGCAGAGGAGCAACGGAGGTCTCTTTGTTTTACTGCAGAGGGCCTGGGGGCTGGGAAGCCATTGTTTAGTTTCCCTCTTTCAAGAGGTCCTTATAAGACTCACAGGAGGTCTAGGTAAGGTTGTTGCCATTTTGCAGAAGTCAAGTGTAAATGATGCTTTCACATCATCTGAGACTACGTAAATATATAGCTTGTAGTGTCTGGGCAAGTGGGAGAAGTTAGGGTTTGAGAAGGCCAACTGAGCTTTCAAGATCATGGGGAATGCTCTGCCAGTGCTGAGGGTGGGTGGGAAATTCACCTGCTGGAAGCTGCTTTGGGATCTTCTTGTCAGACCCAACCCCAGATTCATACGTGAAAAAAGCCCTTGGTTTTGGGGATAAGCTTTTTGGAACACAATAAAATATTCCAGGATGTTCTAGGGCCGTGTTGGCAAACCAATAGCACACGTGCTAGGGGGCAGCATGCAGTCTAAAAGGTTTGCCATCACTGTAGATGTCAGTTGCCAGCAAAGCCCTTGCTGTGCCTCCTTTGAGCAAAAAAAGCGGGATTCTTTGTTCCTCTTTTCACATGTGCCCGTGTCACTGATCTGTTTGTTAAGGAAGAGGCTCACATTTTTTTCTTTGCCAATGGACAAACATGTGAAGGAATGAATTCAGTGTTCATAGCCATGAATAAAGCAATCTCTAAGGATTTCCATTCATTGTGCATCTTCATTAGATATTCAGAGATGGGGTTGATATTGGTGAAATATTTTGCTCAGTCTGAGTAACTGCAACTGAAGGAATGTTTGGGATCTGGTTTTAACATTAAGAAAGGCATCTGTTGGGTCACAGTTCCCGTGTTCTCTCCGACTCTGCTCTGTCCACTGCTGTGAGAGTCCTCCCCGGCTGGGAAGCTCTTGTAGGAGCTTGTGTGTTCTCTTATGACATTTCTCTTGTGCCTTGTCTCTGCTGACTCCCCGCTTCCAGGTCATTCAACAGACTCTGCACCGGCCCTCCAGCTCTGCGGCACAGTATCTGCAACAGATGTACGCCGCCCAGCAGCAGCACCTGATGCTGCACACAGCTGCACTGCAGCAGCAGCACCACCTGAGCAGCTCCCAGCTCCAGAGCCTGGCCGCTGTGCAGGTCAGGAGCAACTGGGGAGAGGGGGAAGGGGACACACTGGGCAAGGGGCAGCTGTGGATCAGTGCCATGGGGGCCAGAGGCTTCTAGAAGCCTTGAAATATTTTGGAAGTACATTTCCATTGTTATTAGGTCAGAGCCTAATGATCAGTTTTTTAATAAAAGTAATTTTGGACAGAACCCCAAACTATCCCCTCCTGGTGGGTATAAAAGATCTCAATGGGGTGGAAAGGTCCCCGAGCCCTGCACATGATCCAAAGAACATGGAAACAAGAATAAGCTGATTAGGGCAGGACACCTTTCAGAGAAGACATAGGAGCTGCTTAGATTCACAACTGGGAGGGAGGAAGCTCCCTGCAGCAATCCTTAGACATAGCCTCAGTCCTTGGCTGTGGTCTCCTGGTAGCAAGGACAGGGGGTTCAGTTCCCCAGTCATTCGGGATGAGGTTCAAACAATGATCCATTTCCATATTCACCGCCTTCTTTAGAGTTTGTGCAGAACTGAGAAAAGCCTGATTGAAAGTGCTCTGGGGCATTTAACTAGACATTAGCATCCCATTTATATCCCCCCAGAATGGGCCAACAAGAGACCACCAGAGGGTGGTCACCTTTGCTCACCCCATCTTACCTGATTTCTTGGTCTATAGCTATCCCATTACTATCTTCTCTTATAACAAAGTTTGTTTCCTTGTAGTGGAGCAGCCTGAACTTTCAGTCCATTCTTTGAACGAGATCCTAATACCCTTTCCCACATCATTCTCTGTTGCTGAAGCATCTAAAAATGTATGTGCAACATGCAAATTAAAAAACTAGAAAGTGAGCAAATTAAAAATCCTCAGATGAAGACTAAATTAGAGATCCTAAAAATCAAAGGAGAAATTAATAAAATTGAAAGTCAAAGAACTATTAATTTAATAAATAAGACTAAAAGCTGCTACTTTGAAAAAACAAATAAAATAGACAAAGTACTTGTCAATCTAATTTAAAAAAGGAAAGAAGAAAACCAAATTGACAGTATCCCAAATGAAAAGGGAGACCTCACCTCTAATGAAGAGGAAATTAAGACAATCATTAAAAACTATTGTGCCTAACTATATGGCAATAAATATAGCAATCTAGGTGATATGGATGAATATTTACAAAAATATAAATTGCCTACACTAACAGAGGAAGAAATAGACTGCCTAAACAATCCCATATCAGAAAAAGAAATTGAACAACCCATCAAAGAACTCCCTAAGAAAAAATCCCCAGGTCCAGATGAATTCACAAATAAATTCTATCAAACATTCAAAGAACAACTAATCCCAACATTATACGAACTATTTGACAGAATAAGCAAAGAAGGAGTTCTACCAAATTCCTTTTATGACAAAAATATGGTACTGATTCCAAAGCCAGGCAGGTCAAAAAAAGAGAAAGAAAACTATAGACCCATCTCCTTAATGAATATAGATGTAAAAATCTTAAATAGGATACTAGCAAAAAGACTCCAGCAAGTAATCACAAGGGTTATCCACTATGACTAGGTAGGATTCATACCAGGAATGCAAGGATGGTTCAATATTAGTAAAACTATCCACATAATTGACCATATTAACAAGCAAACCGACAAAAATCACATGGTTACCTCAATAAATGCAGAAAAAGCCTTTGACAAAATACAACACTCATTACTATTGAAAACACTAGAAAGTATAGGAATAGAAGGGCCTTTCCTAAAAATAATAAACAGTATATATCTAAAACCATCAGCAAGCATCATCTGCAATGGGGATAAACTAGAAGCCTTCCCAATAAGATCAGGAGTGAAACAAGGATGCCCATTATTACCTCTATTATTTAACATTGTACTGGAAACACTAGCTGTAGCAATTAGAGAAGAAAAAGAAATTGAAGGTATTAAAATTGGCAATGAGGAGACCAAGCTATCATTCTTTGCAGATGATATGATGGTCTATACTTAAAGAATCCTAGGGAATCAACCAAAAAGCTAGTTGAAATAATCAACAACGTTAGCAAAGTTGCAGGATAAAAAATAAACCCCCAGAAGTCATCAGCATTTCTATATATTTCCAACACATCTCAGCAGCAAGAATTAGAAAGAGAAATTCCATTTAAAAATCACCCTAGACAATATAAAATACTTAGGAATCTATCTGCCGAGACAAACACAGGAACTATATGAACACAACTACAAAACACCCTCCACACAATTAAAACTAGATCTAAACAATTGGAAAAACATTGATTACTCATGGGTAGGATGAGCTAACATAATAAAAATCCTACCCAGATTAATTTACTTATTTAGTACCATACCCATTGAACTACCAAAAAACTTTTTTACTGAATTAGAAAAAACCATAACAAAGTTCATTTGGAAGAACAAAGAATCAAGGATATCCAGGGAAATCATGAAAAAAATGAGAAGGAAGGAGGCCTTGTAGTACTAGATCTCAAACTATACTATAAAGCAGTGGTCATCAAAACAATTTGGTACTGGCTAAGAGACAGAAAGGAGAATCAGTGGACTAGACTGCGGGTAAGTGACCTCAGCAAGACAGTCTATGATAAGCCCAAAGATCCCAATTTTTGGGACCAAAATCCACTATTTGATAAAAACTGCTGGGAAAATTGGAAGACAGTGTGGGAGAGATTAGGTTTGGATCAATATCTCACACCCTACACGAAGATAAACTCAGAATGGTTGAATGACTTGAATATAAAGAAGGAAACTATAAGCAAATTAGGTGAACACAGAATAGTATACTTGTCAGATCTTTGAGAAAGGAAAGACTTTAAAACCAAGCAAGAGCTAGAAAAAAATCACAAAATGTAAAATCAATAATTTTGATTATATCAAATTAAAAAGTTTCTGTACAAACAAAACCAATGCAACCAAAATTAGAAGGGAAGCAACAAGTTGGGAAACAATCTTCATTTCAGAAACCTCTGACAAAGGTCTAATTACTCAAATTTATAAAGAGCTAAGTCAATTGTACAAAAAAATCAAGCCATTCTCCAATTGATAAATGGGCAAGGGACATGAATAGGTAATTTTCAGGTAAAGAAATAAAAACTATTAATAAGCACATGAAAAAGTGTTCTAATTCTCTTATAATCAGAGAGATGCAAATCAAAACAACTCTGAGGTATCACCTCACACCTAGCAGATTGACTAACATGACAGCAAAGGAAAGTAATGAATGCTAGAGGGGATGTGGCAAAGTCAGGACATTAATGCACTGATGGTGGAGTTGTGAATTGATCCAACCATTCTGGAGGGCAATTTGGAACTATGCCCAAAGGGTGCTAAAAGATTGTCTGCCCTATAATCCAGCCATAGCACTGCTGGGTTTATACCCCAAAGAGATAATAAGGAAAAAGACATGTACAAAAATATTCATAGCTGCGCTCTTTGTGGTGGCCAAAAATTGGAAAACGAGGGGATGCCCATCAATTGGGGAATGGCTGAGCAAATTGTGGTACATGTTGGTGATGGAATACTATTGTGCTCAAAGGAATAATAAAGTGGAGGAATTCTATGGAGACTGGAACAACCTCCAGGAAGGATGCAGAGCGAGAGGAGCAGAACCAGGAGAACATTGTACACAGAGACTGATACACTGTGGTACAATCAAATGTAATAGACTTCTCCATTAGTGGCAATGCCGTGATCCTGAACAACCTGGAGGGATCTATGAAAAAGAACACTATCCACATTCAGAGGAAACACTGTGGGAGTAAAAACACAGAAGAAAAGCAACTACTTGAATACATGGGTTGAGGGGATATGGTTGGGGATGTAGACTAAATGAACATCCTAGTGCAAATATCAACAACATGGAAATAGGTTCTGATCAAGGACACATGTAATACCCAGTGGAATTGTGTGTCAGCCACAGGAAGGTGGTGGAGGGGAGAGAAAGAATATGATTCTTGTAACCAAGGAATAATGTTCTAAATTGACTAAATAAATTAATGTAAATTTTTTTTAATGGACATATTTCACTAGCAAGAGATCCCCAGTTGTTGCTGATTCTTGGTAGGGTTTCCTGAAATCATAAATTTGTCCTGGACAGAAGTGAGGAAATGGAGTTCTGATGGTTGCTCACACAGTTCCAGTTTCCCCATTGTGTCAGGGAGGTAGCAGTAGAGTCCTAGACTGCTGGACAGCATAGCTAGTCCAATAGAGCTGAGCTGGTATAGCCAGGAAAGAAAAACAAAAGATGCTTCTTCTGTTTTTTGTTCTTAGTCAGGAGCCATGCTAACCATAACGAATTATAGAGCCACTACCTTCCTTCCTTTCTTCCTTTCTTCCTTCCTCCCTCCCTTCCTTCTCATTAACTCAGTTTGGATAATGGTTTGTTTTTTATTTTAAATCCTTACCTTCCATCTTGGAATCAATACTGTGTATTGGTTTCAAGGCAGAAGAGCAATAAGGGCTAGGCATTGGGGGTTAAGTGACTTGCCCAGGGTCACACACAGCTGGGAAGTGTCTGAGGCCAGATTTGAACCTAGGACCTCCCATCTCTAGGCCTGGCTCTCAATCCACTGAGCTACCCAGATGCCACCTGGATAATGGTTTAACTTCAGCTTATAAGAAATATTTTACTTTATCTTTTAGGCAAGTCTGTCCAGTGGGAGGCCATCTACATCCCCTACAGGGAGTGTCACACAACAGTCAAGCATGTCCCAGACATCTGTAAGTGCCCTTAACTGTTTTGTGGTGCTGAATCTTTTAATTATGTTTAATTAAAGTTTTTTAATTATGGTTTCAAAAAATAAAAGATTGTTTAACTCATAAAGAGCTTAGTGAAAGCTCTCAGGAACAGATACATAAAAAACAAATCTTAGTGGGAATACCTGCCTAAAACTGATAACTATTATTTTGAGACCCCAGTCCCAAAACTGTTTTTTGGGTATTTCTTTGGGTGATTAGTCAATTTTTATAGTTACCCCATTGTATGCAGAGTACTATATTAGGCAATCATATCCTGTTTTTCTTCATTAACTACATGTCATCATTTTCTGTGTAAGCAAATACATATATCTAATTTTGTGCAATTGATATTTTTAAAGTTTTCATTTCTTAATGTGGTTAAATAATTTGAGCCAAACTTGCAAATATCCTCTTATAACATTCTGTAAATGAATTATTATAATGTAATTATAAGTGAATTAGTGTAATAATTTTTAAAGTATTCTTATACTTTTTAGAGCTTTTAATAGAAATGTCTTGTATTTTGTCTGAAACTTTTCTAGCACCTTTTGATATAAACATATTGTTTGATTGTTTACATTATTAACATGATTTTTTTTTAATACTCATTATCTTCCTCATGTTAAACCAGTTCTGCCATTTTTGGTATAAATATATTCTGGTCATAGTGTATGATATTTTTAATAGGTTGTTATAGCTACTAATATTTTATTTAAAATGTTTCCAAGCGGTAGCTGGGTAGCTCAGTGGATTGAGAGCCAGGCCTAGAGATAGGAAGTCTTAGGTTCAAATCTGGCCTCGGACACTTCACCGCTGTGTGACCCTGGGCAAGTCACTTAACCCCCATTGCCTAGCCCTTACCACTCTTCTGCCTTGGAACCAAAACAGTATTGATCCCAAGACGGAAGGTAAGGGTGTATAAATAAAATAAAATGTTTCCACCAGTGTTCATCAGGGATATTGTTCTATAGCTTTTTTTCTCTGTTTATCCCTAGTTTAGATATCGAGATTGTATTTATATTATAGAATGTAATTGAGAGGATGCCTTATTTTCTTGTTGTTTATGCAGTAGTTTTATTTATTCTCTTGCCTCTCCCTGAAATGAAAATTCATCTTCTTAACATTTGCATTTTTTTGGTTATATGCTATAAGGCTTTTAGTCATAGAAAATCAGCATTTTCCTAAAAGAATTATAGTTTGAAGGTTACCTAAAGGGCAATAAATAATTATGGATTAGGTTTGAACAATTTGTGTCATACATTATTGAAAAAGAATTGCCCGAGAAAACTGGTGTAAAGGATGTCACCACAGATAAAGGACTGGATAGAAAGGAGGGCCAGCTGTGCAGCAAGAATGAGGGATAATTGGCAGAAAGCATATGCTCAACTATTATCCACCTTGTGTCAAGAGAATTAGAGAAGGCACCCAGTATGTAGATGCTTTATGTGAACTCAGTGGATGAGAACTGTACAGAATATAAGGGCATGCAGCCTGAAAGGGAGCACCCAACCTCTTGGAGATTATGGTTCTGTCAGTGTCTGCCATTTGGTACTACTTTGATGCCTTATCTTGACATGAAGATGTCTCCACATTCCCAAAGTCAGTGGAGTGCAATCCGGAGCCAGTCTGAAGATAGACTGAGTTTGGGCCCAAAGACAGTTCCTATTAAAAATTACTCAGACTTAATTGAACTGAATCAGCTCCAAATCCATTCCAACTAAAGCCTTTTGTGAGTGAATGTTCAAGTGCATGGGAAACTAATCATAGGAAGATAAGTTATAGTCCATCAACTAGAAATTTTACTTCCAGGATCATTTCCTTATTGGTCTTTTCCCATAATTTTTGGTTCATAAGATCATAGGTTTAGAGGTGGGTATCTATGTGTGATTTGAGAGATGTTTTCTTATTGGCCAGAATGGAATCATAAGGACAGCTTTGGCCTTCTTCCAGGGGTGGTCCTTCTGCAATGCCCCTAGAAATCATTCCACAAATTATTTTGACTATCTGTTATTGCCCAGCACTATGGGAAATGCTTTGAGGTGTGTGAATAGTGGTAAGTACAAAAACTGCCCTCAAAGAATTTATAATCCATTTGAGGATATAGGACTAAAACACAAGAAACAATCAGAAGGTAATATTAGAAAGTAATTAGAAGGTAAGGCTATTTTGCTTAGGGACTAGAGCACCAGGCTTGGAGATGGGAGGTCGGGGTTCAGATACTTCCTAGCTGTGTGACACTGGACAAGTCACTTAACCTCTATTGCTTCACTTAGTGCTTGTCTGCCCTGGAACTGATACTTAACATGGATTCTAAGACAAAAGGTAAGGGCTTTTAAAAAAAAGAGAGAATATGAGAAATCACAGCATGTGGCATCGTACTGGTCACATTTTAGGCATTCAGATGCTAATAACTGAAAATATATGGCAGTTCTTCCTAGTTACTAGTTCCCCCTCCCCCCCATCCCCAATCTCTTATTCCCCATTGCTTTATATTACTTGGATATATTTTGTATTAGCTTATATGCCAACAGTCAGTAAACATGAAGTACCTACCAGGTGCCAGGTACTGTATTAAGCTCTAGGGATATAAAGAAAGGTAAAAGACAGTCCCTGCTGTTCAGATGAGATGCAGACAGACTGAATTGGAAGCAAGCAATAGAGGGAAGGCACTGAGATTGAAGGGGGTGCAGGATAGGTAAACTTTTAGTTGAGACTTCAAGGAAGTCAGAAGTTAGAGCCGAGAAAGGAGAGTGTTCTAGATGAGAGAGAGAGACAGAAAAAAGAGAGAAGGAAGAAGAAAGAGAGACAGAGAAAGAGAGGGAGAGGAGAGAGAAGAGAGAGGGAGGGAGAAAGAAAAATAGAAAAGGAGGGAGAAACAGAGAAAGAAAGGGAGAGGGAGAGAGAAGAGAGAGGGAAAGAGAAGAGGGAGGAAGGGAGGGGGAGAGACAGAAAGTCAGAGAAAGAGAGAGGGAGGGAGGGAGGGATGGACAAACAGCTGATGAAGAATGGAATGTCTTACTCCAGGAGCAGCCAGGAGCCAGGGCACTGGGTCACTGGGTGATAGAAAGTGTAAGAAGCTTGGGAAGGCAGGGACAGGCTGAATTACAAAGAGTATGCAGCTGCATTGTTTGTAGAGGTGGAGGAAGCTCAGGGAACATCTAGTTGGGGGAGGAGAATGTGGTACTTTAGCAGTGTCTGACAGTTGAGGATGGTTGGGAGTGGAGCTTCGAGGCTGATCGTCCAGCCATGAGCTGGGGAGGAGCCACACTGAGCTGGAGAGGAGGGGGGCAGGGTCAGACTACAGAGGGGATATCCAGGAGCTGCTCCCCTGCTGACATCTTCAGACTGTGGCCAAAGACTGGCTATGGGAGTGGCAGGAGGGAGAGAAGACGTGGGAGGCTGATCCCCAGGCCCAAGTGCATGGTGTCAGGATGATGGGAAGTGAGGAAGAAGGGAGGGTTTGGGGGCAAAGATAACAAGTTCAGCTCTGGACTAGGCAAGTTTGAAGATGTTCACAGGATATCTAGTTCAAGGTGGCAGATGGTTGGAGGCTGGTCAAGAGGTTAGTGCTAAATGCGTGAATTTGATGGAGGTGGTTCCCAGCAGGGCCTGAGGTCACCAAGTAAAGCATGGGGTTTGGGGGGGGGGAGGCCCTGGGATGCCAACCCTTAGAGGGGGCAATTGGGGAGAGTGATGAACTCAGAGCATGGGGGTTGGGAAGGGCCCCTGGATTTGGCTGCTTTGGAAAAAGACAGGTGTGAAGTCAGAGGCCAAATGGAGCGAAGCAAAGCAGAGGAGAGGAAGTAGAGGCACCTAATGGGGACAAAATGTGGCCAAGAATGGAGGAGTGAAGGATGGACTTGACGAGGGATTTTTGAAAATGAGCGAAGGGAGAACAGTGATGAAGAGGGGACCAAAGGGAGGTCTGGTAGATGGCATTAGTTCTTCAGCAATATCAAAGGTGAGAAGGCTGGGACAGGACTCCTTGCTCTAGCAAGGGGCTTTGTTTGCAGTGGGTGAGGGTACAGGGAGCAAAGGCAGAAGGTGGGACAGTCCTCAAGCCGAGGCTTGGCCCAAAAGACAGGGGCCTGTGCTAGGCAGGGGATTGGCTCAGTGGGGTCCCTGGGGGATGGAGGGGGATGCTCTGGGAGAGGCCTACAGCTCTTAGGCATGCATGAACAGGGCCTTGTTTGTGGACAGAGTGGTGGAATGAGAGATGAAGTGTGGTCAGCTAGGTCCAGCACAACTTTGTGGCTGATGGGAAGATGTCGTTGCAGAGCAGGGCTTAACTCAGGCTCCCCATCCCCAGATGCAGAATGAGTGGGAGCTCTGGTATCCCCAGGCCTCTTTCTATAGCTCAGGAGCCCCAGCACCTTCCTCTGGGCCCTCCCCCCATCCTGCCAGCCCTCTGCACCCACTCGCCTCAGACCGAGAAGAGTCTGGGAAGGCTTGGTCATCGGTCCACAGGTTTGCTGCTCTATGTGCTCCCACAGCCTTTGGCCATTGCCCCTTCATTCAGGGAGACATCCTGGTCATCAGGCCCCTTTCTGGGCCCAGCACCAAAATTCTTCTGTGTCAAGCGCACCCAGCCCGCAGATTTCATCTAAATCATAGCACACTGCTCTATGCCCTCCTGCCTGCTTCTCCCCAGATGTTGGGCAGATCTGCGCCCTCCCCTGGCTTCCAAATGCCTCAGTCATCCTGGGGCCTCCTTAGGGAAGGGCTGGCCTCCATGGCAGCATCCTCTTCCTTCCTCCTCTTCCCCTCAGTGTGATTCCTCATTTCTCTTCTGTGGCTGTTGCCTTGTAACTATTTTTAAAACCTCAACCATGCAATCATTTTTTGTTCTAAAACCAACATCATTTTCTGGGGGAATGTGCTGGGGAGGAGGGGACAGGGAACTGCCACAGCGAGCCTTTTTCCTGAGTTCGGATCTGACCAAGTACACTTCTCAGTTTATTCATCTGTGAAATGATCTGGAGAAGGAAATGGCTGACCACTCCAGCATCTCTGCCAAGAAAACTCTAAAGAGGGCCTTAAAGAGTTAGATGTGACTGAAGTGACTGAAGAGCATCATTTTCTCTTGGGGTGGCCTGTTGGTCGTTCTATGCCTTTGACTTTTCAACATGTGCTGGGGCACCTATGAGCTTAAGTGATTCTGCTTGCTGCCATGCTGAGGCCTGGGTTGGGAGCCCAGGCCTGCAAGGCCAGACCTTTACCCTGAGCGCAGTGCTCTGGGCACTGTTTCTCCCTGTTTCTGCTGCACATCAATTTTCTGGAGCTGTCCAGGGCTTTTTTTTTGCCTGTGGAACAGACTACACAGAAGCATTCTTGAGGATTCGAGGGATTGCTTGAACTCCCTGTTTAGTCGGGGACGGCCTGGCATTGACCTGTCCAGAGACTTTCCAGCTCTCTCTGTCCTGTGTGGGGTAAAAGGCTGAGGCTCTTGAGCAGTTGGTGACTTTTTTTCTCCTATAGTTCAAAAGCCCCCTGTTTGATAGAATATGCAAAAGGAACATTAACTGAATTACAGGCATATTCTAGTTACTAAGTAGAATACTGAAATAATGCTGTATTAATATGTACAAAAGCCAGAGAAATTATATATGACTTTTTTTTTAATCATTTCCCTTCCATCTTAGAATCAATACTTTTGTACTGCTTCCAAGGCAGAAGAGCAGTAAGGGCTAGGCAATGTGGGGTTAAGTGACTTGCCCAAGCTCACACAGCTAGGAAGTGTCTGAGGCCAGATTGGAACACAGGATCTCCTGTCTCTAGGCCTGACTCCATCCACTGAGCTGCCCAGCTGCCCCCAATATTTGCCTTTTGAAGCATTAGACTTTTTAAAAATAGACTGTTATTTTTCTTTAAAAAGGACCTGATTATTATTCTGTACATACTATTACTTGCTTAAGTGCAATTATTGTGTAAAAGTGGGGGGACAACAAAAAGAACCGAGCCGTTTCTACTGAAAGCATTTTTATTTTGTATTGAATAAAAAGGGTAATGAGACCCTTGCTGAAATTTTGTTGGGGGCCCGCAGTTTCAATTTATATCATTAATTGCCTGATTGTAACATGGTCTAATTTGATCACTTTAAAGCAAAAGATTTGGCCTGTGACCAAATATTTTTTCTTCCTTAGATCAACCTCTCTACTTCTCCTACACCTGCGCAATTAATAAGCCGTTCCCAGGCTTCCAGTACTACCAGCAGCAGTATTACCCAACAGACTATGTTACTAGGGAGTACATCTCCTACCTTAACGGCAAGCCAAGCTCAAATGTATCTACGAGCTCAAATGGTAAGATATGAACTGCCAGAATTTTCAGTATGTGGTGTTTTTTAGATTTAAGAAATTTCTGAAATGATTGGTGGGTCTGTTTTCCTCATCTGTTCTAGATAATGATAAGTGTCAGGTAGCTTAAATATTTTAATAAAACAGGGTATCTACTTTTTATTTAAGTATTAAACTCTGTGATTGAAGCTAGAGAAGTTTCCCTTAAAACAGAAATGTGGATTTTTTTCAGGGAATAGAATTTCTACAAATTTGGTTGGAAGCTTGAATCTGAAAACAAGGAATCCAATTTGGAGATTTGCAAATATTTCTTACTACAAAACTCCAATCAGGATGAGGTCTTCCTGGATAATTTTTGTAGTTATTCCATATTTCTTTCATATTCTGCCAGTTTAGATAGCTATAGATTTTGTTAATCAACATTTATTTAGCACTTATGGTTGCTTAAAACATATGCAAGGTACTGAGCTCTTGTTTGTAATAACTTTTTTCCCCCTTATTTGCCAAATTTTATAGTTTGATCAAGGAACTAAGAATCTAGACTGTGTTTATTACTCTGGTGGCAAACTACCTGACAGACTTAATGGTATTCATGCTGTAGGAAGTGGGGCAGACTGAAGACCCCACATTTCAATCCTCATGTCAGCCCCAGAAACTTCCAGCCAAATTTCTAACAAGAAGCAATATTATCTATCGTTGTTATTCCTAGATTACCACCATGGATTTATCAAATGTCTATTTTTAGGATTTTGACTAATTACATTTTCTATCTACATGATACTCTTTCAAGAAACATTAAATTTATAGCCTTTTTGGCTGATCATATTCAGATGTGGTTTTTATGTCATGAAATGTTAGTTCTCCTTGTAAGATTTACATTTTGATGTTAAAATTTCATTTAATTTAGTATGCTCTAAAGAACTTTGACAACATACATTATTGATAGTTTTAGATGAGCCAAAAAAATGCTTTTGAGGTATCTTATGTTTACCTAAATATAAATTCTAAAGTAGGATACTGATACAAATCCTGAAAAAAACAGTTATTTCAATACATGATATATGATCATCATGAGGCAATTATATAGTATGTTGTGAACATTCATGGAGGACTGATGTAATATTGAATAAAGTCCCCTAATGAAGAGGGATGGTAATAAGAAATTTACATTTGTCATGATCTTGTTGCTTTTTTTTTTTAAATGATGCCTTCTCAGGCTATGCTGTTGTATCATTTTAATGTTTCATTGTGGTACATAGTTCTACAGTGACTTTTTTTGCATGTCTAGTTTTTAAATTTAGTTCATCCTAGATTGGTTTCATTCAAACCCTGGCCTGGAAACTTTACAAGTTATGTGACCTTAGTCCTATTACTTTCCCTCTTTGGCCTTCAATTTTCTTATCTGCAAAATGGAAGATCTGAATGATAAGAGCTCTAAAATCTATGATCATAGGAGCATCCCTCCTCTCCCCACTTTGAGAGACTTATACCATGGTAGGGGATAGTTGTCCTTTTAAGGAAATGACTGCAAAAGGGTTTTTTTGGGGGGGAGGGTTATGGATTTCCTGTTCAGATTTAGTTTGGACTTGGGGTCAGTAAGTTGGCTCCTTTTAGACGTTTATTTTAAATATAAAATTACTCACTTTGGGGAACACTTCTAAGAAATTCCTATCAACAAAGAACTCTTCTGAGCTAGTCTTTTATATGAAATGTCTCTTATATGTTAAAGATATTAAGGTTCTTCCTATTTATAGTTGGAAGAACCTACTTCCACATAAAAATCATTTAAAAGTCAAATTCAAATGTAAATTTTTGATTAAGAAATGCTTCTAAACTATATTATCTTTCTATCACAAACTTCAGTCTCTCTTACTTGCTTTACATGTGTGTTGGGCATGTTCTTTTGTCTTCAGGGTTGTTTTTTGTTTTTTTTTGTTTTTACTTTCTGTCTGTACAGCTGATTTTCACACCTGCTACTACTGTGGCTGCTGTACAGTCTGACATTCCTGTTGTCTCGTCATCATCGTCATCCTCCTGTCAGTCGGCAGCTACTCAGGTGAGCGTGGTGAGATTCCTTGGCTCTCTAGTCAGAGTAAATATGTGTAAGGAGTTAAACTAGTGATGCTTTTGTTTCTTCTAGCCCTTTGGGATATGTCATGAGTAATCAATATTTATAAAATCAGGGGATACTTCAAGGAAGAGGCAAAAACATGGAGTTGCGTGTTGTGCAGTGATAAATAATTTAGCTGTTTGAGATCATTAAGTACAGGATATGTGTCTGCACTAAGTGTTTTGTTTATTGAAGTGATTGAATACAAAGGCAAATGTCTTTAGTGATTATTTCTAGACTTACATGTGTGGGAGACTCATTCTTGGATTGCTATTGTGTGACCTTTGTTCTTTTGGATAGATTCCTTTACAAATGGTCTGCAATTCTATGTAAAAGGTGTGAAAAAAAGAAGGCATGTATGAATGAAAGATGCCATTTAAGATACTAGCTGTGTTATTCTGCCTCAGCTGGTATTTGAGAACAACTGCAGTACAAACAGATGTTTAGGCCATCCTTACTGCTGCTTGCATTGACTTACATGGTCAGTGAGGACTTCTCAGGACTGATGCTGGAGCCCTTTACTGTGCTAAGAAAGAGAAGCCATAGGCCAGTGATGGCGAACCTTTTAGATATAGAGTGCTGGGCCCCTCCCCCACACCGAGTGCCAGGCGTGCCCAGCCCTGCCTTACCTGTGTCACACAGGGGAGGGAGGAAACATTCCTATTGGACTGTTGGGAGAAAGAGCGGGGGAACTGAGGAATGTCAACAAGTGTTGGCGGGAGGAGTGGCCCCAGTGCCCTGCTCCCCTTCAGCTCTGCTGCCTGTGAGCTGCCCACCTTACCCCGTCCCTGTGAGCTGCCATTGGGCTGCAGGGCAGAGGGCATGGTGGAAGGGGGAGGGGAGCAGCTCTGCCTTTCTAATAATGAACTGGGGGGGCATGTGCCCACAGTGAGCGCTCTGTGTGCCATCTTTGGCACCTGTGCCATAGGTTTGCATCACTGCCATAGGGAATGTAGCTGGCATTTGAGCAGTACTGAATACTTTACAAAAAGATTCACATTTCATTTTTTTAAAGATTAAAAGTATTGACAATGTGGATATCATTCATTTTACATTTGTTTTTCCAGAAAAGTTGGCTATAAAATGAATTCTATTTTTCTAATAGTTTCTGTCATAAAACCTGAACTATTATATATGGGGGGGTGGAGGGGGAAGAAATCTGCCAGTAGATTGAAATTGAAAATTTTTTGTTAAAGAAGGAATTTTAAAGATGATAGATTAAATGTAAGCCAAACCTAGCTCATTGTATGGCCTTGTGTAATTTATTTGCCCTCTCTGGTTCTCATTTGCCTGTGTATAAAACCAGATCAGTCAGTGAGCTGATCTCAAGCACCCTTCTAGGAAAGCTAGGTAGTTCACTGAGCCTAGAGTCATGAAGATCTGTGTTCAGATATGGCCTTAGATAGTTCCTAATCACTTTGCTGCTGTTTGCCTAAGTTTCCTCATCTGTAAAATGGGGATAATAATAACACCTGCCTTCCAGAGCTGCTGTGAGGATCAGAGGAGTTAGTCTGCAAAGTGTTTAGCCTAATGCCTGGCACAAAATTGACACTGTAAATGCTAGCTATGAATATTACTACTATTACTATACTAGAAAATTCTGTTCTGTTCATGTAGCTTTTTTGGCTCTCGTCTGGCCTGTGTATCTATGACATTTCATAATACTTGACATCTGTGGGTGTTCCTGTCTGATACCTGAGGTCCTCTAGGTCAAAAATTCTTCAAGTTCTTTAATATATAATATATAATATACAATAACTTAAGGCCTCACTTTAGCAACACCTATAAATTTGAAGAGGGATAACTAGTTGTATTTTTAAAAACCCTAACTTTATAGACATCACCATTATAGCAAGGATAAACTTTCTGTTTATAGCATAATAACTCCATATGTAAATTGTATTATTACTTCAAGACACTAGCTAACAATTATGGGGCATTTGTAATAATTCAAGAGCATTCAGTGTTATGTGTAGCATAGTGTTTCATTAATAAAATTAAAGGGTTTTTTCTCATTATTCTTACATAGCACACTGGTATAAAATCATAAGAAATTTGGACTAATCCAGCCTTGTTTGCGATTTTGCTAAAAAAAAATAAATTATGAACATGAGAGAGAACAACTTGATTAAGAAGGAACTTGTTTGTTGGAAACAGGTGCTGAGGCTGTGAAATGTCCAGTGTAGGGGTGAATGGTGTAATTAAAATGAGAGGTATTTCATTAGAAATTCAGATATTTCGGATCTAGATCTGGCTCTCTTTACACTAGTTGTGAGACCTTGGCTAGACAATACCAGGTTGTTGAAGAGAATGTTTCATTAAGTAGAAAGAGGATTTCGTTAAGAATCTGGAGACCTGAGATATAGTTTAGGCTCCATGAATTATATCAAACCAGCCATGCTCACAGTGTTGAAGTCATCATTGTTTTTAAACTTAGGAGTGTGGGGAAAGGGATGCCATTAACTATCTTGTTTACTTTCACTAGTTTATAAGCATCAAGCAAAGTAATGGATATACAGGTGATTTTAAAAGTGTTAAGGGTCACCATGTAAGATGGTATTATTAACTAACACAACTCCTTCAAAAAGTGTTTGGCAGAAATAAGGCGAATCTTAAAATTCAGTAATAGTGATAGCCCTTCATTTGTGGATTTATCTGAGGACTCTTATCTGAGAAAAGCAGAATGTTTTCTCTAGAAATGAAGTTATGCCCATGAAAATCTGATTGTTATATTAGCATGATAAAACCCATTTTTACATATATACATCTATCACCAAGCCAAAATTATCATCTTAGATAAACACAAAGTAATATAAATTTTGAAGACATTAAAAAATTTAAATATAAATAAAATTAGAAAGCTATGTAGGGAAAAAAGGGAAAATGAGAAAGATTGAGTATCCTGTGGAAATGGGCATATGTAAATTGTCCACAGTTCACATAATGTTAATTAACATTCTAATTTAGCATCTATAATTTGGTGGGAGTAATGTTTTTTCATTAAATTATTCAGATTTAGCCATCTCTTGATTATCTGTGTTATTGATACAGGTCAATATCTATTGATCTATAGAAAACTTAATTCTAGATTTATCTCTCTCTTTGATATTCCTCCCAAGGATTTTTCTGAGTGCTTTTGCATAAGTATATTTTTCAGGAAGGGGGATATAACTAATTTTCATGTTAAGTCAAACAAACTATAAGACCAGTAAATCTCCTAGGAGAAATTAAAAGCCACTAGATACATTCCAATGTTTAAGTCCATTAGTATGGATACAGTTAATTGTAGGTTCATTTATTGCTATATGGTGAATGCTAAGCTAATTTTGGAAATTTACAAATTAGAAAAAAGATCCTTGTCAGGGCTTACTTAAAAAGAAGTCTTTGAATCCACTATTATGTTGATTAGATACACAGTTAGCTTTGTCAGTTAGCAAGAATTACATGCCTTTTGTGTTGTAGGTACCATGTTAGTTACTTATAGAGTATCATAGACACCTTGAATGAATGAAAGGGAATTAAAAGATGAATTCCTTGCCCTTGAGAGTATGATTTAATTGAGGAGAAATATACATAAGAAGCAAGAGGAGGACATATTTGCAAAGCAGCTCAGTGTCATTTACTATGTTTTTTGGTAAATCATTTAATCTCTCTGCCTCTGTTCCCCAGAGGACCAATGCTACCAAAAATTCATGTGTTACAGGGGGGCAGCTGGGTGGCTCAGTGGATTGAGAGCCAGGCCTAGAGACAGGAGGTCCTGGGTTCAAATCTGGCCTCAGACACTTCCCAGCTGTGTGACCCTGGGCAAGTCACTTAACCCCTATAGCCTAGCCCTTTCCACTGTTCTGCCTTGGAGCCAATACACAGTATTGACTCCAAGACGGAAGGTGAGGGTTTAAAAAAAAAATGCATGTGTTACAGTTGTATGAGGCCGACCTGGGAGAAAGAGGAACGGTAACCACTGGGGTAGTGTTCCCAAGTGTGTATCTTTGGTGTTGCTGCTAGTAGGGTAGGCCTCAAGATTTGTCATTCCAGTCTTAAATTTATATTTATATATATTTATTTAACATTTGTGGCAATTTTGGTTTAAAGATCTCTCTTTCTCCCTCTCTCTCCCCATATATATATACATATACTCATGTAAAATATGTATTTAAGTATGGCTTTTAAATTGTGTGACAAATGGATTTCATCATGCTAATATAACAATCAGATTTTTGTGGCAGAACTTCATTTCTGGGGAAAACATTGAGCTTTTCTCAGATAAGAAGAAATCTCCCTTTCTTTTCCTTCACAAATGAACCATCACTATTACTGAATTATAAGATTCTTATCTAAGATAGTTATAAAATAAGGATGAGTGTAAGAATGAAGTTTCCCTTTGGAGTGCCATCTGATCGGCTTATGAAAATTACTTTCCAAAATGAAAGTAGTATACCCCTAGGAATTGTTAAGTTCATTCATTCATTTAAAAATATCTTAAGGGGTAGTTAATTGAAGGTGTTTTTTGATAAATTTAATTATGCTTTTAACTTATTAAGGCATTTATTAGAAGAGGGAGCTAGGTGGCAAAACAGATAGAGCTCTGGGGCTGGAATCTGGAAGACCTGAGTTCAAATGTGTGTAACTTCTGTTTGTCTCAGTTTCCTTATCAGTAAAATGAGGATAATAATAGAACCTACTTCCCAGAATTGTTGTGAGGATCAAATGAGATAATCATTGTAAAGTACTTCGCACAGTGCTAGATACATAATAACCACCATATTACTATTACCTATTGTTATTATTAGATGATGTAGAAGAAAAGGTAATCCTATCCAGCGAACATTATGTTTGTGCTTGATTATATTAAGTTTTAATGAGTTGTTAAACTCATTCCTTGCTGATTTATAAATTATTCTACTTTTATCATATTCATTTTGATAATTTTTCTTTTACCTATTTCTCAAAAATTGTACTTTTTATGTAAAAGGTGGCTATTATACTTCTTCCTTGGTGGTTTGTCACGTTTTTCAAACATTGAACTATTTGTATGAAAAGCATAGTATTAATATTTTATCACCACTGTTTTGCTAGTAATTATTACTATATCATGTTGTTGATATTCTTTTATCTGAATTTGCTGTTATGTGACTTGTAGGTTCAGAATTTAACATTACGCAGCCAGAAGTTGGGTGTATTATCTAGTTCTCAGAATGGTCCACCAAAAAGCAGTAGTCAAGCTCAGTCATTGACCATTTGTCATAATAAAACAACAGTAACCAGTTCTAAAACCAGTCAACGAGATGCTTCTCCAGAAAGTCATAAGAAAGGAGAGAGCCCGAGTTTGGAATCTCGAAGTACAGCAGTTACACGGACATCAAGCATCCACCAATTAATAGCTCCAGGTAGGATGAAACTTTTGGTTAAAGTGGGTATTGATGTAAATTGAAGCTGTAACTAGTTGGGAGTGATTTAAATGTTTTCAGTTTGGTAAGAACTGTTCCATTTAACCTGAGCCCTTCATTTGTGACTGAGTCGTTCAGGTTTGCATGGAATTTTTACTCAGCAGTAAAGAATATCAGTTCTTTTTTATTAATAGATATTGATTATAACAAATTTTTATACTGCAAGTTGTATTTGTTAGTGTTGAAGAAAAATCCCTCTATTTCCTAGTTTTACCTTAAGTACTTTCAGTTGTTGACCTGCTTCTTAGCAGTTAGTAAAATAGTACATTCATTCTTTGAATAATGGTATTAAATCATCATTTCCTTTTAATATAAATTTCATAAATTGAAAGCATCTTAATACTGCATTTTGAAAAAAGAACTTAGAAGTCCAACAATTTAAATAAAAATACTATAACAATAAAGTTGATATTTTATGTTATCAGTATCTGACTAACAAGTATAATATTTGGTTGCCCCATATTAGTAGGGTATCACTTCTGTAATATTCCTAACTTGTGGGAGGACATGGACAAGAGTTGAACAGGATTGGAGGGAATACCCACATCGATGAGATCACAGGTCCTTTTGACTGTTTAAGTAAGTTGACCTGTAGAATAACTAGACCTGACTTCTACTGTTCAGAAATAGGTTTCAATTTCTCCTATCTGTATAGGCTACTGTTCCCTGCCTTCCTTCCCTTTTTTCTTGTCTCCCCCCCCCCAAAAAAAAAAGACCAAACTGGTCTCAAGAACACACCAGCTTTTCTCTGGTGAAGGCAGTCAAAAAACTGATGGGGAAAATGGAAAATGTTAAATACCAGCCACAGGGAGACAGTATGCTCCCGATGACTGCTTTGTAAGCATTTCAGATAGAATCTTGGTAGGGGAAATATAGTTTAGATTAATTTAATTTTGTCCCAACCCTCCCCACCCCCCATCCTCACCCCTGTCCCCAATATCAACAACAGTGAAAGCAGCAAAGTGGGGTATGGGGGAGCATAGAGAACTATTTCAAGAAAAGAAAGAATTTAGAATATGGATTATGTGGCACCGCCTTATATCTCTTCTCCTTTCACACATGATAGCAATGGTAGGCCAATCTTGCTCATGGGGGTGGTGAGATGTACCTTGGTGGGGTTAAGAACCTCAGAGAGGAGGGGGCAGCTGGGTAGCTCAGTGGATTGAGAGCTAGGCCTAGAGACGGGAGGTCCTAGGTTCAAATCTGGCCTCAGATACTTCCCAGTTGTGTGACCCTGGGCAAGTCACTTGACCCCCATTGCCTACCTGCCACATTTCCTGCCACATTGTACTTCCTGGGAAATCAAAGAATCAAATCTATAACCACATCTTCATGCAGAAGAGAGTTTACATAAGTGTCATTCATAGCCAACTCTACTTGGGCAGCAGCTGTGTCCTTTGGATTGGGCTACACCCCCCCCCCCCCACTGGTGGAAAACTGATGGGAGGGTGAGAATTTCTCTAGGAACCAAAAATAAATGAATCTCCTTTTACCCTGTATATGGCTTATTCCTAGAAACTTATTTTTACATTAAAAGTTACTGTTAAACTCCAATACAGGATAGTCTTAATTATGCTTCTGTGGGAAAAGCTTTCATGGAAAGGAAAAAAAATATTATTGATAGAAATGTTTTCCAGAAAAGATTTGTTTTCCTAAATATTAGAGTATTTCTCATCTTGTTTATATTAATTTTTAAAAAGTAAATCGATCTTTTGCTCATTTTGTTTCAAGGGAAATTATAGCCTAATTCCTTTTGGTATTTTAAGTAGTGGAACTTCAGATTTTCATAATTGATCTTTTGTGTGTATATGAAACTAGCCACATTGAATTGGTTGTTCTTGAAGTTCTTTAGGTGTAAATCCAGAATTATTGATTTGATGGCTTCTGAGATCTATTTCAACTCTGACTTTCTGTGATTTCCTGTGTCAAAAAAATACAGTTTTAAAGTCTTTGTTTAAATCAAAGCAGTATGGCTTAGTGGACAGAAAATAAGTCCTGAGTCAGGAAGAACTGTGGTTCAAGTTCTGGTCTCTGGCTTAGACCAGCTGTGATCCCAGTCAACTTTCTGAGACTCTTAACTTGTAGAGAAGACTACCTTAGTAGAGGAAATTCCCCATATTAATGAAATCACAGATCTAGATCATCTCTATAACTTAGCTTTAAATCCTATTTTGGTGGCTATATGGAAGTTTTCATTCAGTAAAAATCATTTTGCTTTTTTTTTAAGGTAATTAGGTTTTTGGTGGATCTTCTAAATGCCTCTTTCTCAAGACTTTTTTTGAAATCATAAGATTTAAATGAGAAATAGAAAATGAATAAAAATAAATTAAATGATAAATATAAAATGAAAAATTATAAAATAAATTGAAAATTTCATTTGTCTTATATACATAATTAAATATGAACTTTCAGTTTTATCAATTATATACTAACTTTTTAGATAAGGTCTTTCTTTGAATTATTATTAAGCTAATATTTCAATTTCTTTTCCACTGAGAGCTATGTAGCAACTCTTCCATGTGGAAATAGGGAGGATTGCATTTCCATTTTGTTTTGAGTAACAGATTCTTTATTGTCAGGGGCAGAACGAAAGGGAACCTCTAGGTGAGGTCAGTACTTGGTCATCAGGTAGATTGTGAGTGGCATGTCTAATTTTTCCCAGTGGCAGAAATCTATACTAAGATTCACATAAAGTCCACAAATGTTTATTAAATGCCTACTATCTCCCAGGCCCTGTATAAAAGGAAAAAAGCATGAGCTTCTACTTCATTATCTTTCAGTGCCTTCTTAGAACTGAAACAGAGATTATGAAACTCTTTTAAAAGTTTATATTTATTTTAGTTGTGTTGCTGATCTTTCCCCCAGTATTCATACTAGATTAAAGGTTTATTTTTTTTCTTTAGTTGTATTCCCTTTCATGGCTCAAAGAATAGGGAACCTTTACATTAACCCCAAACTGAAAAATTTGTCAATTGAGAAGCCACATATAGGTACTTAGTTACTTTGAGTTATATTCAGACATGGCTTAGGAGTCTTTGTGAAGGTGGTTCTTAAGCTGGCCTGCAGTTGGATGGTATCCTTTCTGACTGAAACTATTTTATAGATCTTCCATTGATTCAATAGTAGCAACAAATATTCACTGTCTTAAAACTTGTTCAAATTGAATAGAGCTATTCTAGTGACCTTGTGCAAGATCTGACAAGTTTACATCTAGGCCATCTGTTGATGTGCATTTTGAGCCAGTTGATGTTTTACATTCTACTTTGAAATTGCCCAACATGCCACTCTCCCCATTGGACTCTTCATTGGCGTTAATTTGTAAAAGTGATGTCTGCATGTCACTCTTACCTGGGAATCTTCTGAAAGGTTTCTGTTGACTTTGTGGTGTGAAACTAGGAGGATTTCTTTAGATTTCTTGTGGTTTTCTGAGAGATTCTGGAAGTCGATAGTAATTGTCATTTTTTTTCTCTCACAGCTTCATATTCTCCAATTCAGCCTCATTCTCTAATAAAACATCAGCAGATTCCTCTTCATTCACCACCTTCCAAGGTGTCCCATCATCAGCTGATACTGCAACAGCAACAGCAGCAAGTCCAGCCACTGACCCTTCAGAGCCCGAGTCAAGACCCCCCAGCTTCCCAGCACTGTATCCCTGTCCAAAGCCACGGCCTTCCCGCAGCGCCAAGCGGCTCCCAAGCCCCACACTGCTCGCCCCTCCAGAGCCACCCACCACCTCTCACAGCGTCTCCCCCCCAGGCCCAGGTGGCACAGCAGTCGGTCGTGGTGTCCCCCCCACCGCCGCACTCTCCCAGCCCATCTCCCACCATCATTCTCCATCCGCAGGCACTTATTCAGCCCCATCCTCTCATGTCCTCAGCTCTGCAGCAGCAGCCCCCCTCTGGCCAGGGGCAGCCAGCCGCCCAGCCTCTGACTCTTCCATCTCACCTCCCACTTCCAGCATCCCCTGTTGTGCACCTGGGGGCTGTCCAGCAGCCATCCCTGGTGTCCCCGGGGCCACAGATGGTGTCTCCTGTGGCGCACCAGCCCTACTCCGCCCTGCAGTCTCCTCCAATCCCCCTCGCACCTCCTCCCCAGCTGTCGCCATCTCCTCCGGCCCAGGTCCCGGCACTGCCCCTGCAGTCTGTGCAGCCCTTACAAGTGCAGCCTGACCTTCTGTCCCAGGGCCAGATGCTGGTGCAAAATGCTCTGGTGTCCGAAGAGGAGCTCCCTGCTGCCGAGGCCCTGGTCCAGCTGCCCTTCCAGGCGCTCCCCCCGCCCCAGACTGTCGCTGTCAACCTCCAGGTGCAGCCACCAGTCGCCGGAGAGCCACCAGTGGTAAGCCCTCCGAAGCTCTTTTACTTTCTCAAAGCAGGACATAGAGTAGGAGCAGCTTCTCCTCCCTGTTCTCGTGCCTGAGAGCCAAGACGCCTGAGCTAGCGTCCCTCACTGACTGTCTGCCACCTCCTCTAGACACAGTGTTGCTCTCTGGGCTACACTTGCATGCTTGGTCATTTGTGGTGGTGATTAAAGTCCATCATTAACTTTATTACTATTTAAACAATTCCATCTGCTATCTTTACAGAGTTGATTTTTTTTCCCCAAGGGAATGCATTTGAACCAGTGTCATCTACACAAAGTTTTTTCTCTTAAGGTGATTATCCTTCATAGATCCCTTCCATTGGCTTGTGTGTTCTTAAACGTTTGATTCATATAGCTAACTGGTATTTGTATAAACTGCAGTTTCACCCTAATTTTAGGAGCACTTGTTTTGGGAATCGAGTCAGTATGTTTGTGACTATACCATCATTTTGAAAAATGGACATTGTAAGGTAGGCAGTCTAAAGGTCTGGAAAAGATCCCAGCTTCATAATGACTCACATAATCTTTTCCCCCCTACTCATTAAAAGTAAAAACACATTATTAAACATCTTATAAATTTTAGTAAATTAAACAATAAAGATTGGAGAGAAAGCTCGCACACATTTTGAGGTGTGTGAACTTTTGAAGAATTGTCAAAGGATGTAAATAGTTCAAACAAAACTTAACAAGAAGGAAGTTGACTTTGGAAATAGATTTCTTTAAATAATTCTCTACAAGAGGTTCGTTTTGTTTTTCATTTCATAACAATTTGTATGATACAAGGCCTCTGGATTCATATACAATATAATCAAAATGCAGATTAAATTCCAACAGGAGAAAATAAAGGAAGCTTTTTATTAGAATAAAACAAAAGATAGATAATTTTTTTTCTGGAAACTTAAAAGCAAATTCATCAGAAATCAAGACTTGCATACTCAGAGTTCTTTTGTGGAAAACATCCTCATTCTGGTGTCTAGGACTAAAATTGAGAAACACTTAGGGAGGGTCACTTGTGCTGATCTTAGGTGGCCTTAGCAAGGAACTGATAATTTTCTTTCTTTCCTTTATATACACCTCCTCACTTTAAGTTGAAGTGCAGTTTAACATGAGGGAAAAACCTAGAAATGAACCAAAAATAGATCACAAAATGGGAATAAATTTTAACCTAATGTTATATTCTCTTATAATATCTGATTGGGCTTTTCAAATTAAAAATAAAATTTCCTTGTGTTTTTTTATCCTTCCCTGTAAATCTTGGGAAATAAATCCAAGATAGAATTGTCAGGTCTTAGTTTAATGATGAGGCAAAAAATTTGGCTTGAGTCTAAAAAAATGGAACAACAGTAAAAAAAAAAATTCAGGTCCTTTAAAAAAAATATTTTCCTTTTGGCAGTCTTACTCCTAATAGTTTTTTTCTAAAAAAATTCCTGGCTTGACCATTGTTTCTCACAACATCATCTCAATTTCTGATAATCTCATTATCTTATTATCTTTGGTATGCCCATTATGTTGTTGTAGTATTTTCATGGAGTCGCTTTTAATGGTCAATTTCCCTTGAGTCCCATAGTTTTGTTTCTTTTATTCCAATACTTATTTCTCTCTTATCTTCTACCACCTCTGCTCCTCTTCCCCTAAAATGCACATTTTCCTGGAGTACATTTTTCTGATTGTTTCAAAATATTTAACTGGAGAGGTACATTTACAGGGTATGAAAAAAATTAAAAGGTAAGGAGTGTTTAATACAAATAAATGCAATATGCTTGTTGAAAGGGTGTACTTAGGAAATAAATAAAAGTTTTTTTTTTTCATTGAGTGAAATAAGATGAGGGGAGGTACACAATTTAAACTTAATACACAAGTATTTCTAATTTATCTTGAGAGCTAGACGGGAAAAGTATATTTCCTTGAAGAATGTTCCAATCCATAATATCTTCCTAAGAGAAACATTTAAATTACTGGCCTACCAGAAGTCTAGCTTTTCCTTAATTAACTTGGGAGGAAACCCATCATGTTTTTTCATTTGTATAGCTCTTAAGTTTTGCACGATAGTATATTGCCATTTGCTTTGCTTTGGTTTTTGAATTCGTGCCCAGTATTTGTGACATTTCTAGCAATTCTTCATTCTGATTGGCCAGTAACTATTCTGCCTTTACTAAGGGTTTCAAAAGAAAGTTTAAGTAGTTTTAGTCATAATGAGTGCAAAGTAGTAAGAATGTTCATTTTGTTGATTAATTCAGAATATGTTATTTGTACTGTGGGATTTTCTTAATTGGTTCCTTCCATTCCTTCCCTTTCAACATGTGTTAAAATGAGATGTGCATGACTAGACTTCTATATTTGTCAGTATTAAATAAAAAGATCACTCAGCAGCTGCTTGAATAGCATGCAAAGAGGTTGATTGACAAGAACATTTCAGCATTATAAAAAAGATAATGGTCATTGGAAGAAAAAATACTGAAGTATAAAACTAGTGAGTTGAAAATAGATTAAATTTAGCAAACCACTAAAATTTACCTAATTACTATTGACTTGGCAGTTTTTTCTGATTTTTTTTGGAGGGGTGGGTGTGTGTGGTTACAGATGTCATGCTAGTGGATTAACTGCTATCCAGTGGCATGTGTTGCCTTGTTCCCTTTCATGAAAGTTTTTTGTTGTTGTTAAATTGTTATTTTACTTTTAAGCTCCATGGCCCTCCTCCCTTGGCCACCTCAGTGGTTATCTCCTCCAGGGACCACTGCATAGGTTGGGATCAGAAACAGGAAGTGTGTGCTATCCTTGACTCAGTTCACAAAATAGGGTTTATTTAAACAGATGCTTATGTATAACCAGAAATAGGAAATTTTTTCACACATTAAATTTTGTAGAACTAATGTTTTAGTTTGGAGACAACATATTAGATGCTGTTTGGTTTTCATTTGATTTCACTTATGTTTGGTAATACTGAGTTTTATTTTAAAAATTGATTATAGTCTACAAATTAATCTTACCAATTTGATTTTTAAGAATTTGTGTAGGAAAAAAGGCAAAACATGTGACATCTTTAATCTTAGGTCAGCTTGACTGAAGATTTTCTAGTCTGTCAGAGTTATGGTTAAATATATCATTATAAATTAAATATAACCTCTGTCACACTAGGTAAATCTTAGTTACACTTAAGCTTGGGAACATCCTGGGGCATTTTTACACTTAATTTGATATTTTGCATGACCTTTTAACAAGATGACTTGAAAGCATGGTTTGTATGTCATTTATGGTTTTCATGTGAGTAGATGTGAAAACTATGCATGGTTTAATAAAAAAATTTTTTTGGAGAAAATTTTGAAGGCTTTAAGGTAGTAATTGCTATTCAAAAAAAATCTCACTTCTTTTGTAAGCTAAACTAAGAAAAGTTTTCAGAATAAAAGAAGGGAGAGAATTGCTTTAGCATCACTCGTTTTAGAACTTGAAGGAACCTTTGGCATGATATATTTCAGCCACTTCTTTTTACAATTTTAGAAACTGAGGCCCCAAAGGAAAAATGACTTGTCCAAGGTCGTGCATATATACACATATATACATATATATATATATATATATGAGATTTTGAACCATGCCCTTGACTCCACACTCAGTGATCTTTCTGTTTAATTGATATTAAAAGATGATCTCTTATAACTAAACAAAAATTAAATACTCCAGTGTTAAATGAGTAAAATAAAATTTTATTTCAAATGAAGAAACTAAATTTTGTCAGCCAATGGAAATTTTCTCTGAAAATAAAGATTATTTAAAATTATCCTTTTATATTCTCAGTGGTTCTGATTATTCATCTCCATCCCTTATCAGTAAGCTTTTTTTTCTTTTAAATTACTAAATTCTTTAAAGCTTTTTTCTCTGTAATAGAGTATTTAAAAGTGTAAATGTGATAAATGGTATAGATTAGATATTTTTCTGACATCAAAAGCAGCTGCTTTCTTCTTAACAGATGCAGTAAGTTTTGTTAATTGGACCCTTGAGGACTTAACAGACTAAAAGAGAACAGAAGCTTCTTTTCAAATATGAATTACTTTCTCTTAACACTTCACATTTTCAGAACTTCTGAGATGTTTTACATTGATTTACTCTTTAGCTTCCATAATCATTAGGAAGAGCAGATATTCATATGGTTCTTGGCTTAAGTGTGTTCCCTGCAAGGGAGTCTAAGTGTTTTTTGTTCTCTCTCATTACCATGATCATATTGGCCAGTTTATGGACATTTCCAAAAAACACCCAGGAATATAGTCCACAGGTACAAGGTATTTCTTAAGCACTTTTTATGTACCAAGCTCAAGCTTATATTCCCAAGTTAAATAAGTTAAAAGTAGGAATATTGCTGATATATTTGAGATGTCAAATCTGGACTCCAGATGCAATTTTTGTCTTTACCAGGTAACTATGTTTATATGTTTTGAATGTTGGGTTTAGGAATGGGTAAGGTGGGTTTGTTTTCTTTCCCTTCCTTCCTTCCTTCCTTCCTTCCTTCCTTCCTTCCTTCCTTCCTTCCTTCCTTCCTTAAGGATTCAAAAATATTTCACTTATTATTGGGAAAAAAAGATTTTTCAAATTGAAAAATAATGTCCTGCCGTGACCATCATCTTTTCTGAAAACACAATGCATTTTAGCATGGCTATCAGTCTACCACCTGCTTTTAGTAAATTATTGTGCAATATTTAAGTAATTCCATTCAATTATTTTCAAATTTCTTTTAGCTAATAGTTTAAAATAGCAAATTAGATTTTATATTTAGATAACCATATTTTACTAAAGTTATTCAGTTTTTTAAAATTACATGATCTAAAGATAAGCTAGAAGTCAGCCTAAACCAATGTTCTGCCTTCCTTAGGTTTACCAAGTAGAGGATGTGTGTGAGGAAGAAATGCCTGAAGAATCAGATGAATGTGTCCGTATGGACAGAACCCCACCACCACCTACTCTGTCTCCAGCAGCTATAACTATAGGCAGAGGAGAGGATTTGTCTTCTGAACATCCTTTGTTAGGTAAGAAGAATGTCAGCTTGCTAATCTATGTGTGTTGGTTCTAAGAAGAAAAAAAATTATTTTTCTCCTTCAGAAAGTCTTAACTGATTATTATGAAATTATTAAAAATTATGATTTGAGGGGGCAGATAGGTGGCTCAGTAGATAGAGAGCCAGGCCTAGAGACAAGAGGTCCTGGGTTCATATCTGACCTCAGACATTTCCTAGCTGTGTGACCCTGGACAAGTCACTTAATTCCCATTGCCCAGCCTTTACCTCTCTTCTGCCTTGAAACACAGTATTGATTTCTAAGATAGAAGGTAAAGGTTTAAAAATATGTATATTAGTTGGCAAATTTTAGCAAAAGAAAAAACCACCTTACAATAGAATCAGAAACATACATCATAACCTCTCTGGGTAACAGAATATATTTAATGATTTTTTCCCCAAAAAAATGCTTTCTTGCAACATGTTCTTCAATAAGCTGATCTCTTCAACATAATCATAAAAAACAATTTTAAATTGGTTGTGATAAAAAGTTCCTGGATTTGAAAGAATTTATTTATATAGACTTTTTTTAATTGAAAAATTGTATTTAATTAATTTAGAATGTTTTTCCATGGTTACATGATTCATGTTCCTTCCCTCCCACCTGCCCCCCCCAGCCAACATGCAATTCAACTGGGTTTTACATGTATCATTGATCAAGACCTATTTCCATATTATTAATATTTGCACCAGGGTGATCATTTAGAGTCTACATCCCCAGTCGCGTCCCCATTGACCCATATGATCAAGCAGTTGTTTTTCTTCTGTGTTTCTACTCCCATAGATCTTCCTCTGGATGTGGATAGTGGTCTTTCTCATAAGTCCCTCAGAATTGTCCTGGATCATTGCATTGCTGCTAGTAGAGAAGTCCATTAAATTCGATTGTACCACAGTGTATCAGTCACTGTGTACAATGTTTTCCTGGTTCTGCTCCTTTCACTCTGCATCACTTCCTGGAGGTTGTTCCAGTCTCCATGGAACTCCTCCACTTTATTATTCCTTTTAGCACAATAGTATTCCATCACCAACATATACCACAATTTGCTCAGCCATTCCCCAATTGATGGGCATCCCCTCGTTTTCCAATTTTTGGCCACCACAAAGAGCGCAGCTATGAATATTCTTGTACAAGTCTTTTTCCTTATTATCTCTTTGGGGTACAAACCCAGCAGTGCTATGGCTGGATCAAAGGGCAGACAGTCTTTTATCACCCTTTGGGCATAGTTCCAAATTGCCCTCCAGAATGGTTGGATCAGTTCACAACTCCACCAGCAATGAATTAATGTCCCCACTTTGCCACATCCCCTCCAGCATTCATTACTTTGCATAGCTGTCATGTTAGCCAATCTGCTAGGTGTGAGGTGATACCTCAGAGTTGTTCTAATTTGCATCTCTCTGATTATAAGAGATTTAGAACACTTTTTCATGTGCTTATTAATAGTTTTGATTTCTTTATCTGAAAACTGCCTTATATAGACTTGTTATTAGAATTAAAAGAGAGTGTAGAAATCTAGTACAGCCTTCTCTTGTTTTATCGATGAAGAACCTGAAACTCAGACAGGTAAAGTGGCCCTGCCAGGGGTTGACCTCCAGCTTCCAAGCCAATGTACTTTCCTCCAGACCATGCTCTGTGAAGTCACCACAGTATAGTTAGGCTACACAGTCTCTCTGTCAAAAATGTCTTCATGCCTTCATTTGGGCAGGGTCTTGGGATGTCACCAGGGTGGGTATAGATCTCATCCCCTCTCTCATTTACATGCTTAGGGAATTGCTCATAACTTTGAGAGGCAGTGACTTGTCTGTGAGTGGTGAAGTGTCGGGGGTATTATATAAGTCTTGTTTTCCTGACTCTCCATCCAGTTTACCAGCCACATCATGGTGTCTTTCTTCATTACTGCATCAGAAACAGTTCCTGCAATTACCTTTTATTGGAACCTTTTTCTCAGACCCAAGGCCCAAGTAATATTGACTAGTAACTGCACATAGCTTAAACTGATGACAACAATGAATGAAGTTTGGCTATTTGATTAAATCGTACTTAATTAAACCCTAGTGATACTTGCAAGAGACATAGATTAAAACATTCTTGAGGACTACTGTGTCTGAGCCCTGCTTAATAAAGCAAATTGTTCTGTGCTGTCTAAAATGTTCAGATTACTCTGGACCCTTGGCATTTTAAAAGTGCTGATGTTTAAAATCAGGTGCGTCTGGGAGCTGAAAAAGATGCTCCAGAGTGGCTGGGTGGCTCAGTGGATGGAGAGCCAGGCCTAGAGATGGGTGGTCCTGGGTTCAAATCTGTTCTCAGAAACTTCCCAGCTGTGTGACCCTGGACAAGTCACTTAACCCCTATTGCCTAGCCCTTACTGCCCTTCTGCCTTAGAACCAATATACAATATTGATTCAAAGACGGAAGGTAAAGGTTAAAAAAATGATGCTCCACGTTTCCATATTAATTTATCAGCATAGAGTTTAGAGGATATGAAATCCTAGATTAATCTCAAATTTTTATGTTTCCTTCATTTGGTGTCAGACATGGGGCCTATAGCACATCAGGTGGGACGTGAATCAGATTAAAATGTAATTGGGAAAGATTTAACAAAATACATTAAAATATGGAAAAGCAGAGATGACATATTTTAAACCCAAGTCAATATGTGCCCTATAGTTATCCTTATGTACAATTAGTGTCCCCCATCCCCATTTGTTTGACACCACTGTTCTATGTGACCATTTTCAGTAGAGCTTAGCCATCTTAGCACTCTTGGACATAAATCATAAAGACATATTGACATCATTTCGTACCAAAAATATTGCTCTTTATCAGTCATAAGCAGCAACCTAAGTGTTTGGGGCAAGTAGAGTGGGAGTAAGGACAATTCTTGAGGGAAAATCCTGGAACACTGACCCAGAGAATGGAGGAAATAAGGTTCTTAGAATACTGGGGCAAGGGGGAGGTTCAATTGTGGAAGAAAATAAGGCCAGGCCTCGCCAAGGAGGAGCCCACCTGTGAGGCGTGGGAGGCCTTAGGGAGGCCATATTGGCTGACACATGCCTTTGTGATCCTGAGGGAAGCTTTTTGGGGAGTTCTCTGATTTGGGTGCCATTCTTTGAGGAGGGGAGTCCATCCCTGGAGAGCAAGCCCACCTCTCAGGACACTTGCTGATCATCAGAGAGAGACTAGTGATGGAAGGCTGTGGGGGTGCAGGCCTCGGCCCTTCATGTACTCTCCTGGGTGAAGGGGTGCCACTGAGAGTTGGAGAGTGTTAGTCTGTGGCTAGGTTAGTAGATGGAGGCAGTGTAAGGCAAGATCTTGTTTTTTTTTTTTAATCCTCACCTTAAAAGAGCAGCTGATTCATTTTACAGATGAAGAAACTGAGGCAACCAGGGTCACATAGCTGGGAAGAGTCTGAGGTCAGATTTGAATCCAGGACCTCCATTTCTAGGCTTTGCTTTCATTCCACTGTGCCACATAGCTGCCTCTCAGCTTCCTTTCACGTTCTGTCTTCTCCCGTTTGATCAGAAGTTCTTTGAGGGAAGGGACTGTTGTCTTCCTATTTGACCTCAGCACTTGGCATACTTCCTAGCAATGGTGGCCTTAGACAGTGGGAGTTACAGACTGCTTGCAGACTGCTTTCATCGCTCCAGCAGCAGTGGCTCCATGTGGAATCTGTGGAGGATAGGCTTACTTCATGTCTCCTATGGCTCCAGAGGGAGGACTCACCCAGCCGTTACTCTGGTTTGAGGAAAATCTATAGCCTGGTAGAGCCCGAGGGCTGAATGGGGTAACCACTGCTTGGTCTCCTCTGCCCTCTGAAAATTGTCTGACCATAAAACACAGAAACTGACCTCCATTCTTTCAGACCAAGTAGAGCTCCCTGCCATGGCCTCAGTCAGCGCCTCTGTGATTAAGTCTCCGACAGACCCTCCTCATGCCTCCGTCCCTCCTCCTCCGCTGTTGCTTCCAGCCGCTGCCACAAGGACTAACAGCACATCTCTGCCCAGCAGTGTGCCCAACATGGAGAACAAGCCTCCACAGGCTATTGTTAAGCCACAGATCTTGACTCATGTTATTGAGGGCTTTGTGATTCAAGAGGGCTTGGAGCCATTCCCTGTAAGTGCCCGATAAATTTATGGTTTGTTTGTTTTTTAAGTAGAAATAAGAGGAAATTTATCCAAATTAACTAAACTCTTTTTTTTTTTCTTATTCTACTTTAAGGTACCTGAAATGATAGTTAAGATGTGTTCATGTTCTAAGCAAAGTAGATTCCTAAACACTAGCACTTTGATGAGAATCTGGGTGTGAATATTCCTCCCCTGGGTTTAGCACAGATAATTACTTTGAAAATAGTGCTTTGGATTTGTAATTCCCATGTAACAAGTAGTTTTCTCAGGATTCCTGTCATATTTCAATCCCAACTTTAAGTCAAAGAAACTCTTAAAGAAAAATGACCTAAAAGTATTCCCCCATCCTCTTGTCATGGGATTTCTGAAGTCTTGAGTTAAGACTAGTTCAAGTTTGAATATGTCAAGATCGAGTTCTGTTACTTAGGTTTTTAGGGCTTCTCCCTCTTTCTTTTGTCATGAGCCTATCAGGCTATCTGGGGAAGGGGAATAGATCCCTTTTTAGAATTATGTTTGTTTGTTTTTTAATTCATAACTGAAGGAAATCCTAAATTTTAGTTAGAGGTTAGTGAAGATAAGTCATTTTTTTTCCCCATCCAAGTTCACAGACCACTCCCTCCCTCCCTCCCTCCCCAGATTTATCCAACAACCCCTGGGTAGCCCATGAACCCTGATTTAGAGGATGAAACTACAAAGGGAGGGTTCCAAGCACAGACTGATGCAAGCTGGAAGGGCCTCAAGAGGCTGTCTAGTCCAGACTCTCATTTTGTAAATGAGGAAACTGAGGCCTGGAGAAAAGGAATGACAGAGGTGAGATTTGAATCCAAGTCTTTTGATTCCAAATCCAGGGCTCATTCTTCATATTGTTCCCCTGCTTCAAATTCCTGGTTTTCAGAATTCTCACAAGTGAAAATCTTCCATCATGGTAGCTGTCTACCATGTCTTCACTTTACTTCTAATTTTAAGATAGGTTTTATTACTCTTGGATCTATCAAAATTCTTAACAAACAGAATATATACCTTTTTTTTTTGGCTTTTTGTCTGTTTACAATTAAATAAATGAATACTGAGGCTTAAACTTCCCTAACAGCCTTTCAACTCACTCCCTCTGGGCCTCAGTCAGGATTCTTTATCCATCCCCAGTGGCATTTTGGCTTGGGAATCATGCCTTTTGTATTGACATTCTTTGTCTCACTCCTTTGATTTTTTGGTTTTAGCTGCATAAGAGTTTTTCCCTATAATACTGTACCACAGTTTATTTTACCTTTCACCCATTATTAAACATATGGGTTAGTGTTTTTGTAATTACAGATGTTGCTGCCATATAAAACCGTTGAACACATAGTTCCTTTTTCCTTTTTGTTTTTTGATAACATTCAAATTATATTCCCAACATTGAATCTCTTAGGTCAAATTTTTTGACTTTTACTTCTTACTGCCAGTTTGTTTTCTCAAAAAATCGTACTACTTTACAGTTCATTCAGTAGGTTATTATACTTATTTTTCCAGCACATTTTGGAGTTATATTTGCCAATTTGATTGGTGTGAGATAAGAGTAGGATAAAGATCAAAAATGTAAAAAAAAAATAGATAAGTTTTCATTTTACTTCAGACACTTAGAAGCTAGTTTGACAAGCCTGGGCAAGTCACTTAATCTCTACCTGCCTCAGTTTCCTCATCTGTAAAATGGAATGGACTTTGTCCTTCCTTGGAATGGAGTAATTTTCTGTTCCATCCATATACCACCATTTTGTTCAACTATCACCTAGTTCATAGTGTATACTCTTTATGTTTGCTGTTATAGATAATTGTGCTATAAATATTTTTGTGCCTATTTGACCTTTTTTTTCCCTGTCCTTAGTCTCAGGGTATAAATGTAGAGGTGAGATCTCTGGATCAAAGGATAGGAACAATTAACTTTTGTCATAAAATTTGGGGGAATTATTTGACCAAAAATATTTTACTTCTTTCTTCCTTATGTTAGGTAAGTCGTTCATCTCTGTTGGTAGAACAGCCTGTGAAAAAAAGGCCCCTTTTGGATAGCCCAGTCCTGAGTGGCATGTGTGTTCAAGCAGAGCTCCAGAATACTACAAAGCATGCTGATAATTCATCAGATACTGAGATGGAAGAAATAGCTCCTGAAGGTTAGTAGCTTGCATTTTGATTAAGCTCCATGGTTTTTTTGATGCTTGGGATTGCTTATCTTGTCCATTCCAGCTCAGATCTGTGTTGTGGCTTTGAAGAATCTGAGCTTTCATCAGTGAGGGTACTCTGTTCATCATTACAAAGAATATCCTCCTTTTTAATTTGTGTCTGTATGGTCCCATAGATCCTCAACAGAGACTTTCCTTTTGTCATTTTAGACTCTCTAGGCTTCTTGTGTCTCTTTCTAAATTAATACCAGCATACATGGTGGGCACAAACAGATCATAGTTACTAGATGACCTGTATACTGGGAGTGACATACAGCATTTTGTCTTACTGGCTGAAGTCACTGTTTTTTGTTTTTTTTTTCAGTTTCTCCTGGAGAATTATCAGTTTGTTGTTCTGCATCTATGTATGAATTGCCATTTTCTGCCATTCAAGACTTAGTATTTTCCTCCTTTACAAATTTTAGAAATTCACATGCTCCCAAAAATGTTATTTTGTTTCTTGTTAATATTGTGTTAGTTTGATTATCTACGTGAATTGGAAATTTAGTGAATATTGTTGGAAACCTTGACTTACAAATTCTTGTTATGGACCTAGTTTAAGATATTCTTATTTCAAACATGCCTGCTTTGGGCCAAGTACAACACGTTAGTTAAGGAAGTTTTTCTTTTGAAATTTGAAGAATAGAAAAAAAAAGTGTGATGAAACAATTTGAGATCTAACATACTCTAAGTGTCCTTTCTGAGCCTGCAGTAACTACTGTATGTATCCAAACATTTTCCTGTTACATTGTGTTTCTGACATGCCTTCTTGTGTACACAAATAAGAAAAGAAATTATTGATTTTTTTAATCATTTTTGCTCATTGTATTTGTGGCAAAATAGGATTATGGTAGGTGTGTAGTAGTGTCATTGAGAAAGAAGGATCCTTTATTCAAGATGCCTGAGGTGTGGGTACAAGTGTTCAAACCCACTCAAGTTGATAATGGAGGGATATTTACTTAGAAACATACATAGCATGTGAGTCAATTCTAAGTCATTTTTATAAATAAAAATCCATCTCTATATTTCTATAATCCTAGCCCTTGTGTCTTTGTGACTTCAGAGAAATGAAAAATACGTGGTTATCACAAAGCAATTGGGAACTCCTTATCTCCAGTGAGGCAGGTCTACCTTAGGCTCATGGGGTCATCTACTTCCAGAAGCAGTAGGGAGGTATTCTTAGTAAGCTGAACATCATGTTGGTCAAAATTGTTCAAATGTCAGGGAATGAATTTTAAGACTTAGCTCCTCTCAGAAATTGAGCTCTGAAGGGGCAGCTGGACTTAGTGGACTGAGAGCCAGGCTCAGAAATGAGAAGTCCTGGGTTCAAGTCTGGTCTCAGACACTATCTAGCTGTGTGACCCTGGGCAAATCACTTAGCCCCCATTGCCTAGCCCTTACCACTCTTCTGCCTTAGAACCAATACACAGTATTGACTCCAAGATGGAAGGTAAGGGTTAAAAAAAAGAAAAGAAATTGAGCCCTGGCTTCCTTTTCATGTAAGGACACTCACCTGGGTGGCCCTTCCTTTCTTCGTCTGTGAATGAGTGCGTTGGGCTGGATGCTGTCTCTATCAAAGAGGCATGCACTCCCTGCCCCTGTTCCTTGGGTTCCTTTGAATGGATTCTTCATAACCTGGTGCGATGCCAAGAACCAGCCAAGAACCTCCTGGTCTGGGCAGAACATCTTTCATATCGCCGGTGAACACTGATGGGGGAGCTGTCCAACCACTTGGCTTGATGCCAGTGCTCACACTGCTGAACAGATGAACAGATTTCATTCCGAAGCTGCGACTTGACGTAGTCTTGGTGATTTCGATGTGCAGCATGTGCGTGTGACACCTTGTCTGAGCAAGTCGTCTATTCTTCCTTTTGCTCTTCTGAATGAAGAAAAAGATACTGGGTGAGCCCCAGGAGTGTTCACTGGCATGATGAGAGCTGTGCTGCCTAATGTCCAAACAGGAGAAGCCCCCATTGTATGAACGACCCTCTCCAGATGCAGTTTTATAATAATATAATAAAAACCCCATTAACCAGCAGCTTTGAGATCCCAGAGTGCTTTCTTCCCAACAGTGTGGGAGAATGGCAGTTTAGGGGATGCCGTCTTCATTTGCAGGTGGCACGGCTGAGGGTTAGAGGAGTGGCCGGTCTGTGGCTTCACAGACTTGACCTTCCGCTGTTCAGCTGCCCTGTGCTGACTTGTCTTAATTACATTACACCTCGGATGGAGGACAAAGCCTTGTGGAAAACCGTAGCGGTATGATTATGGAGAATCTAGTTTAACTCTGTTCCCTGAAACATAGCAGATAGAAACCTGTCCAGCCTAGACCGTGCAGCTTAGAACGGGCAGTCTGCTGAGCCTTTATTAAGTATCTTGGGAGAGACCCTGCCGATGGGCCGCAAGGAAGAGATCGGCTGTCAATGGCCCCAGGCCAATCATTCCTTCAGGAGCAGGAGCATGTTCCTGGGGTGCTAAGTGAAGGCCACGATCTCAGAAGAATTAAAACGATCAACAGCTGAAGCATGCTATTAGCATGTCAGTGCTCCAGGGGCTGAAGTGTTGAAGACTGACTAGATCTGGAAGCGGCCTTCAAGACCCTTAATCCAAACACTTCATTATATAGGACAGACAATGGAGGCTCCAAGAGGTTAAGGAATTTGTCCATGGTCACACAAGTAGAAAGGAGCAGAGTCAGGGCTCAACAGAACATACTTTCAAATCCTCAAGTTTCAAACTCTGTTCTCTCTACTTCCATATCACCCCAACATTAGGGATATGTGTGTATGGACCACAGTGGAAGGGAGCTGGGCAGCCTGAGAAATAGGAAGGAACAAAGAGAATCTTGAGTTTGTCAAGTAGAACATTTATGGGATATTTATTAGGAAACATGAACAAAAATTATATTGGATGGGGTATAGAGGGATTGTGATCCATATCAGTCACTGGAAGAGTACCCTTACCAATGAAAACTCTGGTTCTCTCACATTGTCATAGCTCGTACTGGCAGGCATACAGGCCCACTTCAGATCTGCTGCTACTGTCTTAGGTTTCAGCCTTGAGGTTTTAACTAGGCATGAAAGGAGGAATATATGTCTTAAATTTAGATTAAGTCCTTCTTTCCTTGACTTTGTTATAAAAAGCCTCTTGTAACCTCCCCTTCAACAGCTTTTTTTTTTTCAGTAGTCAGCAGGCTCCATCAGTGGTCAAGCTTGTTGATGTTACAATGTGTTGTATCTTGTATTTTTGAAGTGTAATTTTTTTAGTTTATTTTACTTTGTCTTGCTAGTTAACTACTATGAGTTGTAAAATGACATGTCTTTTCCTTTTTTTTTTACTCCTAAGGTAACTTGAAAGATGTTATTTTTAAAATGTCAAAACTGTCAACTGATTTTTCCCTTTCCCATCTCCCTTTTTAAAAAATTAGAGTTTGGTAATCACAAGTTCTATTTTAAACTGTCACTGTATGCTATGGTGAACCAAGATTTTGGGAACAAAGGACCTTTAATAGTGGTCCACTTGGTCACAGTGGAGATTAGAGAAAGTTAATTTGACCTTTATATTACCCTAAGTTAGTGATGGTGGTTGAGAAGGATGCAGTGGAGGTTGACTTTCAGGTACAAGTCTCTGAGGTACCTGGTCATCTTCCCAGCTGAGGAGGAAACTGTACCAACCTGTCCACCTGAGAGCAGAACAAGGACCTGATTTGGGTCCTCTATAGTCTTGGGCAAAGTTCTTTCTCAGATTTAATAATTGAAGAAAAATAAAATTTTCATTACTATTAGAACAGCAAGTTTTACATGAACCTTAAAATAGTTTCTAGTATAATTTTCTTTTGGTTTGTTCATCCATAATAATGTGTTTCTTGGAACTACATGTGGTTGCACAATATTCTTTTAGCCATTCTTGCTGTCTTTCATTTGCATTAATATTTTACCATCTGTCTCACCAGTGACACCATGATGGAAGTGCCTGGCAAGCTTCTTAATGAGAACATATCATCCCTATCACTACATTTCAGGCTCCTTAATATCATCTTAAAATATCTAAATGAAAGTCTGTCTTTATACAGAGCTTTGTTAATATGGACAACATAGAATAGAGCCCATTTGGCATTCACAAAAAAAAACAAACTGTTAACCAAAGGAATAATCTTACTGCAAGTTTGTGTGGTTGATGAATTTGAACATTCAAACAAAGTGGAAAACATTTTAGCATTTGGACTGTTTGTAATGGACCAGTTTACTAAATGATGTCCATTGAATGCTTAAGTGTGTACCTGCCTTAGTATTACATACTTTGTAGAACACAAAAAATTCATTCATTGGATTGAAGGCAAATGGGATATACAGAACTTTGCCTTTCAATTCCTCAAGCATTTATTAAGTGCCTACTCTACATGTGATTCAGCATGTTATTTATTCACTGGTCATATGAAAACAAAAGTGAAAAATTGTTTCTTATGAAGTGGTGAATAGATTGTGCAACTTGGAGGCCAGAAGCCCTGGATTCAGATACTGACAAATAGGGCTGTAGTGAGGCTCAAATGAGATCATGAATATAAAGCCCTTTGTAAATGTTCATTTTGGGGACATATAACAAACATAGAGTTGTTTAAATGATGATAAGCTGGAGCAGGATGCTCTTAATTGGGTTGGGATACTTGGGGAAGATGAGTCTTATGATAGGCCTTGAAGGATATCATTGGATTTGGTTTGGGGAGAAGAGTTACAGTAATTTTATTTTCTTTGTTAATAGCTTTTTTCTCCTGTCTTATGATACCTTAGTAAATTTGGCTAAATGTGCACTCTTAATATGCTTTCCAGAGTAGCCATAGTGGTGATCCTTTAAACATACAAAGGTGTATGTTTAAAAAACAAACCTTTATGGGTTTTATGTAGACTCTTGTGCATTAGCAAGAGGAAGAAGATGGTGTGGTTGGGCTATTGGCTGAGAAGCTCAGGGGCCACTAAGCTACATTCAAGGCAGCCTCAATTAGATGTTTTTTAAAAACACAGTTAAATATTTGGAATTTTTTCTTTTTTTTTTTTAGAGGGATTAGAGGAAATGGACAGTGAGTTGCTCAAGTGTGAATTTTGTGGGAAGATGGGATATGCTAATGAGTTCCTACGTTCAAAACGATTCTGCACTATGTCATGTGCCAAAAGGTATTTTTTTGGTCTTAATATTTACTGAAATATAAAATAAAAATCTACAAAAATATTGGTCTAATAACTAAACATGTTTTATACTGATGCAAGTGTAGAATAGGAGAATATTTAGAGGGAATCATAATGTAGACATTTTCTGGAGTGCCTTTAAACATTCAGATGTCAGATTGATACTTAGAAATGTCATATTTATATTCATAGTTTTTTATCAGATCTCATGTTGGAGTGGCAGCAGATAAGATGATCTACTATCATAAACTGATGATAAAATAGGTGCTTAGAAGTGCCATCTTCTGATGATTGACACCTTCCCCGTTCTAGTTCCTATAATCCAGACAATATTTATGAAGTCAACTAAGATCTGGAATGACATCTGGCTTAACTGTATTTTTCCAATATCTGTTTTAGCCTCTGTGCCAGAACCATATAATGTTTGTTTTTATAGTTGGTTTAAAAAATGCTAATTCTCCAAGTGAGGCAGCTATAACAGTTGGTTGCACTTATATCAAGAAGCCAGGGGGTGTTTTACTCATCATTATTCTTAATAATAATAAAGCATGGGGCATCTAGGTGGCTCAGTGAATTGAGAGACAAGCTTAGAGACAGGAAGTCCTGGATTCAAATTTGACCTCAGACACTTCTTAGCTGTGTGACCGTGGGCAAATCACTTAATCTCCATTGCTTAGTCTTTACCAGCCTTTCATCTTAGAACCAATACACAGTATTGATTCCTAAGATAGAAGGTAAAGGTTTAAAAAAAATAACAACAATTTTAGGCCCCCCCCCCAGTATTACTTTTTAAAAAATAATTAAATTAAAGGTAATTTTAGGTAGTCTTAGTTAAAAAACTTTAGTTCAGCTATGTATAAGTCTTGAATGGCATTGGAATTTAATAATGAACATGTAAATAGATGTCTATATCATTAAAGGGGGAGGAGTTTTCAGAATAATTGTTTTAAAAATTCAAGGCATTTACTCTGTAATTTACCTAGAATGTGAAACACTGTTTTGAGTATTTTACTTTAAATGAGATTGCTAAAAGTGCTTCAGCAAGTTTAAATATAAAACGGTATGAGCAAGTTAAATTAATATTGATCATGATCATCTTTAGAAAGAAGAGATAAAAGGATTTTTTAAAATTAAAAAAGTTCATTGAATACGATCAGTTTTCAAATGTCCTAATCTATTTTTTTCATATTTCTGTTTCTTTGATGTTTTAAGATATGGTTTTCCTAGTTGGCATTCACCACAAAAATAAAAAAGACATTGTAATCTTAGAATAATTTCAGAATGTTATTTAAGTATGTGGGGAATAAAGCAAGCCTCCTGCTTTTATGGCCTTTACACACATCTCCACCTGTTTGAGGTAAAAGATATTCATCCTTCCCATTCTCTCTCTACTCTCCTCCCCATAACTGCTGAGCCATCAAGATTATTCATAACATAATTTCATCCCTCTTTATTTCTTAGCCTTCTAAAGGGACAAGAGCCACCCTGGGGAAATTATGCAAAGTATAAGATAGAGGTGAAGAAAGTTTTTGTTATGTAGGGATCAGGGTTTATTCTAGTGACTTCAGAGACTTGGATGCATGGGCTAAAATAAAATCACCATTGGCTAATAAAGCCAAGGGTTGTGTCTCTCCGACCCCCCCCCCAATTTCTCTGTCCCTTAAAGTAAAGGTAAACATCTTTGGATACAAATACATTAATATTTTTTTATAGAGATAAGTAAAGAACAACAGAGCTCTGTAAGTATTTGGGGATGGACAGATTTAAAAAGTTAGAGGTCTAGTGTATATTTTCCTTTTGGGGGAAAATGCATGCTCTGTTTCTGTAATTGTTTTTCATTTCTGGTATTATTCTCACTCAAAAACATGAATGAGGAAAATTGTTTTTGTCTCTCCACATAATAATCCAATGAAATCCTTAGTGATTTCCAGTGGTCATGAAACTTTTCACTTCTGTATATTAAAGAATACTGTAGGCAATGCACTAAGCACTGATGAGTTTAATTAGAATTGAGTACAATCAACATTTTTCTCTTTCTTCCCATCACACTCCCCCATCCCTTAAAATAAAATAAAAGATTCTTTATTTACACACACACACACACACACATATATATATATATATATATATATATATATATATATATATATATATATATATATATATAGCCATGTGGAAAGAACTTGATTGATTGGGGGGGCCACTTGGGTGGCCCTTCACAGACTGAATCTGCTACTACTGGCCCCTCCCCCAGATATTGCTCTGATCTCCTGGTGGTGAAAACAAAAACAACTAGGGGTCCTTTTAAATTTACGTGAGGCTTTCTAATATGTATATTGGCATATCTTTTGGTAGAATGTAATTTTAAAGTATTTTAATTCTGTAAGTGAATGAAAAATATACTTGGTCATTTAAAAAAATGACTTATCTTTGCTTCTTTCAGTAGCTCATAACACCTGCACCAGAGCAGGAAGTGATGAAGCATTTGGCAGTTTTGAAGGCTTAAATTAATTTTTCACTTCCTAATTTTAGTCATATTTTGAAAAGTTTCTTAAGATTTATTTTGTATCCTTCTGCCCTAATTATTTAATGTTTGAAAGGAAATTATAATCTCATGATAATTACCTTAATCCCCTCTCTAAACCTTTTTATGATTTCCAGCTGAGTAAACCAAAATTTAATTATCAGCTAAACTACTATTACGTTACCCAATAGGAATTTCATTTTAATGGTTTTAGGGAAACCAAGAATTACCTTCTTGATAAAGGCTTTATTAGGGCGAGTTGTCTCATAATCTTACCAAGAACACAGGGAGCTCACGTAGAGTGAGAGGTCTCAGTATTTATTAAAAATAAATGATACTTAAGTACTAAAATTTATTTAATTTCCATCTCCTCTACTTGTATCAATGGATACATTTTGATTGCTTGGGTTTCTTAGGTACAATGTTAGCTGTTCCAAGAAGTTTGCACTTAGTCGTTGGAATCGGAAGCCTGATAACCAGAGTGTCGGGCATCGTGGCCGTCGTCCAAGTGGCCCTGATGGGACGGCACGAGAACATTTTCCTAGGCAGGTCTGTAGAAAATTCGCTTCCCTCTACAATACCCTTTTTAGATATGCAAAGAAAGTACAATGCTGTATTTTACTTGTACTGCATTTTCCAGCTTCCACTTACTTATCCATCTGCAGAAGAAGGCTTGGCTCCTCACGAAGAGCCTGTGCCGACTGCAATGACCACTCGCTTGCGCAGGCAGAGTGAGCGGGAGAGAGAGCGCGAGCTCCGGGAAGGCCGGCTCCGAAAGATGACCGACAGCAGTGACTTGCTCCCAGCGGTGCAGACAGAGCCATCCATATGGACAGTCGATGAAGTATGGGCCTTCATCCACTCTCTGCCTGGTAGGGTGTTCAGTCTTTTGATGGACATTTCTATTTTTTCTCACACAGATCACTCAGGAATCACATGAGACTTCCACACTGGTTGCCCAAGACATCAAGTGAAGTGCTTTGTGTTTGTGCTAATTGGTGGTCGCTATTTAAATGTGATTTGTTTCCTCTTGCTTATTCCCTCAGCACAACTGGGTATTTCCTCATACCTCCCCCCCAAGTCGATAGAAACTGACTAATCCTGCTCCTGCTGTGACCCCCCCCCAGCCGAGGAAGAAATACATTAAGGGGCTCTCCTCTCTTCAGTCTGATTTCTCTCGAGAGGTCAGTAGAGAGATTGAATCAGACACTCTTTCCTTTTTGCTCTTCTGTTTTTCTATTCTCCTCTCTCCTTATTTTCTTCCCTTCCCCCCATCTTTTTTGGGAAAAAAAATCATTTAAAAAATAAAGCAAAAAAAAAAGATTCCTTTTATATTTTTGAAATTCAATCAAGATCTTTTAGGCAACAAAATGGTTTTTATTTCTTTGAAAGAAAAAGCAAACTTGTTTATTCAAAGGAGCTAACTTCCAATTTTTTTTTTTTCAAATAAAGTGTGCTCCTGAAATTTTGAAATAAATTCTGTTTCACATGTTGTAGCAAATATGTGCTGTCCTTTCTTGTTTACATTTTTCCTACTCAACTTTCATTTGGGGTAGTAGTCTTTCCATCAACTTGTTTATTTTGCTTGTTCTCTCTTTCTCTTTCTCATTGCAACAATATTCTTCCTTACCTGTGAACTGGCTAGCTTATTCACTACAGAAACCTCTGCTTTGGCTGATGATGAGACGAGTTTTTCATCTGTTTGATCATTCATCTTGTCTCAGAGTATATGGCTCGCAAAATGAGCTCATTTCTTCCTGGTCTGCATTCTCTTTTGGGTTTCATAATAACAACATGTAAGTTTCTCTTGACACAAGCATTTTAGAAGACGAGTTCTCTTTGGGGTTCTGTGCTTGACAGAACCATTAAAATTTGTCCAGTAGTTAGTCTTTATAAAATACAACTGAGGCTTCAGGATCAGATATAGAATATATAAAATGTGGGGACAATGAGGTGGCTCAGTAAATAGAGAGCCATGCCTGGAGAGGGTAAGTCCTGAGTTTACAGCTAGCCTCAAACACTTCCTAGCTGTGTGACCCTGGACAAGTCACTTAACCCTAACTGGCTTAATCCTTACTGCTCTTCAGCATTGGAACCAATACTTAGCATCTATCTATTCTAAGACAGAAGGTTAGGGCTTTTTTTAAAAAATGAAAATATAAAATGTGGTAAGAAAAATAGCAGTGAATTCTTTGGGGAAAGTATTATTTTTATGTCTACCAGCTTGATAACATTCTGTAGAAACAATATTTTCCTTATCAAACTGAACTGACCAGCTTGTTCTAGAAAATAATTTTTTTTTCAGGTTTTACCCCCCTCAAGTAGACCATTGTAAAAGGAGAGGGAGATTGAAAAAAATAAACCCTTTACAAGGAAGTTAACATATTTTTTAATATGATCCCAAGAGTCTCACTAGCAGTGTATTGTGCCAAGCACTCAGATAGATGTTCATAACCAGATTTATGGAGGAGTATGGTCTCTTCATTGGATGCTGTTTTGATCTTCAGTAGAAGGTATTTCCAGTTTTAGACCAGTGTAGATGTTTTTCTTGTTGTTTTTGGTGTCAGTGTTGATTATCTGCCCATGAACACAATAGAAATCCTTCAGGATTGGGGTTTGGCTTTTGTCTTCCTCAGGAGTTGCCTCCCTCACACTGCTGATTGTGCCTAGGATCTGTTTCTGAAGGAACTGCTCATTTGAAGGATGGCTTGGCATCTTCCAAATGCTATTTGGTAGTTGCTCGAACAGCTAAGACAAGATTTTGTAGATTCTTCTTTCAATCTTATGCTCAGAAACTGGCTTTTGGAATGCTAGTTTGATCTGTGCATTCCAGTATTGGAGCAGGCTAGTCACTTGTATGGACCTAGGGTATTATTGCCATTATTTCCATGGGGGTCTGCCTATCATATACCAGGTATCCTGTATACCAGGACTGTTAGGCTGGCACCTTTAGGACAGTGAAAAATTGTCCATCTTGTTTCACTTGAAGGGAGTTAAAATTTCTTCTTATTGCTAATAATTCACAGTAATGATCTAATTGTATTGCCAGTTATTAGGAATTCATATTGGACTCCTGCCTGCTGTGAGAGGGGGATGTTTATAAGAGTTTCTGACTTTTTCAGGTAAATGACTTTCCATTTCCACTGTATCTTAGGGATTTGGTTAGAGTCTCTGGCAGCTTCCAGAGTGAGAGATCTCACCAAACAATACATTTTCTTATACTTCATGTGCTCTGTAGCTCATCCTGAGCTCACTTTGGAACTTCTTTCTGAACAGCAAAGCTCTTTCTGAAGGGCTGGCTATATCCCCATGAGGTTGTCTTAAAGGAAGACATTCTTTGTGGCCAGTAATAATTAATTTATTCTTGGAATTGAGACCATTCTGTTTCCCTTCTACAACCCCCCTGGTATTTGTTCCAACAGTTTTATCTTCTTTTATTCTCAGTATAAACCTTAGGGTATTAGTTTATGTGAACTGACCTCTTTATTCAGAGGAAAAGCAGAGGTCTTAAGGGACACGTTCTATGCCTTTCTGCCTACTGTGAATTGATTTAGTATATCTACTCAGGGCCATGATATAAATGATCTTTAAGTTTGTCCTCACTGACCCATTGGGTTGAAATGCATTGCTCCTCATTTTGATTCTTTCTTGGAAGACTCAAAAACCTGTTCGAAGCCTTGACCCACATCACATCATTTTGTAGCTGTGACTGTGACTATGTTAGTGATCATCATCATATTCAAGCATTCCTATTATAATGTGAATGGATAAGTAATCTCTCCCCCCCCCCCCCGCCCCCAGTTGATGACAGGATTTGGGGGAGATGAGGAGTAGGATTTTTTTAACTGATGTTCTTTATATTTCCCCTATAAACAATTGGCAGGATAGCTTCTGGCACATAAAAAAATTATTCCACTAATAGGAATCCATGTCAAGAAAGGTCATTGTTTTGTTCCTAACTTGCAGGTCCTTTTTCCAGCTTCTAGGGACTTAGAAGGCTGTATATATGAATGTAATCTGTATTTTGCATACACCACACATCAGCAAAGATTATTTTAACAGTGAATATAGTGGATGGTGATACCCGAGCTGTACTAATACCATTTGTTTGTAGAAGGACTTGTGAAATTCATTTTTTTCCTAATGAGTTCTAGATGCAAATTATCTTAATCCTAAAAAAAATCCCTTTCTGTTGTCTCTGGTTTATCCTACGTTAATATAGCTACAATTCCTATTTTGTGGTTAGAATAAGAGAGTTGTAGCCTAACTACTGCAGCCTCAATGTCTCCTTGAAATCATGCTGTATCCCAGAATCAGCTTTCCTTGACTTTCCCCTTTTTATTATTTCGAGAATGTATTTACTCTTCACTTGGAAGAACATGTTTTCCCTCAGGTTACTGTTTGACACAGAGGAGCCCTAACATGTAATCAGGTGCTTCTTATCATGGAGGTTCCACGTTTCTCTTCCCAAATGTAGCTCTTTGCATCTTAGTTCCCTTTCTCTGCTCCTGTTGCTGAAAAAAAGATGAGCCCTACTTATCTTTCTCTCTTCTTTTCTTTCCTGTGCTCTTATAAATAAGACTGAAGAGAGAAGAATGTTATGGCATTCTTCCCCCCCCTCCCAAAGGATAAGTCACAAGTAGATGCAAGATTAGTCACTTTCTCTCTGCCCAGTTTTGTTGAGAGCTACATCTGGGAACAGAAAGGGGACTTCTCCAGGGTGAGTAATCCCATTTTAACACTATAGTTTCTCAATATGAGGAATTGGGAAAATCAACAAAATATTTGTGAAGCATACTAAAGGGTCAAGTGAGAAAAGATTGAGAAATTATTGAAACAAAGATTTATAAGGGGAGGGGAAACATTTCAACTAGAAAATGAAATTAAAAACCATAAAGGAATGGTAACTTGATAAACACAAGGGAAGCACATTCTAATAACTGGCCAGAATTTATGGTCTCAGTAAGAGTTAAAACATCCATCTATTAAGGCAGTTGTGTGGGAGGAAAAGCTTATGTTTTCCTATCTCTGATGCCAAGATTAAGTATAACAGCTTCACTTAGCTTTTTCTCCATGCAGCTTTCCTTGTAAGGGGGGCTAGAATTTAAGAGCAGTTAAGTACACAGTTAGTTCATATCTTCAACCCTAATAGCACAATTAATGATGGTAGAATTTCATAATTGCCCTGCCGTGTGGAATGCAATGATCCTGGGGGTTTATCAAGGCTAGGAGGACTTTGTGTCTAAATACCAGGAATTAATTATTTGGTTAAAACTTGCTGCATATGAGAGATTCTAGAAGTGACTATGACTGTTCAGTCTGAATCAGGGTCATCCAGCAGTTACTGCTGATGCTTAGACTGATCACCAAATTTGTAAACTAAACTCTGGGACCAGCTGTCCCAGCTGCTTTGAAGGGCTGTGTGCATGTCAAATGATGCCAGTAGTTAGGTAGGCCCTTACTGGTCTGGAGGAAAAGATGAAATCTGTAGCCGTAATTACTGTCACTGGGCATGTGGCAAGCTAAGGGATAATGACCAGAAAACTCTGGCTTTGGAAGGAAGTGGTGAGAGATGTGTTGGTATTTTAGTTTTCTCTTCCTACGGGAAAGGGCCATTATCCAAAATAAGTTCATTCATTATGACTAACATCTTGTGGAATGCTTTAGGAAGATGCAGAGTACTAAAAGTCAATGTTCTACCCTGCTTGCTTTCTGCCTTGCTTCTGAACTCCAGTAACTGAGCTGTTAAGCTAACAGAATTATGCTGTATTGTAGAACGAGGCTGACGTGCACCGAGTTTAAAAGTTATTTTAAGCACCTGGAATTTAAATGAATTCTCCAGGAGTGCTGTATGTAGATTTCATTAGTTTTCCAGCAGTTACCTACGGAAGGGAACCTAGCAAGATTGAAATCTTTGTTAAAGAGTGAAATGTTACATCTGATCCACTTAATACTTCTAACGTGATGCTTCTGCTCTTAATTACAGGTTGTCAAGACATTGCAGATGAATTCAGAGCACAGGAGATTGATGGACAAGCACTTCTCTTATTAAAAGAGGACCACCTTATGAGTGCAATGAATATCAAATTGGGCCCTGCCTTGAAAATCTGTGCACGGATCAATTCACTGAAAGAATCCTAATAGGAATGTGAGGTTTTTGAGATGATAGTTTTACTTTTCTCAGATTTATAGTCATAAGCTAATTTGCTTAGCAGGTTACTGTTACTGCAGTGTTTGGCAAAGCTGATTAAAATCCCTTTCTCAGCATTCATACCCTTTCCTCCAGGTACAGGAACCCACCAAAGCTTCCAATAAGGCAACATTCCTGAAAAAACCTTATAGCTTGCTGAAGTGCAGATCCCACTGAGAATGGAGCAAAGAAAAGGAGTCCACACAGACACTCTTCTACAGTATAGAATATGTTGGGGAAGACACATGGATGTTTGTCATTAGAATGAATCCTTTTAAAGTAATATCATGATTGAAGTAAGTCCTCTTCAAATTTCCTTCCTACTTGCTTCTCTTGTACCTGACTTGGAAGCTTTGCCTCAAAGGAAAGTTTCCGTTTACAGAAGAACTTGACTACAGAGACAATAGAAGTATTAAAAAATGGTGTAATAGAACATTCATTCTGAGTTTTCCAGACTTGCTGAACATGTCTTTGAGAAGGACATTTTATTTTCCAGAGGATTATTGTCTAACAGGGATAGAACATTGTAATGGAAGTCAGGAGACTTGATTTCTCTTCTTGACTCCACCACTGACATACTCTGAATGAGAAGAGTCATTTCTCCCTAGTGTTATCTAAACAAAATGAAGCTAAGATACTTGCCCTCAACTAAAGAGATGCTTTGAAAGCACAGGAGAGATAGCATGTAGAATGTGCTTTAAATTGCTCAGAAAAAAAGAAAGCCACCAACTTCAAGACAATTATATTAGTTAAATAATAGAAAAACTGTATAGAATTTTTTTACATTTTATGCATAGTAGAAAATGGAAGTTTCCCATTCTGTTCTGTAAAAAATAGAGCTGTTGATACCCCATTGGAACAACACCTCACACCTAGAGAACCCTGGGCTTTAGGCATTTCTCTGTGCCCTGATGAAGGTGTAACATTCTTAAGCTTTATGAACTGGTGCACAAGCTCTGCCAGGCAGGCAGGCAGGGACCAGTGTGGCTGAGGGTTCTCATTGCTTTGGGGATGTTTTTAGCAGAGCACCCTGTTGGTCCTGGGAAGAATGGAACTTAAGCCTTCTTTAGTAGTTGACCAAATATTTGCCAGGTACCAGATAGTAGCCTGTATGTCCCCAGCTTTTCATTGGAGTGCAATGAACTACTCTTGAGTGCCACAGGAATAAAATGTATTTTAAAAATTCACATGTCCCCAGATTTAGAAAGTTAGGATGCTACAGCGTTACAGACAGTAATGCAAATTCAGTTTTATAATAACAAATAGCTAGAATTTATAGGAAATAAGGGATGGACACACACACAGACACATGCACCTCTTTCTGAGCATCACAAAAATTTTAAAATAATGGAAGATTTTAAAATTTTGATCATCTGATTTTCAGGGGAAAAGTACCATTGGTTGATTTTCTTATTCTCCCTCATTGTAAGGAAACAGACAGCCCATCCCCATTGCCTATGACTAATCATATGGCTCATTTGAAGGAGCACATGCAGGTATCCAGCATATTTTAGTGGACTAGAGAGAATGAATCCATAGGTTTCAGTTGGTTCCATTGCTCTTTTCAGAAAGATTACTTTAAACTAGCATAAGACTAAAGATATCACAGATATTTATCTTTTGGCTTTATGTACCTTAGAGAAGGTTATTTTTATACAAAAATACAGAAGATAATTTTTTAAGTCTTTTAGACATTCTTGTTCAAATGAATGATTTGTTGATTCTTTTATGTTGTCACGTTTTAGAAAAAAATTCTTACTGATAGTTATCTTTATCTAAGGATAGAAGGGCTTGCCTTCTAGGCTTACAGTAGTTTATAATAGATGGACACACCTGTTTTGTCTTATCAAACCTTTAGTTAGTGAACATTTGAAGGGAAACACTTAGATAATCTCATTTATGCTTAGTGGTAGGAGCAGAAACCCAAAAATCTGGAGTCTGTAGAAAGTTGTATATTTGGCTTTGAAGTGCTGCTCCATTCCCCTTCCCTCACTCCCTCCCCATCCAGTAGATTACCTGAGTGCATAGAAGAGTGGGGAGAAGTGAAGCAGGTGTGATAGGGGTCAGAAAAAACCCGACTCAAACACTAAAAGGAGGCTGACTACTTCTACCATAGCTTATTGTCCTCTGTTCCTGTTTGAGATGGTTTAGGCATCAGCTGGATGGTCTTTAGCCTTGGAACAGTGAAAGATGGCTCTTGGAGGACACATTGCTGATCCATGTTGAAATTACAGGGGAGTTGAAGATGTCTAGTGGCTTTGATAATTCTACAGTGTTTTCTTCAGTAACCATCAACAAGTGTTATCCAGAGGCCTCACTGAGCCCTTTGTTTCAGGTATACTGGAGCATAAAAAACCCATTACCTACTTAACTCCTTACAGATTTCCCTTTTCTCACAAAACAAAACCAAAAACTTCAACATAAAACCACATGCCTTTTAAAACAAATTTCATTGAGAATTGACTCATTTGCTTTCAACAAATACTTTCTTCCTGAATGATTTAGCCATTTTAACTTCCATAGCTTCAGATCTACATCATATATAGAAAACACAAAAGATATTTTTGCCTTCTTTCATCTCATTAAATGATTGTAGCAATCTAATTTTGAATTGGTTCTGTAGATAAGTAATTTTCTACTATCTCAGAGTACTACCTGTCTCTGGATTTTTAATGGTACAGGTGGGTTCCTCAAGGACAAATATTTCTTTCAATTCCTTGCACTCACCTCTCCCCTAAAAAGTAATGTGAACTTTTGCTTAATTTACAGCTAGGAATTGTTCTTAAGGAAGAAGAAATAATTTGTTTAAATACTGGTTTCCTCTATAAAATGAATTAAATTTCCATTTAAGATGTGTCTATGCAGGTGTGTAGGACAGCACAAGGTGGAAAGGTTTTTTGGCCACCAACCTGCCACCATGGGATGGTGCTTGCCCTCAGGCATGGCTGATACTGGGGGCAGAGGAGTTAGTGATGTTCACATCACAAAGAACAAGGGGACACGTATCAGGTCTCTGCACTGTGCAGTGCTTGTGTCCCACCTGCCTCAAATGCAAAGGGTGTTGTTCCCGAGTTTATTTTCAGCTTCTCCTGGAGACTGAAACAGTAGCGCAGCTTGGAAAGGGTTGTGGCAAGGACGCACTTGAATGGTTTTTGATACATCGATTCTCTGACATCATCATTGCCTCCTATTCCACAGGTACAGTGTCCTAGTGCTGTACTCTTTTGCATGTGGTCAAATATAGTAAAAATCTAATAGTGCCAAAGGGAAAAGTATGGGGGAAGAACTGATCAGATGCCTGCCTTGCCACAGACCAGCTCAGGACTGCCCCAGTGTAGAAAGCTGGCCACATCTTCCGAGAATGTCAGGCAGCTCCTGACATGACAAGATGGATGGACTCGTCACTCTCTGCTGCTTAAGAGGGAGGGGCCAGAGACGTAAGCCCTAGGCGGGCTCTTTTCACGGAAGGGTTGTTAAATGGGGAGAAGAAAGCCCACCTGTCAGTGAGCTCCTGGAAAGGGCTGGCAGCTTCTCACTCACATTTCACATTCCGGAATTTTATTTCTTACAAAACACCCCTAAAGAAATGATTTTGTAAAAGGAACTTGAGACTGTCGGATGTGACAGGAAGCCCCCAGTGAACTCTGGGCAAAGGGTAGACATTTCCACTTAAGCAAACTGCTCCCTCTTGTTTCTTATACACCCTTTATGTACTTGGGTCCTAGAGAAAGTTAGGGGCAAAACCCCTTTAGATTAGAAAACTAGAGTACAACACCCAGAATGCTAGACTTAATGTTGGATGGGGTCCCAGAGCCCTCCTGGACACTCGTCCTCCCTCTTCTCCATCACTGGTGAGGACCCTCGAAGTGTGTCGGGGATGCAGCCTCCATTAGGCACCTCTATCACTGTGGTCCAAGCCTCTGCACACTTAGGCTGGTTTCTGAGCAACATCTACACCTGCCCTCCAAGGGACCCAGTCACTTCCAGGTCTCAGTGTAGCTTGAGTCAGAACTGAATGAAGGCAAAGGGAAGATTTCTAATTTAATTTTACTAAGAGTCATTGACCGAACATTTATTGGGGGAAATGACTGATTTTGCAGTAGAAGTGTTCTGAAATCCAGAGATTAATTTTTGCAATTTTGAATCTGCCAAAGCTTGAAAATTTAGTTTTAAGTGATCTCACACAAAGAGGCATTGTTTCAGGTTCTAGAATGAGATTTTTGATGCTGAGTTGTGACTGTATCTGTGAAGTAATAAGCTAAAATGACCCAAATGCTCCCAGTATTTTGATAAACAAATTCTCTTGATTTTTCAAAGAACTTACTCAATTTAGGAAATGCATAGTCAGACCTGCAACATTTAGTGATTTAAGTATTTGGTAAGTGCCTGCTTTTGAGTACCTCTTCATAAAGATATTTTTGGGATTTTTTTCTTAAATAACCCTTACCTTCCGTCTTGGAATCAATATTGTGTATTGGTTCCAAGGCAGAAGAGTGGTAAGGGCTAGGCAATGGGGGTCAAGTGACTTGCCCAGGGTCACACAGCTGGGAAGTGTCTGAGTCCAGATTTGAACCCAGGACCTCCTGTCTTTAGGCCTGGCTCTCAATCTGCTGAGCTACCCAGCTGCCCCCTAAAGATGGTTTTTTTTTTAATTGGTAAAGACATAGTATTTAGGCCTTTAGAGTTTAACCAGACTGCTAAGAGAGGCCCAGTCTATAAGAAAAGTCTTTCATTCCATTTGATTCCACCCCCCAGGGAATAGGATTCTTGTTGCTAAAATTAGCTCTGTTTTCTTCCCAGGGAGCAGCTGCCCATATGAGTTGCAGTTTTGAGGCACTTTGCAGTAAAACTGGTCTTAGTTGTACTATTTTGTGTTTAAAAAGTTTTTCATTATGGTTCTTGTGTGGTTTTCAGTAAGTGTCATCTTACACTGGAGAAACAGATTTGTGAATTCTTGTTTTGTCTTTTCTGAGCTTTTGAGAAATACACATCCTTCCACTCCTTAATGCAAATTTTGTGCAAATCAGTGGAGGCAGTTAAACATTACAAAATCTCACAAATCTCTACTTGCAGGTGAAGGTTGATTTTGCAAAATTAATGTGTTTAATTGCCTCCACTGATTATTCCTTAAACATGTTCTAGAAGACATTTAATAGGAGTGGGAGGCAGGAGGAGCCATGAAAAAAATGGAGACATCAAAAAGGGATTTTGCTTCAGAATAATACTTTCCCTTACTAACATCTTGGCTTTTTTGGAATACCTTTTAAAAAAGGTATAGCTGTTATTTTTCCAGAGAAAAGTATGCTGTTTGTATAAATCAAGCTTTAAGTGGCTGTGCTGGGGAGTTTAAAATGTTAAAAAGCAGCAGACTAGAAACATTTAAGTTTTAAAAATAAAGGTAAAATGAGTTTAACTGCATAGCATTATATGGATACCATATAAACTATGTTGCTTCTAAATATGTGTATATACACACACAGACACTCATAAAAATGCAGTTTAGTGAGGTTCATAATGATCTCCTGTTTAAGATGATTTATAAGATATATATAGTTAAAATGGCTTATTGGCTCAAAAACTGCTTTATACATATTGAATCCATAGATTTTTATCAGATTTTTAAATCAAATGAAATTAAAAATATCATGGCTTTTACTAAAATGTGTCAAATTTACTCCAGTTTTCATGTTTGCATCTGGAAGAAGAATGTTGCAGTTTAAGTGTAGTGTCCACTTGTTTTAATTGTTGATCAACATTTTTAAAAAATGATCTTTTCCCTTTTTTAAAAAAATATTTTTAGGCATTCTAAATTGTAGCCAAATAATTTCCTTAAATCTGTTCATGCTGGTAACATTAATGAATAGAGATCTTTTTAGACTGGGTATGGGTCTTTACAGTGGCATATTTTGTAAATCCTGTTATCAACGTTTTTTAATGGTTGGTAGGTAGGTGGGAGGGTTTTTCTGGTATCCATATTTTGTATCAGACATGACTTACACTCCAAAGTTGTTATTCTCCATGCTAACAAAGATTCACCCAAACATTTACAGACAAGTTCCTGAGGTCATTTTCTCAAATGCCATATGTACTTTGAGCTGAATAATGCAGACATTGCCACAAATATGTTATCATGGCAGCTGATAATTTATACTTGCTCAGAGGGTTCAAGGAGTATAAGAAGTCTGTGGTTGCCAGATAGCCTTGAAGTTAGAGAAGTTTAAGAACTGTGTGGAGATGAAAAGGAAAGACAATGGCATGTTCTCAGTTGGGTGATATTTAGCTTCTTTTCTGTTGCTGTTTCTGACCTTTCATCTGCCAGATGAATTTTGTTAAGTCTTGTGCTGGTAACACTTTTTCTGAATTCTTTTTTTCCTGTTTCCACTCCATTATTGTTGTTTCTTTTTGGCCTTTTTCTTCCATGAGTTGGTATTTTCAGGCTTTATTGTGGTCTCAGTTTTGGTGAGTCTTTCCATTATTTCTGCCGGAGGTTTTTTGTTTGGGGCATCATGTGATTCAAATCTCCCACATGGTATTGGGTCCTTCTACTAATTTTCTTGCCAATTTTAACTCCTGCATTAAATATTTAAATGTGTCAATGATCGATTTGAGCATATAGGGATATTTTTAAGTTGTTTGCTTCTGTACATACATTTCTTCCATTTCATCATTATCTTTTTGATGTGCTTTAATTTTGAGATTCTCTAAAGTTTTTCTTTTGAATTTATACTGAGGGGTGTTGTGAGAAGCCTTGACTTCCTGCAACCTTTTGCTCTGCCATCTTCCTGGCCATCTCTATCCTAAAAAGTATTAAGCAGCAATGCAAGTATATTTGTTTGTTGTATCTTAGTTGCAGTTTCCCTGTATGTATTTAGCATCTCAAAATAGTCTTGTGGACTCCCCATAAGAGGGAAACTATGGAAACTGCTTTACTGAGCATGTGATGGGCATTCCCAAGGATCCAGCAGAGGGAGGTTGTCTGCACCTGCATAAGGAGAAAATTAAAAGAAGTGATGCCAGGAGGGAAACTTGGGGCACTCTGACCACCAGGTAGGCATTCTCCAGGGGTCAGTGTGTGGCTGGTAGATAGGACTGAACTCATTTTGAGGTCACTATTAGAGTATTTGACCATTCTCAAGTGTTATAACAGTCTATATGAGGTGACAGAACCAAGGGGCTTGAGTTAGAGAAATAGAATTTAACGAAAAGATTCCGTACTTAGGCAGAATTATCATTTTGGCATGAAAGCTTTTTATCACTTGTAATTTTAAAAATAATTAAGTGTGCTTCATTCTTGGTATCGACACAAGTAACTTTAACAAACCTAAAAAAGAATCTCAAAGGCTTTTGACAGGTTGTTTTATTGTATTTGAGTCAAGATATAAAATATGAAATGGATGAAGCTGTATTGGAACATTGAAAGTTGTTTTAAAATACCTGATTTTTTCCCCCCATTATCCCATAAAGGTCCCTTCAGGAAAACAGGAGTGTCAGCTACCAAAATTGGCTTGACAAACTCCAGGGCTTCTCATTCTCTCTGGTCCACCTCTCTCTCTGGAGAAGGCTAAATCTATCAACATTTGTATTAGACTAAAATGTAAACTAAATTTATTTAAAGTAGAAGAAATAAGCCTAAGTTTAATGGGGGAGCCTTTTGCTTTTTAACCCTTACTTGGTGTGAATAAGAAATTATCTTTAAAAGCTTCGATTTATATATACATTTATGGATTGTTTTGGTATAATATTTTATACTAAATGGTGCATCACAACATACTGAATGAGATAATTTGGGGCTTTTTGGAAGTCTGCTGAGTTACAATGACCCTGCATAGGGTTTTTAAATGTCCAATTTGCAGCATATATGAATCAAGGTTAGATTAGATTTTCAACTTGCACAAATGCTTGATCCATTTTCTTAAAAGCAAAAAAATTAAAAATTATCCTCTTTTGTAAAGTGAAGTTTGTTATCATGGCATTCGATGTAAAGGGAGGAAACACAGATGGTAGTGCCAAACGTTTTGAGCTTCAAACAGTATATTGCCTCATTCGACACATTTTACAACTCCATTTAAAGCTATTATCGTGGAAGTTTCAAGCACATTCTGAGCTATTGTCCCTCCCCTTGTTTTAAAACAGGATACTTAATAGTATAAAAGCCTCATAGTAGGCTACGTGATCCACCAAGGATGAGCAAAGCATCATGAGGTGTAAAATTATCTATTAAAACAAGACATTTTAATATATTTGCAAAAAAGCAAATGTTAAAATTATATGTAGATGTATTCTTTACCATGTATTGTATTGGAATATTCTTTACCAGGAAATGAAATAGATTTAGCATTGCATAGGATAATTAGATTAGTGTCTATAGCTCAACTTTTACAATGTATAACCTGAAAATGAAGTTAAAATAATTTTACAGTATCAGAGCACACCGTGATCTATGTAAAGCAGATTATGTCCATTTGATGTATTTTTTTAAAGAAAAGGAGAAAAGCACTTTCATATTAACAAGTAGCATGTGAATGAACTTTAGAGTTTCATATTTGTTGTGGATTGTAGCAAAAGTGAAGTAAAAATTTAGCATTCATATGTCTGTTGGTGGCAACACAACTATTGAATTGAAGCACCTTATACTCTGCTGCTTAAACTTGCTTGTAATTGCACCTTTTGGTACCTGCACATTTTCATATAGAACATTATTGTAACATTTTTCCTCACGTGGGTTTGGGTAGAGATTTAGTGGGCCTACAAAATCATTTATTTATATTGTTTATATTACAATAATATATTATAGACGAGTTGTAAGTTCATTGCTTCAGAAATAAACGCTTCTTTCCATTTGGCTAGTGTGTCAGATTTCTTGTATTTATCCATGATGGGGAGATTCCTTTTGTCTTTACAAAGAACCACACACAAGTAAAAAATAAAAAAGTAAAAACCACACACAAGGTTGACCTCACCTATTGTCCACTGGTCCGTTCCATAGTGTGACTGCTTAAGGCCCAACAAGGAAATAAAGACAAAAAGGGGCTGGGGCGGGGAGGGTGACTCAGCACTACTCTGAAATACAGTTATCTTGGGCTGCCCGGGCTCTTTCCTGAGGCTTTCCGTGTGCGGTTTAACGCAGCAGGAACCAGCGGCACAAGGACAGTTACTGTGTTTGCCGCCCTGGGCCCGGAGCCTTAGCGTGATGCTCCAGGCCTTCCACTCCCTCCCACGATGCCCGGCCCGGCACCTCTGCTCCCAACTGTATTGGTAAATGCCCGACCGTCGTGGGCTACAAAGGATGTACTGGGGCCTGGGGCCTGGGGGCCAGGACCATGCCATCCTGGGAGGAAGGGAGGCTGGTCCTTTGGTGGCACCGTATCGCAGTGCTGGGCTTCCAGGGTTTCACGTGATACGGGCCCCCGTGAAACAATTCAAATAGCTTCTCGGTGCGTGTTACTAGATGAAGATTCATTCCGGCTGGTCCCCAAACTGGCCTTTCCTCCTCTCCCCCTCACAGATTTCAGACCAAGCTGTTGCATCCCACAGTCTCCCCTGGCTTCTCCCGCCTCCCAGCACTGTGTCCCCCCCCCCACCCCGGAGGGCAGGGATGGGGCCTTCGGTGCCCTGTTGCTTTTGTCCCAAGGACTGCCCTGCAGGGGGGGGGGGGTGCAGCTTCTGCTTTCCCCCGAATGTTCTCCTTTGTCTCCAGGAGACCAGATCAGCAGCCATGGAGAGCCGGACCCAGGGAGGCTGCCTTCTGCCCTCCTTCCCGCCCTGTCTTCAGAGCGGGAGAGAAGCCACCGGGTGGTGGCACAACAGTCTGTACTTCTGCCTGGAATGGTATTTCATGTTTTCCCAGTTCAGTATTATTTTATCACAATAGGAACTTTTCCATGTAGTAATATATGTAGCAAAATGTAAGGAAATGAGAAATTAGATTAGCTGTGAAAAATGCTCTCTGGAGACGTTTCCTATCTCAAGAAATTCCTCTGTAATCGAGCAAGACACACCCTTAAACTGGGAGACTTTTTGAAGTTAAAATGATGTCGGTGTTTCTCTCAAATCCTATCCTTTTTAAAAACAGGAACTCTGTCTGTGTGCCTTTGGATCTGTAAGGTAATTGGCATTACATCCAAGGAAGGTGAGACCGGAACCCTGAACTGAGGCCTTTTTCTAAAACCCATCCCTTCTGTGTTGTTGTCAGTGTTGTGTATTAGTTCTAAAGCAGGAAAGTGCTAAGAGCTAGAAAATGGGAGTCGTTAAGCCCAAGGTCATCCAGCTGGTACATGTCTGAGGCCACATTTGAACCCAGGACCTCCAGACTTTAGGCCAGGCTCTTTAGTCCCTGAGTCACCTAGCTGCCCCCTGTGTGAAAGGGAATTCTTTGTTCTCTTTGCCTATTTTTAAGTTAATCAACAATAAACTTTAAACACCCCTACTTAACACTAAGTCAGTCAGTTTGCAAATCGCTTACTAAAATGGGTGACAACTCCAGAAACTTGTGAATCCTTTGGTAAGAGTTTACACCCTCAGAGGATGAGAGGTGGATCCCACAGACACTGCCACCGCCCGCCCCCACCCCCACCCCGGCAGTGCTAAGCCGTTTGGAAGCTCTGATTGGTCCCTGTGAAGAGAGGAAGGGACAGGAAGGGATGTGGGAAAAGGACTATAAAAGGTCCTGAACTTCCTGTCCAGGGGGTCTTCGACTTGAATCTTCAGTGTGGAGCTTCGGCTGGCGACTTGCCTGTTGGAGGTGGCTTTGGACTAGGACCTTGGCTCCGGGGCTGCTTCTAAGAGGGCGGCTCCTGGGTCTTCTCCTTTGGACTTTGTCTTGGGGCCCGGAGGAGGCCCTCTGGCTGCGTGTGAAGGCTGGACATTTCTGCCGCTCTCCCCTTACGTTTCTCTCCTTGCACTCTTTCCACCCGTGTAAATAAAAGCTTTAAAAGTCCGTTTAAACGTCAGCTGTATCCTTTTTAATCGGCGACCACAGACTTTGGAAGCCTCGTTTTTCAGTCAAACCCCTACGTTGTAATCTCTGCGCCCGTAATTTAGCCCGGGCTTCTTAGGGACACGGACGGACGAGTGAAACGTCTTCAGCGTTCAGGTACACGGCTAGTACGTCAGAGCAGCGTCTTGAACCGGAGTCTCCCTGACTTTGAAGTTGGCCACGCGGCCCCTCAAAATACGGCTTGTGTTTTACTACTACCGATAACGGTCGTGGCCCCCCACCTCCCCACCACCATACGAAGACATGATTTTAAAATTCTTTTTAAAAACGTTTAACGCAGACCGTATACCTGCCAAGTGGTGGCCGGATCTCTCGTCGACGGACAGACGGACGTGGGTCGGGGTAGCATGGGCGTCGGCCGGTCAGTCTGACCCAACGACTTCCGCTTTTGAACTCGGCGACGCATGCCTCTGAAGTACAAAACCGGACTAAGACGGAGGCGGCGCGACCTTAAACACACTGAAGGGCTGTTTCTCGTCGGGGGGCCAAAATCTGCTGCCTTCCCAGGATGCCGCTCCCAGACTTCTGCTCGGGGGCCGTCCCCGGAAGCGGTTTCTAGCGCCTCCTCGGACGGTCGTCCCGGGCGTTCCTCGGGGCTCCTTTCACCAAGATGGTCGCCCAGCCGCGTGAGCCGGGCTTCCGTCGCCCAGCGCGGCCGCACGCTAACAGACGATCACGGCGGCGGCCTTTCCGGGCGGCTGCGGCCCATCGAGCGCCGGCGGGGCAAAGCAGAATTCCCAGCTGACGAAGGGGTCGGCGTGGCACGCGCTTTCCGCCCCCTTCGGCGCGGGACGCCGGCACCAGTAGGCGACGGCCACGAGGAAGCTGTTGACGAAGTAGAGCCAGGGGACGTTCACCTCCACGTAGGCCGGGATCCGCACGCGCAGGGCCAGCACGGCCGCCTGGAGGCCCACGAAGGGGAGCCATGTGCCCAGGAAGGCGATGAGCAGCCTGGCCAGGAGCCGCTTCCTCGCGCCGCCCGGCCCGGGCCCGTCGGGGGCCTGCGGGAAGTACAGGGCGGGCTCCTTCCCGAGGGACGTGAGGCGGACGTGCCGGACCAGCGCCAGGACCTCGGAGCCGCAGGCCCCCAGAGCCAGCAGTAGCGCGGCCAGCAGGAGCACGGAGAGCCAGCGGCTCTGGGCGCCGACGTAGAGCGGGCACTGCGGGGAGGGGAGGCCCCCCGGGCTCGGGCCCCCGTACACGGCCGGGTCGCCCAGCACGTAGGCCAGGACGGCGGCCCACAGCAAGAGGACCGACAGGAAGTAGAAGGCGTGCTGACACCAGGGCGACGCCTTGGACGTGGCAGCCACGTGCAGGTAGTGGTCGAGCCCGGCCAGAAGGAAAACGGGCCCGGGCAGGAGGCCGTACGTGAAGGACAGGACCTGAGGGAGCAGGCAGACGTGGTGTCTGGTGACCCTGGTGCCCCAGAGCGCAAAGTCCTGGAGGTGGGCGACGGCCGAGAGGCCGGCCAGGAGCAGCAGGTCGGCGCAGGCCACCGACACGCAGAAGCACTCCAGGAAGCGCGGGGGGGCGCCCTTCCTGCGCAGGAGCATCACGGCGACGTTCAGCAGCGCTTTGGCGAGGAGGAGCAGGAGGACGGCGCAGCTGGGATCCACGGCGGGCTGCCCGGCCTCTGCCTGGGGCGGGGAGGTGCGATTCGCGGCAGAGACGAGCATCCTGTGTCCTTCCGCGACGTGTCCGAGGGCCTGGCGGGACACAGAAAACAGGGCTGTTTCCCAGGCGGGGGGGGGGGGGGGGGGGGTCAGTCTGAGCTTCGGCCTCTGTGAGAAGTTTGATTGGGACATAGAGAAGCCCAGCATGCACGTGCCCAGCCCGCCTCGGAAAGGAGGGTCTCGGGACAGAGCGAGCCTCTACTGACCGGAAGGAGTGAGGGGAGCCCCGGGGAACGGAGGCCGAAGCAGGACAGCCTCCGGGGTAATGGGCCTCTCGCGGCCTTCAAGGCCCTTTCCGGCCTGCCTCTTGGGGGCTCATTACCCAGCGCTGCCCTTCCCACCCTCCACCTTCCAGCTGGCTGACTGGGTCGTCCCAGGCCGCCATCTTGAATGCGTTTGCTGACACCAACCTGCCCGCCCAGGCATCGTACTGGGCCCTGGAGCCCTGGAGAAAGCCCAGCCCAGGCCGGCCCACAAGCTCCGGCACGAACACGGGCGGGGGGGGGGGGGGGGGGCATTTCAGCCGGGCCCCAGAGGAAGCCGAGGCAGCAGGGAGCTTCTCGGTCGGTGGCCTCCTTCAGAGCGCAGCTCGGGACTCGCCCCTCGGCCCAGGCCTTTCCTGACCCCCCAATAACAGCCGTGCCCCATTGGGGAGCGGGAAAAGGCGAGCCCCCGGGGCCTGCGAGCTCCACAAGGTGGGAGGACGGCCTGGAGCCGCGAGACTGGTCGCCATGAGCTCGTTTTAGATGGGAGGAAACGGGGGCCCGGGGGCCACGGACGCCATGAACGAGAGCCGAGGAGGAGAGGGAGGGAGCGAGCAAGAGATCCAGCCAGGCCCGGCCTGGCGACACAAAGGAAGAAGGAGCCAGCCAAGGGCAGCGGGGCGGGCTGCCTCCCGGGCTCGGGAAGGAGGACGACTGGGGGTGGCCCTGGGCACGCACCCTCGCCTCAGAGGACGGGCTGCCTCCGGGGCCGAGGGAGGAAGAACTGGTTCCACCAGCTTGGAGGTGACCCTGCCAAAGAGTGCGGGCGCCCATGGGACGAGACCCCGTGACCACCGCCCGGCCCTCACACTCATTCGTGTGTCACACACACACACAGTCACCCGTGTGTCACACACACTCAGTCATCCATGTGTCACACACATAGTCATTCGTGTCACACACGCACACTCATTTGTGTGTCACACTCATGTACACACACATTCGTGTGTCACACATTGTCATTTGTGTCACACACTCATTTGTGTGTCACTCATGTACACATTTGTGTCACAGTCATCCGTGTCACACTCATGTACACACACATTCGTGTGTCAGTCATTCATGTGTCACTCATTTGTGTCACTCATGTACACACACTCATTTGTCACACATATACACACATCCATGTGTCACACACAGTCATTCATGTGTCACGCACACACACTCATTTGTGTCACACTCATGCACACACTCATTCGTGTCACATACACACAGTCATTCATGTGTCACACACACTCATTTGTGTCACACTCGTACACACATTCATGTGTCACATTCAGTCATCCGTGTCACACACTCACTCATTTGTGTTTCACACTCATGTGCATACACTCATTCGGGTCACACACTCATTTGTGTCACACTCATGTACACACATTCATGTGTCACATTCAGTCATCCGTGTGTCACACACTCACTCATTTGTGTCTCACACTCATGTGCACACACTCATTCGGGTCACACAGTCATTCATGTGTCACACTCATGTACACATTCATGTGTCACACATTCAGTCATCCATGTGTCACACACGCACTCATTTGTGTCACACTCGTGTACACACTCATTCGTGTCAAACAGTCATTCATGTGTCACACACACTCATTTGTGTGTCACACTCATGTACACACATTCATGTGTCACATTCAGTCATCCGTGTGTCACACACAGTCATTCATGTGTCACACACGCACACACACTCATTCGTGTCACATACTCACAGTCATTCATGTGTCACACATGCACACACACACAGAGCTGGGACGCCCAGGCCCCAAAGCCGGAGGTCCTGGGTTCCGGTGCAGCCTTAGACACTCCCCAACTCAGGGATGGCCACGTTGCGTAGCCCCCAGCCCAGACCACTCTGTTGCCTCGGCACCATCCCACAGCACTGATGCTAAGGCGGAAGCTAAGGATGACATTTTGGGGTTTTCTTTGAAAAAATGATCCTGAATGGACGGGCCTCTGCCCACCCCCACCCCCACCCCCACCCCTAGCACGCGGTCCGGCTGCCATCCTGATCCGCCGCTGTGGGACGGGGAGCCCCGAGACAAAGCTCTGGGGGCCGGAGCTCGTGGTGGGAGCCGGGGCCCCTCCCTCGCCCGCTCTGGCACGCGCCGAGCCCCCCCACAGAGAGCCTGGCACCCGGGCCGAACGCGGGGCGGGGGGGCTCGGCCTGTGTCCCTCCCCTCCCCCAGCCTCGGGCCTTACCCGCCTCCTCGGGCTGTTCCCCAGGCCAGATGGTCTCTAAGTGGATTACGTCCGTCTTGGGCTCCTTCCCATCCTGCACCCCAGGAGGCCGCCGGAGCCAGAGGTCTGCGGGGTCAGAAGATGGACAGCGTCAGCTCTGGGCTCTCCCCAAAGCCAGGCTCCTACTCGAGGGGCTCTGAAAGGCCGTCCTGCCCCTCTGGGGTCCGGGGGGACCCCGACGTGTGTGCCGATGGGCGCCCTCCCCCCCCCCCCCCCCCCCGCTATCGTTGTGCCCACGTTGGAGCAGCAGCTGTGGGCTTGGAAAGACCCGAGTTCAGGTCCTGCCTCTGAGATTCTGGGCAAGCGCAGGAGGCCGCCCCCAGGACCGCCCTGGGCCTGGGAGTGTGGAGCAGAGGAGACCCTTCCGGCCCTCCAAGAATCCCCCCCCCCCCCCGGCTGCCCGACCAAAAGGGTCCGGAGGCAGATTCCCAGCGGCCGGCCGCCCCGGCCCGGCCCCCTCCCTCCCCCCAAGCCGTGTGAGGGCCGGGCCTGACCCGTGTCTCTCGGCTTTACCCGGGAGGAAACCGAGGCACGAGGCGGTCAAGAAACCTGCCTTCGGCCGCCCCAGCGAGCAAACTTGGGCCGCAGCCACGGACTCCCCACGCACGTCCACGAGCCCCGAAGGGCCTGCCGTGTGCCGGGGAGCCGCAGCGCCTGCAAGGGGGGAAGGAAGCAGAAGGAGGGGATGGACACGGGAGGCCTGGACTCCTGGGCCAGTCTTGCGGCCCTTCTGCCTTGGACCCAACACCTGGGGCCCACTCGGGCCGAAGGAACGGGGCCAAGAAAAGAGCGAGGGGGGGCTGGAAGGGGCGTCGCCAGGGAAACGCAGGCTGGAGAGGAGAATGGGGGGGCAGGAGACACCCCCCCAGAGGAGGGGGAGGGGAGGGCTGCGGAGCAAAGCAGCAGGACAGGGACGTCCCTTCTCTTCTCCTCCCTGGATGTTGTCCCTGATGCCTGGGGAGGGGGAGCGGCAGGGCGGGTCCTTCGGGAGGAGCCGGGCTGGCCCAGGGCTCTCCTCACGGCAGTGCTCGCCACGTTGGAATTTCTCTTTAGGAAGATCTTCTCTTTGGGTGAAAGCAGAGCCCAGAGAAGCCCGGCAAACAGGCCGGCCGCACAAGCTGAGAGAAGGCCTGGCTGTCCCCAGGGATGGGAGGAAAACAAAGGATCTGGCAACGAGCTCTTCTGGAGAGGAGAAGAACCCCGAGAAGCCGGCTGCCCCGGGGTGCGGGCCCGGCCAGTCTTGGGGCCCTCCGGGCCCGGCTCCGGGCGCCTCCGACCCGGGAGAGCTCTCGGCAGGGCCCGGCTCCGGGCGCCTCCGACCCGGGAGAGCTCTCGGCAGGGCCCGGCAGCGGTCGGCTCTTTCCTCCAGGGTCTTGTCACGGAACCGGAACCCTCCTCGGCTTCCTGTCTGGCTGTCCAAAAAGGCAACCGCTTGAGGGAAGCCAAAGGCCGCCTTCGACGCAGGGTCCGGAGACGCTCACGTGCAGGAGGGGGCTCGCCTGGCCAGCTTCGCCAGGGAAGCTCTTAGAGAACGTCCGGATTCCTCTCGTCATCCCTGCTGTCGGGGGGGGGGGGCGGAGGGGGGAGAAGGCCTGAACCCCAAATGGCGAAGACCGCGGCCAGGCACCGTCTCTACACGGAGCTCTTTTTGTCTTTGAAAGAGCCCAGGCGGTCCGGGCTGGCGGCGTCCAATCCCGTCCCCACCTTCGCCCTCTCCTGTTCTCGCCGGGAAGCCACCCGCAGAGAAGGTTCCATCACAGGTTTTCGCGGTCTAACAGGATCCGGGCTGGAAGGAAATGTGAACGCGGGACATCCGCTCACTTGCGGGGAGGGGCTGCGGCATCAGGAAGACGCGTGGTCATGAGTTCGAGTCCAGCCTCCCCCTCTTCCTAGTGGTGGGACCCCAGGCAAGTCCCGTCACCCTGTTGGCCTCGGCGTCCCCATCTGTAAAACGAGCTGGAGAAGGAAATGGCAGCGCGCTCCAGAATCTTCGCTAAGAAAACCCCGAAGGGAGTCCCAAGCAGGAACAACCCCAGGGAAGGTGCTGGTTGGCGGACTGAGAGATAAGGCTGAACAGGAACAACCCCAGGGAAGGTGCTGGTTGGCGGACTGAGAGATAAGGCTGAAAAGGGATCAGAGACAGCTTCCTGCTTGGGGAGAGAGAGAGAGGTAAGTGAAGACAAGATAATGGGCAGGAAGACAGGGATTGGGGCCTCTTGTGGGTGTGTTCTCCGCTCAAGCTCTCCTCCCTGCCCGAAGTGCCCAGGTGCGGCCCCAAATGAACCCCCTTTCTGCTGCTCCCCTGCACCCCACGCTCGAGAGCCCAGAGCTCTCCCTACCTGCCTGGCGCCCGTCCAGCCCCGCCAGCTGAAATCCGTGCCATCGGAGCCTGGACAACAGAGCGCCCCCCGTGACAGGCTGGGGTGCACCCCTGGGGTACAGAGTCCTCTCCTCGCCCCCCGCGACAGGCTGGGGTGCACCCCTGGGGTACAGAGTCCTCTCCTCGCCCCCCCCCCCCCCCCCGGCTCTGCCAAACACTTAAGGAAACTGGCAGCCCAGAGGCTTAACCCCCAGGATTTAGGCTTTAAGAACATAAGCGCAGATCCTGAGCGTCTGGGCTAGGAAGCCGAGTGTTTGTTTTCTCATTTCTCATTTGAGAATCTGCTTTAAAAAGGAAGAAAGTTGTTTTCGTGAAGCCTGTTAGAATCAATTCTGAAGCTCGGATCCAAGGCGGAAGCGTGGGGGAGCCAAGAGGGCGGCTTAGAAGCAGCCAGAGCAAGACGGACGGGTGGCCAGGCTGGGCTTGGGGGCTCAGGGGCTTGCCCAGGGTCACCCTGCTAGGAAGATTGGACCCCGGGACCTCCCGGGACCTCCCGGGACCCCTGGGAAACAGGAGCAGAAAGACGGGGCTTGGCGTCGAAGGGAATCTACCACCCTGGGCAGACCCCTTCACTCTGTCCTCCCTGAGTTCCCCCTCTGTAAAATGGGGAGGGTAGATGAGATGAGCTTCCAGCTAGAACCCAGGACCCTGGGAGCTTGTACGTCTGCCGCTCCTCCCCTGCTGGAGAAGAGAAGCTTCTTACGGGCAGGAAAGGTCCCCCACATTTTTTTTCCTTTTGTTAACTTTTTCAGTTTCATGTAGAAACAATTTTTTGACATCTTAAAATTCAGATTTTCTCCCTCCCTCTTCCCAGGCGGGTGATTGGTCCTCCAGGGAAGGTTTTTAATCTTGTCTTTGCCTTGCCAGTGCCTTGATGCTAACTCCAATCCAACCAATGAATGCCACCCCTCCAAAAGGGGGTGCTGAGGTCACACTTGAACCCAGGACCTCCTATCTCTAGGCCTGACTCTCAATCCACTGAGCTACCCAGCTGCCCCCTAAAATGGCAATTCTACCTAAATTAATTTACCTATTAGGTGCCATATGAGTCAAATCACCCAAAAATTATTTCATAGAGCTAGAAAAAACAATAACAAAATTCATCTCAAAGACAGAAAAAGTTAAGAAAATCAAGGAAATGAATGAAGGTGGTGGTGGGGGGAACCATAAAGGAAGGTGGCCTAACTGTCTGGAGTTCAAACTCTTCTTATAACTGGCAACCATCAAAACAACCTGGTATTGGCTAAGAAATAGAGCGGTGGATCATTGGACCTGATTAGGCACTTAACATGTACTAGTAAAAGACCAGTCACCTGCTGTTTGGCAAACCCAAAGATCTAAGCTTTTAGCAGAACAAACAACTCACTGTTTGGGAAAACTGGAAAGCAACATGCCAGAACTTAGGCACAAGCCAACATCTCAGGCCATATACCAAGGAAATGTCACAATGGATTTAGAATTAAAGGGGGATACCATAAACAAATTAGGAGAGCACAAAATAGTTTACTTGTTAGATGTATGGAAAAGGGAAGAATTTATGACCAAATAAGACAAAGAACATTACAATCTGTAAAACAGATAACTTTGACTACATTAAATTAAAAAGGTTTTACACAAACAAAATCAATGCAACCGAGATTAGAAGGAAACAAAAAAGCAGGAAAAAAATTTTTTTAGGATGTGTCTCTGACATGGGCTTCATTTCTCAAATATATAAAGAACTGAGTCAAAATGTATAAAAATACAAGTCATTCCTCAATTGATTAATGGCAAGAAGATAGGAACAGGAAATTCTCAGATAAAGAAATTAAAGCTATTTGTAGTCATATGAAAAAATGCTCTAAATCACTATGACTTGGAGAAATGCAAATTAAAATAACCCTGAAGTACCACTTCATTTATACCCATCAAACTGGCTAATACAACAAAAAGGAGGGGTTGTGGGAAAATTGGGACATTAATATCCTGTTGGTGGAGCAGTGAACTGATATAACCATTCTGGAGAACAATTTGGAACTATGTCCAAAAGGTCATAAATCTAGGCATACCCAGCAATACACCACTACTAGGTCTGTAGCCTGAAAAGATCAGAGATAGGATAGGGGGAAAGGGACCTAGTTGTACAAAAATATTTATGGCTGCTCTTTCTGTGGTGGCAAAGAATTGGAAACCAAAGGGATGTCACCGATTCAAGAATGGCTGGACAAGTTGCAGTATATGATTGTACTGGAATACTACTCTGCCATAAGAAATGACAAATAAGATGATCACCAAAAACCTTGGGAAGATTTCATGAAGTGATGCAAAGAGAAGTGAGCAGAACCAGGAGATGGTTGCATCCAGTAACAACAATAATGTACAATAGGGGGCAGCTGGGTAGCTCAGTGAATTGAGAGCCAGTCCTAGAGACGGGAGATCCTAGGTTCAAATCTTGCCTCAGACACTTCCCAGTTGTGTGACCCTGGGCAAGTCACTTGACCCCCACTGCCCAGCCCTTACCACTCTTCTGCCTTGGAGCCAATACACAGTGTTGATTCTAAGATGGCAGGTGAGGGTTCTTTTTTTAAGACCAAAGTGTTCTGAAAGCTATGATCTCATTTGTCTCCTCCATTGGAATGGGAACTCCTTAAAGACATGGAACACATATTCGTCTTTGTCTGTATCCCCCCAGGTTAGGTTGCCCACCTAGAAAGCAGGTTGATGAACCCAACCCAATGCTAAATTTAACATAGGGCAGGTGCCCAAGAATAAATGGCAATTCACAGAGCCCCATCACTCTGCTCTTTTTGGTGCTACACAGCTGCGTTTGTTTCTCACAGTGTGGTCTGGGGGCTTCAGGGAGGTCCAAACCATTTTGAGAATAGTCGAACATTTGCCCTTTTCATTCTCATTCTTTTACATGGGTACAACGATCTTCCTGAGGCTACTACACCTGTGAACTGAAGCGTCATCTGCCGATGTGAAGCCTCAGTTAAAGTCTCATCCGCCAGAATTGTAATTTCGTTTTACAAATGGCTGGACTTCATACTTTACTTTTAATTTTCCATGTCAGCATCAAAAGAGGCTTTCTTTTATGTGAACGCTTGGCAACAAAAAACAAGAAGTGATGAAATATTCAGTGTTGAGTGACTTTTTCAATCTCATGGTTTAGCTTGGAACAACTGTGCTGACATTTGCACCGATGGTAAAAAAACAATTTGCAATTTACATTGGCAAAAATGAAAACCAAATGCCACTCTTCTCACCACTTTTTCCCCCAATAAAATATGTTAATTACGTGAACACAAAATGGGTTTGTTATTGTTCTTTTTAAAGAGTAGAATATTTTTTTTTTAAGTTTGATCAGATTATTCCTAGAGATAAGTGGCAAAGGAAATGAACAAACAGTTCTCAAAAGCAGAACTGTAACTTTTTCACAACCATATGAAAAATGCTCCAAATAATTACTAATGAGAAAATGTAAATCAAAACAACCCCAAAGTGAGATTTTACCTCCTATCCAGCAAATTGGCAAAGTTGACAAAAAATGGCAACATTCGAAGTTGAAGGATGATAGGCACACGGATACATTGTTGGTGGAGCTGTGACATGGCATAACCATTTGGAAAGCAATTTGAAATTATGTAACTAGTGATTAAAATACCCATGGAAGCCACTGATAAGAAGAAAGTCCTACTATATTCCAAAATATTTATAGCAGCAGTTTTTTTTCTTAAACTCTTATCTTCTCTCTTAGAATCAACACTGTGTATTGTTTCCAAGGTAGAAGAGCAATAAGGGTTAGGCAATGAGGGTTAAGGTAACACACCTGGGAAGCATCTGAGGCCATATTTGAACCCAGGACCAGGTTCTCCACATTGCTATCCATATTAGTCAATGCAGTTGGAGGGAATATAGAGTAGGCAGAAAAAGGAATGTACTTGGGACACACTTTTAAAATTAAATTTGCATTATTAATATTTTCTCCATCAATTTGTTTCCTCATCTGTAAAATGGGGATAATAATAATAGCCCCACTTTCCAGTCATTGTGAAAATAAAATGAAATAATATCTGTAAAGCTCTTTGCAAACTTTCAAGGGTTCTATAGATTCTAGCTCTTATTAAAGACCCTTTTGAGATCTGATTCACAGTTCTTCAATATTATCATTTCCAGTCATCTGTATCTCCTCCCTCACTAGAGTCACCCACTGGCCTTTGTCCTAACGCTGGATTGGCCCATTCCAAGAAAACCAGAAACAACTTGACTCCAATACTTTCCTTTGACTTTCCACACCTCTCTGATCTCTCCCAATTGTTCCCTTGCACTCTGTTTCACTGAAATCACTAAGTAAACCATTATGGTGGCAAACAACAGTATGGGCTTGACCCTAGTCTCTGCCAACATAAGGACACTCTTGGCCAAAGAATGGAAGCTAGACCCCGCCCCCTCCATGTTTTGCTGGGATTTCTCTGCTCCTCTTTCCAGGCTGTTGAGCAAAACTGAAGGAAGGGTTGTGAAGCCATGGATCCTTCATCTGGGTCTGCCCGGCCACTCTCAGAAATCTTTCCATCCCATTCTTCCTAATTCCTTTTCTCCTTTTCCAGGTCTTTTCCTCTCTCAATTTCTACCTTGTCCAGCCTCAGTTTCCCCTCCTCCACTCTTTAAATGTTTTCCAGCGTTTTCATGCCATTCTTCTACCTCTCCTCCTGGATCGGGATGAAGCACCCCCTGGCCGTGCCACAGAGAATTCCTCTACTTTTGTTTGCCCTTGTTCCCTCCTTCTTCCATGAATCATTCCCATCTCTTCTTAAGTCTTTAATCCTTCCCTGTCCACTGAGCCCTTCTTATCTACCTAGAAATATGCTCCAGAGTTAAAAACAAAGCCAAACAAAGAAGCAAATCCTTGAAGCTTTGACCCCAAGATCTTATCAAGCTCCAGTCCCATGTCTCCCCTCCCTTTCACCACTAAAAACGGTCTCTTCCCTCATCGTCTACTTTGTCAAATCTGGCTTTGCCCAGAGAGAACTCAAACGTTCTAAAGGCAGGATCTTTCTTTAATTTCTTAACAACAAACAACAACCACCCTCTTATATTCCATCTTAGAATCAATACTGTGTCTCAGTTCCAAGCAAGAAGAATGGTAAGGGGTAGGCAATAGGGGTTAAGTGACTTGCTCAGGGTCACACAGCTAGGACGTATCTGACTGAGACCACATTTGAACCCAGGACCTCCAGACACCAGGTCTGGTTCTCTATCTATTGAGCAAACTAACTGCCCCAAGAGGACCTTTCTTATTCTTGCCTATGGGGTTCTGAGTTGTTAACACTGCTTGGCATTCGGTAGGCACTCTAACACAATTTACTGAGCTATTAGGGGTCACTCCATTAATTACCAAATTGAAAAATTTCAGCCTAAATCTTCCTTGACTTCTTAACTTTTAATGTGGCTCACTCCACTCTGCCTCTGGTTTGGGGGTCACTAGTCTCCAGTTCTTCTCCTGCCTCTCTAATGCCAACACAAAGTCCATCTGTTCTAAGGTCCTGGCCTGCCCCCCTCTTTCTTGAGACCCTTTCTCTCCCTTGATGAGCTGGTTCATTTCCACAACTTCGACAGACACTTGGCAGATGGTTCCATCAACCATCTGCCTTCATCCGACCTTCAGTATCACCCCTTGAACTGCCATCTCCATCTGTTGAACCAAACTCATCAAATTCCCAAGACCTGGAGCCCAACTCGCCATCGCCCATCCTAGCGACTCTATTATTTCTGTCACTGGCACTACCAGGAAGCCAGTCCTCCATGTTCAAACCACTGGGCTACTCTTTGGTTGTTTTCTTTCTCACTCTTAATCTCACACATACGCATACCCTTATATATGTATGTAGTCTATATGACTTATTAATACCAATATATTTTCCATATCGTGTTATATAGACCCACACGACAGGTTACATAGTATTATCTACAGAAGAATCAGGAATCTAGTCATTCATTCATGGTAGCCCAAAGTTTGGAGCTATTATTGATGGGAGAAAATGTCTTGAAGAAGCCCACCTTCCTCATCCACAATGACTGATCAACTGCCCTCGACAGAGTCCTGAAGAAGGCAACATTCTCCAATTCCAATAGAGAAAGGGCTGGTCATCCCCCAACTGCCAAACAACTGTCACCCAGAGGGGTAGCGTGGCTGAAGGCCCCCTAGAGGAGAGGCAAGAGGCGGGTTGCTCAAGTCCAGGGATCCCCCCCTCCCCATCATGAGAGCCAACCCCCTTTAGACCTTGATGGAGATGGCCTGGGACCCTAAAACCCAAGACCTTTGGGGATGCCAAGGCTTCCCGGCTCAAGGCCCCCGATATACTCCTGGGGAGCAGCCCCAGGGACAGGCAGCCTGGGGATGGCGCCTTTCTGCAGGGGCTGCCATCACAGCTACTGAAGATCCAGAGAAGTCCTTGTCATCCATCTCAGATTCAACAGCACAAATCGACTGAATAAAGGATTTCCAAGCATTCCTGAAGAAAAGACCAGAAAATGGGATGCCCAAATACAGAACTCAAGGCAAGTCTAAAAGGTAAATAAGAAAGAGAAAGACCTAACATCCAAGGAGGGAACGTGGGTATTTGTAACCGCTAAACTTGGCTACTGTTATCACAGCAGTAAGGAAGCTACTGTTATCACAGCCCCAGAGGGCATGGGAGTCGCCGTCAAGGATGATACAGTTAAAAAAAAAATTGAGGGGGGTGAAAAAGGCGATTGTATGAAGAGAAATGGGAAGGAAGAAGCAACATGAGGTAAATCTCATCACCTAAGAGGCACAGGTGGGAGGACAACTGGGGGTGCTGATGGGTAATGCTTAAACCTGCCTTTTATCTTGACTTTGGAGGAGACAGCGAGGCTAATGACTCTGGGCATCTCGGCCTCCCTTAAATGCAACCTGTGAGCAAGTCAAGAATCACTCTGAGGGAGCAGCTAAGTAGCTCAGTGGATTGAGAGCCAGACCCAGAGATGGGAGGTCCTGGGTTCAACTCTGGCCTCAGACACTTCCCAGCTGTGTGACCCTGGGCAAGTCACTTGACCCCCATTGCCTAGCCCTTACCACTCTTCTGCCTTGGTGCCAATACTGACTCCAAGACGGAAGGTGAGGGTTTAATTTTTAAAAAGCATCACTCTGAGATGCCTCTGGTCCCCTTGGTCCAGGAGAGCGGGGTGGGGGATCCTGACTTTTCCATCTGGACCCCTATGATGAAGTACAGTGCTTTGCACATGCTGGTTAAAGCTCTTTCCATAGAGTACCTCATTTGCACCTCATACAAGCCGGGGAGGGGAGTGCTATTATTATTCCTAGTTTACAGATGAGGCCATCTCTGACTTTTTCCAGAGAAGGGGAAAGTGGACCCAGTGCCCACTGCCTCTAAAGAGGAAGAATTCTAGAGTGTCTTCTCTCCATCCTTCAAAGCCTACCTCAAACATCATCTTTCTTCTTTGATTGGTGGATCAGTCAGTGAGTCAGTCAATGGGCACTGAGTGTTTCCTAGGTGCCAGGCACTGGGTTAGGTGCTGGAGATTCAGAGATCAAAGTAAAGCGTTTCCTGCCCTCAAAGAGCTAACAGAGGAAACTGTGTTCCATCTTAGAATCTGTAGTATCAATTCTAAGACAGCAGAGGGGTGAGGGGGCTGGGCAATGGAGGTTAAGTGACTTGCTTAGGGTCACACAGCTAGGAAGTATCTGAGGCTAGATCTGAAACCAGGACCTCCCCTTTCTATGTCTGGCTATCTAGCCACTGAGCTGCCTTGCTGCACTGAGACTCATCCCTTTTAACAGAGGTGGGAAAAATAGTTCAGCAAAAGTGACTGATATATTGAAAAGGTGTGACATTGTTTAGCTTTTTTTTTTTTAACCCTGACCTTGCACCTTAGAATCAATACTATATATTGGTTCCAAGGCAGAAGAGTAGTAAGGGGTAGGCAAGGGGGGGTTAAGTGACTTGCCCAGGGTCACACAGCCAGGAAGTATCTGAGGCCACATTTGACCCCAGGATTTTCCTCTCTAGGTCTGGCTCTTAGTCCATGGAGCCACCCAGCTGCCCCATTGAGCAGTCTTGAAGGAAACTAGATGCAAAGGCAAAGAGGGAGACCAGGCCAGCACAAAGGCCAGTCCGTCTTTGAAATGCCTGGGAACCAGAGCATTTAAGATGTAAAAGTCAAATAAAGTCGTTTCTGATTTATTCTAGAGTTAAGAAAGAGGGCTGGATTTTATGGAGCGGGAGCTTGATGTGATCAGACCTGTATTTCAGGAAAAGCCAAAGCCGGGGTGGGTTGTAAGAGTTAGGGAAGAGATGATTAAGGGCTGAACTAATGAATGGTGGGTCCGTGAGAGCAGAAGAGGGCACATGCAGGAGTAGAGAAAAGGCAAGATTTGGCAACAGGGTACATGAAGTCAAAGTGAGGAGTGGAGGAAGAAGCCAAAGTGGCAGTCACAGGGAAGTTGGGAAGAGGAGTGGGTTTGAGGGGCCAGGAGGGAGGAAAGATAACAGAGGACTGCTTTGGACATGTTGAGTTTAAGATGTCTCAGATACTTCCCATTTGTGTGACCCTGGGCAAGTCACTTCACCCTGTTGGTCTCAGTTTCTCCATCTGGAAAAAAGCTAGAAAAGGAAATGGCAAACCATTCCAATATCTTGGACAAGAAATCCTCGAATGGGGTCATGGAGAGTTGGACAAGCCTGAACAACAAATGGAATATCCAGTTGGCAATGCCCAATAGGCAGTTGGTGGTGCCTGCTGGAGATTAGGAGAGAAACAAAGACTAGAGAGCGAGGTCTGGGAGACACCAGGTTTGAGGCCATCGATGGAGGGAGGAGGTCGGAGTGTGCTGGGCCAGCTCATACTGGCTTCTGACAGCTGATTGATAAACTTTCAGTTTGAGCAGCTACATCTTGGAAATTCTCCCCCCCCCAATCAGAGCCTGACTTATTGCTTTGTCAACTGTCTAATCTCGAAATGGAGAGGGAAAATGTTAATAATGCCGATTAAATTGGAGAGTGTGTGGAAGGCACCTTCTGCCCCCCCAACCAACCAGCTGTTAACCATTTACCAGCATGCCCCTGGAGAAAGGAAGAAGACCATCACAGAATTCTGGGGGGCACCTGCACTTGCTGAGTGTGATGCCAATGGAGAATCAGCAAAGGAGACCGAGAAGAATCTGTAAGGAATAGGATCAGGAAAACCCAGGGAGGAGACTGAATGAATGCATCGGATAATAATAATACATGTTGGCTGTTATTAAGCAGAATATAAATGTTAGTTATCATAATATATTCTTATAAAATTATATCTATAGTTATAATACAGTAACGGCTAACGTTTATGGAATGTTTACTACGTGCCAGACACTATGCTAGGCACTTAATTATTCGCATTTGATCCTTCAGCACCTGGGAGGAAGGTGAGGCTATTAATCCCTTTTTACAAAGGAAATGGAGGCAGTCAGAAGTCCAGGATCACACAGCTAAGTAGGAGCCTGAGGCTGTATTTGAACCCAGGTCTTCCTGACTGTAGGACATGGGCTCTCAAGTAATAAGGATTAAGAAACTGCTATTGGCTCTGATGAGGAGGATGGAAAGACATAAGCATTAAGCACCTACTCTGTGCCAGGTAGTGCTAAATCCTTTTTTTAAACCTTTACCTTCTATTTCAGAATCAAAACTATGTATTGGTTTCAAGACAGAAGAGCAATAAGGGCTAGGCAATGGGGGGGGGGGGGGGTTAAGTGACTTGCCCAGGGTCACACAGCTAGGAAGCCAAATTTGATTTCAGGACCCCTCCTCCCATCTCCAGGTCTGGTTCTCAATCCATTGAGTCACCTAGCTGCCCTGCTAAATGCTTTGAAAAACAACACTTATCTGATCTTCACAAGAACCCAGGGAGGTAGTTCCTGTTGTGGTTCTCATTTTACAGTTGAGGAAACTTGGGCAAACAGAGAAGCCAAGTCACACCCCTGCTTTTTTCATCCAGCAAGACCACCTGAGGGTTCTGACTAGGCTATGAACAAATCAGCTTGGTTAGCTGCTTTAAAAACTTGCAAACTGCCCCGAATGTACTGTACAGCCACAGACTGGCTCAGACGAGTTTATCTGGACCTTTGGCAGGTTCAGAACTTCCTGGGCAAAGGCAGGCAAACAAGTGCTGGGCACCCTCCTTGGCATACCCGAGACTCCGGGCAGAGGCAGATGGATGGGATCAAAGTGGGCAGAGCCACCGATGTCATCGGTTCCGTTATCGTGGATTCGAATCGTGCTTACCAACCCTGGGAGCCTCAGTTCCCTCCTCGGTCATGGGGAGTCGCCATGATCATTCCACCTCTGATTCTCATGGTGCCATCATTTCAAGGTGGCTCCATGAAGACTTATGAAGAGCTATAGTGGGTATTCTCTGCAATTGGACATGGAATTCCAGAGTGATGAGGAGCTCTCTATCGATGCAAGGCAACACCTTCAGTCTGTGCCTTCACTGATACATTTAAGGAGGAAAGCCTTAAGCCTCAGTGAAGAGAGCAGGAGAAAATGTAGCAATCCTAGTCTCTAGGTGAAGGCATATTTATCTTAATTGTGGACAACCGCTATGAGTCATCAATGCCCCAGAGAGCTTAATTCTACCCTCCCTAAGCAGAGGAAGGTAAACACCAATTCATCTCCTCTTGAAACAAATGAGGAGTAAGGCACAGTGTGAAACAAAGACAATTCCATCCAGACCTATTCAAATGACATCTTCATGGTGAAAAAGAGGATCAAACTCAGGAAAGGATGTAGACCCAGACCATGAGGATTTCTTATAGAAGCTTGATATGAATCAACTACCAAAACAAGGAAACTGACAAAAACTGAGCAATATTATCTCATAAAACAGAAGTGGGAGGAGGTAGAAAATAGTTTTAAAAAAGCTAAATAGGGGCAACTGGGTGGCTCAGTGGATGGAAAGCCATGCCCAGAGACAGGAGGTTCTGGCTTCAAATGTGGTCTAAAATCACTTCCTAGCTATGTGACCCTGAGCAAGTCACTTAACCTCCCTTGCCTACCCCTTACCATTCTTCTGCCTTGGAACCAATACATACTATCGATTCTAAGGTGGAAGGTAAGGGTTAAAAAAAAAGCTAAACAATGTCACACCTTTTCAATATATCAGTCACTTTTGCTGAATGTTTCTCCCACCTCTGTTAAAAGGGATGAGTCTCAGGGCAGCAAGGCAGCTCAGTGGCGAGACAGTCAGACATGGAAAGGGGAGATCTGACCTCAAGACACTTCCTAGCTGTGTGACCCTAGGCAAGTCACTTAACCCCCATTGCCCAGCCCTCACCCTTCTGTCTTAGAACTGATACTATAGATTCTAAGATGGAAGGATTTTGAAAAAAGGATGAGTCTCTGGGTAAGGGAAAAAGACTAAAAAATTGGCATGGAAGGACATTGGTAAAAATTTCAGATGTAAGAAACAAAAGTTATTAACAAATATTTTTAGAGCTTAATGAGAAGCCCAAATAAGCTCATTTTAAAGAATATTAAAAGGGAAGGTAGAAGGAGGGACAACACATATAAGGAAAATGGAAAAGATCTGCAAAGGCTTACATAACAAATTCTTTCTAGCACCAAGGAAAGTAGATCAATCCCACTTAAGACTCCAACGCAACTGGACTGGACCAAAAGTACAGAGGGGATTTCTAGATGCTAAAGGCAGCAAAATCTGGAGGTATTTGAAGGAGAAGACTTCAAAGGTGTGTGTGTGTGTGTGTGTGTGTGTGTGTGTGTGTGTGTGTGTGTGAGATAAACCTTATTAACATAGAAAAATGGTGACCAAGAGATCAACTTACATCTGCCTTCTCTTACCAGAATAAACTATACATGCATCAAGGCACCTTTGGGTGGACTGTTAAAATAGAGAACGAGGGAGTGTTAATACAGAAAGTGCAGAAGAATGGAAATGAATGGAGTAGTAGTAAAGCTTTTTTTGATGAAAGTATTAACAGGGGATAGAGTGAAGACTTGCCTTTTTAAGTTCAAACTCAACCCAACATCAGACACTCAGTGACCCTAGGCAGGCCATTAATGCTGTTTGCCTCAGTGTCCTCATCTGTAAAATGAGCTGGAGAAGGAAATGGCAAACTACTCCAGTATCTTTGCTGTGTGACCTTGGGCAAGTCACCTTATCCTGTTTGCCTCCGTGTCCTCATCTGTAAAATGAGCTGGAGAAGGAAATGGCAAACTACTGTATCTTTGCCAAGAACATGCCAAAAGGGATCACAAAGAGTCTGACACAATTGAACAACGGTAGTAGGGAACTGGGAGATTGTTGCAAGAAATACTCAACAGTAGAATACATTTTACTATTGCACAAGGCTTTGAGCACCCTGGGTGGTCCCATGGGAGAACATGGATAAGGGCAGAGCAAGGCAGACAGGCATAAACTGGGTACGAGCAGCACTGATGCACAAGGAAGTTCCAGCTCCTCAAGCACAGGAAATAAACTGACAGTTAAGATGTGGACAAAATTATTTTGCCTTTTATCATCAAGGAAACTGACCCCCAAGTAAAAAAGTGAAATAAAAGCCACCACACAGCTGCATACTTCTGTCAATACAAAGAAAACTTAAAAAACTGTTTCTTTTAAATACAAAGAAGAACTGAACAGAGACAGAGTTAGAGGATACTGAACTCTGGGTTCAAATTCTAACTTGCTCTGACACCAAGTGTGTGATCCTAGGCAAGTCATTTCCTTTCTCACCTAAGATTAATCTGCTAAGTCACAGACACATTCCTCTCTGCAATGATGAAAGGAGTCCCCATACCAAGAGATCCTCAGAGCTGAACAATGAACTAATGTGGCTACTCTATAGATTTCTGCCCACCCACCAGTTAGATTTCCTTTGGATTCTATCACTCTTTAGGAAAAGCACCCAAGGAAACGACTGCAAGCCAAGTGGGAATACCTTTTGGAATTTGACTAATTTGACTAATTTGACTAATAAGGCGAGGTGTCGCCTTATTCGGTCCAAGTTGTCTCCCATGATATGCGGGCTCCTTGAGGGCAGAGACTTTCATTTTTGTGCTCCCAGGTCCTAAGGTAGAGTGAAGCACTTAAGACCTTAATACCATCTGCCTGGTTATAAAAAAGAGCAACATGGCGGATAAGCTCTGGCCCCTATTCCCTGTCCACCAGCTCGGTAAATCCAAAGGGGCTGGAGAAGGAACTTGTGACTTCCCATGACACCACATGGGGCTGTCTTCTTCATGTGGCAGACACTGCACTTGCTCGTGGCTCAAAAAGATGGCTCCTCTCCTTCAAGGAACTCACAGTCTAAAGGGGAAGATAACACCCAAGCCAATATGTACCAAGCAAGCAATATGCAGGATAAACAGGAAATGATTAACAATGGGAAGGCCCACTTCTGCCCACTTCCAGCCACTTGGTGCCCCTCTGGGGGTCTGCCACACTGGAGATGCCTCCCCAGCAGACATCTTTAATGTACCTCTCCGACCCAGTTTGGGCATCTTCCCAAGCTCTGACGCTAAAACAGCAGAACAATTAAATCAGGAAACATGGCGAGTAGAAGGGATAATTCAAAAAAAGGAGGGAAAAGAAGAACTTTTAGCAGAAGCACTGCAGGAGGAGCCTTTGGCCAGACAGTTAAACTAGAGAGCAGTGGAGTGGGCAACCAGAATGTGCCGAGATCATGAACGGAATGAAGCAGGAGGGTTTGTACATACACCCTGACTCCCAAAACAAAGGGAAACTGCCCCAACAGGCACAAACCAGTAAGATCTCTCCTCCTGGGGGCAGAGAGATTCTCTGTTTTATTAAAATATGTAACTAACGAACTGAAATGAACCCTCCCCTCCTTTATTGAGAAAAGCCAGCATCAAGCCTTTGGGGTACACTAAATAAACTTGAAACTCAACAGGGTGCAGGGAGAGTGGGTGGGGGCAGTTTCTCTTACCAAACTACTACACAGGAGATGGGAGTAAGAGAAGGAAGACAGAGATGGAGGGAAGGGAATCGAGCATCAAAAACCTGATTTTTCCCCCCTAAGAATTACAAACCCCTTACTTTCTGTCCCAGCTCTAAGGGGGGGGGGGGAAGTGACTTGTCCAGGTCACAGCTAGGTGTCTGAGTCTGGACTTAAACACAGATCCTCCTAATATGCCGTATTAGCTGCCCCTCAAAACAGATTTTGAAGCTGTGCCGCCCAGCCTCAGGTTTTCTGTAGGGAACATTTTTAAGGTAAGGATGTCCAGTGGCCTTGACTGACCAGCTTTCAGGGTGCTGAAAATTTCTACCAACAGGCCCATCAGTTTCACAATGGATTCACATTCTTGGAACTTGGGTGGCTACTGGAGATCCTCCAAATCCATTAGAAAACCACAAGATGGAAAAAGTCAGGCAGCAACCAAGTGGGTTTATATTGACTCCAACGGCTCTGGAGAGAAGAGAGCAAGTGGCAGGGCTAAGGCGGCATGGAAAATATCCTCTCTGGAGAGGCAGAGGGAGAGCTCAGTGGTTAAAGCAGCTCCTCCTCCCCCACCTTCATTTTGGACTGAGGGAACTGCTGGGCTCCAAGGGGACCTTCAACATGGAGGCTGGGGCTGCCCTCGGGAGCTCCTTGATCTGCGCCCATAACAATAAAATGCCATTCATGAAAATGAAAGGGGGGAACCTTTTCTTTGCCCAACAATTCCTAATCCAAGGTTAAGCCATCCGGGCGCCTTTACTGTTTGCTCAAACCCGAGGAGATCCCCCCTGAAATGCAGAGCCCTGGATGACTGGACACTCGGGGTTTGGGGAGAACAGAAGATGAGGAAAAGAGGGAAGAATTGGGGGAGCCCAGTGAGGACACGAGCAGAAGTATCTACAAGGAAGGGGCAGCAAGGAAAGGCTCCTCACAAATCTATGTGCATCCTTCTTGAAGATGAGACTCTGGGCTTCTCCGGGTGTCCAAGGCAAGAAACAAGGAGCTAAGGGAAGAGTCCTGGGTTCGAATTTCAGTGAACTTTGGTTAAGTGAGGCTGAACCTAGAGGAGCTTTCCCAAGTATTGCTCAGGAAGCACAGTGATTGCCACTGGGAGCGAGCGCACCGGGCCCTGGGGCAGCCCACGCAGGAGAGTCCTTCTGCCACTTCCCATCGGGGAGTCATTAGGGAACTGCTGATAACGGCTGGACCTTCTGGCGAGCGGATGGAGAAGGGCCCTCTGGACAGAGGCCTCTGGTCCAGTCCACTCCCCGAACAAGCCCCCTGGTCCCCGGCACCCCCCGGGAGGACCCAGTTCCATTGGTATTTTAGCCCCAACGACCGACTCGGAAGGCTCCTCAGAGCATCGACCAGACAGACCCTCGGGAGGGAGGAGGAAGCACCAGTCGCCCAGGCTAAGGGCTCCCCTTCCCCCCAGCCCGCAGTTCCCCTACTTCATTTGCAAAGCCCGGAAACACAAAGCCCAGGTCGGGGAGCCTCCACCCCCGGGGCCAGGCAGCCTCTCGGGCGCCCCTCCTAACCCCCGCTCCCGCCCCGCCCGGGGACACAAAACCAGGCACTGGGCACCCGCAGGAGCAGCCACGTTCTTCCTGGTACCAGGCAACAGGTGTGGGCGCCCCGGGCGCACTGCACAGGGAAGGCGCGCAGCGGCAAGCTCGGGGACTCCCAGGGACTACGGAGAGAGCGCGAAGCCACCTACAATCCGTGGCCGCTGCCCCTGGACCACGAGCGCGCAGCTAGGGCACGCGGTGGGCTCCGAGGACCGGCCGGGCTCGGGGGCCGCGGACGGACTCACCTAGGGTCAGTGTGTGAGTCGAGGAGCGCGCCCAGGAAGGTGGGGGCGTCCGGTGAGACCCCTCGGAGGCGGACGAAAGGGTAGGAGAGCTGCGGCCGCGGCGGCAGTCGGAGGGCTCGGGCACCTGGTGCTGCAGGTGACCCGGGGGAGCCACGCCCGTCCAACCGCAGGGCCCGCCGCCCGCAGCTCCCCACCTTGGCCCCGCCCCGCACTGCGCCCGAAGAGGAAGTGCTCCCGGGAGCGGCGGGGCTCTGCGGGCCGAGCTGGGTAGACCCTCACCCCGCCCACCTGGGAGGTGGAGAGACCCTCACCACGCCCATCCTGGGGACACCCCGTCCGGGCCCTGCGTCCGGGGGTGCTCGTCCTGCTCTAGTTCGGATGGGGGGGGGGGATTTGTTAGCAGCTCCGTGTTCCTGGGATGGGGAGGAGGATTAAAGGCTTGGGGAGAGCCTTACACACTTTGTCTCTGGCTCCTCCCTACCACTCCGCGAGGAGCTCTAAGGGTCCTGGTCCCCATTTTACAGACTGCGGTCACCGAGCTAGGGTGTGTCAGAGTCCGAGCTGCTGATTGTGGCGCCCCTCTAGAGCGGGAAGCCCACCCTTTAAGCGATCGATTGGGGTAGTTAGTCCCTCCCTGCATCCTGCCGCAGACTCTGGGAAGTAGCCGGGGAATAGGAATACCCAGCCCAGCCGCCCCGGGGGAAGCAGGCCTGGCAGGAAGGGATTCCTGGGGGAAAGCCGAGACTTGGGGGTGGGGGGACTGGAAGGCAGGATGCCGAACCCCGAAGCTCCGGATAGAAGCGTGCTGGAGCCAGCTCTCACTGGCTTCCTACTGTGGACGTTTACACCACTCATCAGCAAACTGCCAATCAGCTTGACTTTTTGGTGGAGGCTGGTCATCAAAACTTAAGAAAGTGGAGTAGAAAATGTTAATGATGCAGATTAATTTCGGTAGTTTTTTTGCATACTTTTTTTTTTTGAGAGCCGGTCGTTAAACATTTAACAGCACACCGAGATTAGTTTTCAGGTCCTTGTTTTCCCTCCTTCAAAAAACTCACTGTATGAAGCTTGGGGCTCTGAAGACCCCACACGAAAGAAGGTTTGCAAATGCTCTTAAAGTATGTGCAGTTTGGGATGAGACTTCTTTTTTAGTTAAACTGCTAAAGTTTCTCCCAACAGACTGGTCCCCTAGGAAAGGGGCTGGGCTCCCTCTGCTGGAGAGAGCGTATGGACAGGGAAAGCTGGGACACAGAAAGAAGGTGGCAGCTGCCATCTTTAAAGGGAAAGCAGAGCTGCTGGCGGGGGCTAGTGGTCCTAAGCTCACGGAATGGACCCGGGGGGTGGGGGCGAGAGGGGGTGACACCACCAGCCACGCCCTTCGCCCTTCTCCCACCCCCAAGAAAGAGCTTCCGTGAAGCAAAGGGGGAGGTGGAGGGCCCCAACACCAACCGGAGCTAAGAGCCGATGGAGGCAAACCGCTGGGGCCAAACGAAGGCTCTGTGGAGGGTGCCCCACCCAGGGCATTACTAGAAGTCTTTGTGGCTTCAGTAAACTCTTGAGCCCGTAAGCTTGGGAGGGAAGCTGATCATTACAGAAGGTGCCACACACTGAAATTCCTGGACCTTCTGGACAGGGACAGCGACTCCGAGAAACGAGAAGCCCCCAAACTCCCCAGGCAGGCTGTGCGAGGACTGCTAAGGTTTGTAGTCAGAAGCCTTCAATTCAAATTCTGACTGTAACTTTGGGCAAGTCCATTTCCTCTCCGCGGACCTCAGTTTCCTCACCTGTGTATGGGGAGGGCTAGGAGAGCTCCGGGGGGACTTCCGGCTGGCAGGTGGCTCAGTCCAGGGTCAAGGAAGCAGCCCAGAGTGAGCACCGGTGACTAAGGCTGTTTGTAGGCGATGAAGGTGTGCGGCCCCGGTCCGGCCTTCTCACTGCAGCTCTAGGCTGTCCTCCAAGGGCTCATGTGCCCCCGGGCCCGCCGGCAAGACCTCGAGGCAGGGTTGGACGCTTAGGCAGCTGCTTCTATCCTTGGGCACGAACGCGGCTCGCCCTTTCGGCCTCCCTCCCGAACCCAGCGCCCGGCAGGACTCATCCCTGGGCTCGGGCCAGCTCGGGAACCCTCTGGCCGAGGGGCGGGGACACAACGGGCTTGCGGAATGCCGGGGCTTTGTTTCGGTAGTAGCCTAATCAGCACACAATAGTTCTGAGCCAGTCAGTCTCTCTCTCTCTCTGTCTCTCTCTGTCTCTCTCTGTCTCTCTGTCTCTCTCTCTGTCTCTCTCTGTCTCTCTCTCTCTCTGTCTCTCTCTCTGTCTCTCTCTCTCTCTCTCTCTCTCTCTCTCTCTCTCTCTCTCTCTCTCTCTCTCTCTGTCTCTCTCTCTGTCTCTCTCTCTCTCTGTCTCTCTCTGTCTCTCTGTCTCTCTCTGTCTCTCTCTCTCTGTCTCTCTCTCTCTGTCTCTCTCTGTCTCTCCATTCTCTCTCTCTCTCCTCAAACAGCTGCAGATACTTTTTGTATTTTACGGTTCCACATCGCCCCCATTTCTTTGGGGGGGGGGTTGGGGTGGAGGAAACAATGAGTTTGTCTCTGAATCTCCAGTGTTTTCTGTACCTCCTACATCAGAGGCTTAGCCCAAGGCAGAAGAGTGGTAAACGCTGGGCAATGGGGGTTAAGTGACTTGCTCAGGGTCATCTATCTAGGACGTGTCTGAGGGCAAACTTGAACCCAAGACCTCTCAACTCCAGGCCTGGCTCCCTCTCTATCCACTGAGGCCATGTAGCTGCCCCCAAGTTGCTTCCCTTCTGAGTCGGTTCCTGATCCTTAAGCAGAGATGTAGAGTAGAGACCCTGAGAATCCCTCCCTTGGCTTCTTCTCAGGGATGGACGCAGTGGGTGGCAGGGCTCTACCTCCAGAATTTTGCAGTCATTTTCCCATCAGTACCAGTGGCCTTGGGGCTAGGGCAGCTGAAGGGACCCAAAGAGGGACAGTTTTGAGCACTCTGAGATAATCCCACCCACCCATCTCACTGACCAGGGTGTGGCCACAGCCCAGAGAGGATGACTTCCACTGGGCATCCTTTGTGCCAGGACTCGAACCCTGGCTTCCAGCGTACTTTCTACCATGCCACGTTAGCCAGAGCCAGCTGGAAGGAGCCCTAGAGCCCTCGGACAAGGACCTTCAAAGCTCCTAAACAAGAGCCTGCCGCTCATCAGGGGGGCAACCCAGGATTTAGGCTCAGGTTAGAATTGAAGACAGTTGCTCTTCTCCTGCCCTCCTCCCAGGAGGCCTGGAAGGACATTCCACTGAGCAGGAGCGCTCTAGTGTGAGAGCTTGAGGACTATTTGTCTGCCTTCTCCCGGCCAGAACAGAATGTGGCGATGGATTCCTCAGTCGAAAATCACTTTCTAGGGTCATATAATCCTAGATTAAATGGGGAAGGGTTCTAACTCCCTCATTTTACAGATGAGGAAACTGAGGCCCCAAAAGAAAGGACTTCCAGAGGCAGTTAAGAGGTGCCATGAATTCGTGCCCTCTAACTCTGGAACTTATGCTCAGTTGTTTCAGTCATGTCTGACTCTGTGACCCCTTTTGGGGTTTTCTTGGCAAAGTACTGATTTGCCCTTTCTTTCTCCAGCTCATTTTATAGATGAGGAAACCAAGGCAAGCAGAGTATAGTGGCCTTCCCAGGGTCACAGCTAAGATACTGGACTGATTTGCCCTTTCCTTCTCCAGCTTATTTTACAGATGAAGAAACTGAGGCAAGCAGGGGTTAAATGACTTGTCCAGGGTCACACAAGCTGAGATGTGTCTGAGGTCAGATTTGAACTCAGAAAGAGGAATCTGCCTGGCACTCTGTACTGCCCCTACCTCTACTGTTTAAATAAGAATGAAGAAAGTTGCACAAATACTTTTAAGCAGGAAAAGACAAAGTGATGGTTAAGCTGTGAGGTTCTCTCATCCTAAAGTTCTTTATACTTCAAAGAATGGGGGGGGGGGGAGAAAAAAAGAAAAGCAGATGCCACTTTCTGACTGATGATACTACAGCCCAGAAATCAAGTTTAGGGAGTGAGAAGCCCTTGTCCAGGGTTGCTAAAACAACTGCTGCCCAGGCAAAATATTGCATGAGGTCATCAAGAGAGCATTAAGGGGAGTTAGGAGACTCAGTGGATTGGAGGTCCTGGCTCAAACCTGCCATGGACACTTCCTAGCTGTATGACCCTGGGCAAGTCCCTTAACCCCCATTGCCCAGCCTTTACAGCACTTCTGTCTGGGGACCAGGACACGGTATTGATTCTAAGACAGAAGATAAAGGTTAAAAAAACCAAATAATAATACTGAGTAGGGAACAAAGAGTTCAGAGTTTATTGGTGAACCTGAGGAAGATACTTAGGTCCTAACTGCCCTCTGTAACACCAAGATCCAACTTCTTTTTGTTGTTGTTGTTTTTATTTTTATTGTCACGCAAAACCCACTTCCATATTGGTCATTGTTGTAAGAGCCCCTTCATACATAACCCCAAACCCCCAAATAAAATCATAAATACACTGATGTGAAAGAGGTCTCCAGCAGTTCTTTCTCTGGAGGTGGATAACATTCCCCATCTTAAGTCTTTCAGGATTGTCCCTGAGAAGCCAAGTTTTAGCAGATAGTCATCGTCCAATATTGCCGTCTCTGTGAACAATGTTCTCCTTTTTCTGCGTATTTCACTCCGCATCAGTTCATGGAGGTCTTCTCAGCTTTTTCTGAAATCATCCTGCTCATCACCACCATGTACCACAGTTTGTTCAGTCATTCCCCAATGGATGGACGTCCCTTCAATTTCCAGTTCTTTGCCAGCTCAGAGCAGCTCTAAAGGTTTTTGAACATGTGGGTCCTTTTCTCTTCTTTATTATCTCTTCAGCAGGATCCAGCTTCTAAGGTCCTTTCTGGCACTAGAGTTCTGGGACCCCCAAGTCCTGCAGCCCCCGCCCCTTTTGAGGGCACCCTAGCCAGAAGCCACCTATAAGAAACTATCTTTCTCCCAAAGGATGCTGGGGGTTGGGGTGGAAGGAGTCAAAGAGGACAAGAAAAGGAAGCTGAGCCCCTTCTTGTTAGAGACTGGAGTCCTCCAGGACTGAACCAGATCTGGCTGTGGATGGGTCTGGAGCAGAGCCCTGAAGGAAGCTGGGTTTTTGGTCGGATGCTTGGACAGTGATGCAGAAGGAAGAAGAGACCAGTAGATGGAGCCCCTCGTGGCGTTTCCATCCAGCAGCCTACTTCCTTGGCTTAAAAAAGCATTTCCCCTTCTTCTGTTGATTCATGGTGCAGGACTGCAACCTGCCTGTTTTCATACCAAGTGCCAACCCATCTGCTAGCGTCCCAATGATAATACTTGATAATAATACTATCATACGGTGAGGTTTGTGCCACAATGTATGTCCATCTTACATGCCCAGCATCCCTTAAATGTTTGTGAAACGATTGGCCCAGGGTCACCTAGCCAGTAAAAGGCAGAGCTTGAATTCAAACCCAGATCTTCTTGACCCCAAGTCCCACATTCTATTTCTCATAGCATCCTGTCTCTCTATAGTTTTATTCAGTCATTTTTCTGCCTTGTCCAATACTCCATTGACCCCATTTGGGGTTTTCTTGGCAGATATTGGAGTGGCTGGACATTTCCTTGTCCAGCTCTTTTTACAGATGAAGAAATGGAGGCAAAGAGGGTTAAATGGGTCACACGGCTAGTAAGTGTAGGACCAGATTTGAACTGGGGAAGATGAGTCTGGCTCTAGCCAGTGTGCCACAAAATGGTAAGACCTGAAGTAAGAAATCGCTCTCAGACCGCTTGTCATCTAGGGGAGTGGGGAAGGGAGGGAGGGAGAAGGCGAGAATTTGACTCCAATGTCAAGAAAATGAAGGTTAAAAATGGTCTTTTCACGTAATTGAGTTACAAAATGAAAAGGGAGTCAATCTGCCAACATTTTCTTCAAAAAGACTTCCAGTGAGAGGCAGCCCCCTTGGGCCAGCTCCAAATGCTTTTCCTCACCACCAATTCACAACGGCATCTTGGCGACTTCCCTTTAGTTCAGTCAAATGGGCCTCTGTTGGGTTCCTGTTGGGTTCCGGGCAGGGGGCTAGGGGTAGAGAGGCAAACAGGAAGCAGCCCTGCCTTCTAGGAGCTGTCTACCTTGGCAGAGAAGCACAGAGTTTGGGAGGTGGCCAGGGCATGTGGGTAGGAAGGATAGAGACAGCAGGGAAGCCGATCCTGGGAAGGGATTCCAAGGTGAGGAGGGAGGGCGTTCTAGACTCAGGGAGGACCACTTTCACTGGGCAGGGAGATGGGAGAGGAGGACTTGGATAGGGGGATAGCAAGCCACAGAGCCTGACTAGAACGGAGATCATCTGAGGTGGGAATAGAACCTCATCAGAGAAGAGAGGCTGGATCCAGATTGAGAATGGCTGACCACTGGCATTTGTCTTTTATCCTGGAGGGAACATGGAGCCACTGAGTTTTCTTGAAGGGAGTCAGACTCAGGCTTTAGGGAGATCCCTGTGAATAGCTGAGTGACTCAGTGGATTGAGAGCCAAGCTGGAAGACAGGAGGTCCTGGGTTCAAATGTGGCCACAGACACTTCCCAGCTGTGTGTTCCTGGGCAAGTCACTTAACCCCCATTGCCTAGCCCTTACCACTCTTCTACTTTGAAGCTTTGTTTCTAAGAAGGTAAGGGTTAAAAAAAAAAAGAGGTAGAGTGCAAATATGGCTCTACTGTCCTTGACGGTGAACAGTTTGTTCCCATTTCCATACTCATACTTCGAATGACTTTGCTTGTTTGGGTCTCTTGCCAAATAATCTTTAACTGAAGGGATCCTCTCTCATGTATATTTATATTCCTTTACAAACAAGTTTCATCGATCCTTTCATTTTTATAGTGCCAAAATTTCATTCCTTACTCACCTCCCAGAAAATCATTCTAGATAATAAAGAATTTTTTTCCCATTTGAATTAGTTTATTTAGTCAATTTAGAACATTATTCCTTGGTTACAATAATCACATTGTTTCCCTCCCTCCCCTCCACCCACCCTTCCCACAGCCAACCAGCAATTTCATTGGGTATCATCACTTGCGTCCTTGATCAGATAATTAAGAATTTTTTAACGAGAAAAAATCATTAAAACCAATCAAAACTTGAAAAAAAGTCTGAAAATGTAGCGTGTGTTCCACAGGCCTGGAGTAGAGCCGTCTTCTCAGATCTCATCCGTGGGGCCAGGCTTATTCCTTGTAATGTTGTAAGTTTAGTTCTTAAAAATTCTTCTCTTGATGCCTTTTGTTCTCTGCATCATCACCGCCTTCCCCAGGGTCCTTCCCCTTCCCCTTCTCAGAGTCATTCTGTATAATACTAAGTTTTTAAAAGCCAGAAATGTTAAAAAGAGGAAAATAAATCCATTTTAATGAATCAATAAACTGGAAAAATTCTGAAAACATGTGCTACACCTCTGAGGTTTCCACTGTAATAGATAATGATAATTATGGTCAGTTCCTTCTTTCAACTGCTTCTCCCGCTAACCTTCCAAATGGAACCTTCCTAGGATTGACAGGTCATCAGCCTCCATTTCTGCCTTTTGCGTGCTTCCCAATTCCTCTCTTCCACACCACCTCCACAAAGGGGTAGGGTGGGGGTGTCCTCTCACATCACTCCTTTTGAATCATGTTCGATCTTGATGATTTGGTTACATTCTCTTTTGATGTTTGTATTTTGGTATTTCCACTTAGATTGTTGTAGTCACTGGGTATATTGTTTTCTTGGCTCTACTTGGTTCCAAGTAAAGATTAGGCAGTGGGGGTTAAGTGACTTGATCAAGGTCCCACAGCTAGGAAGTTTTTGAGTCCAGATTTGAACCCAGGACCTCTTGTCTCTAGGACTCTGCTCTCAATCCTCGGAGTCACCTAGTTGCCCCAGGAATTCATTTCAGAACACATTGGATTTGGGAGGCATTGTTTTTTATTCCAGTTTAATTTCACAAGAAACAGGGAATTCGGTTATGTTTTGGACTCTATCTGTTTCCTCTGCTTACAGGGAAAATAGTCCAAGATCTGTCTGAATACCTTGTCCTACAGAAAGGAATTAAATAGCCTGGAACTCCTTGTGTAAAATGGAACTGGCCCAGAGAAAGCTTCAAGGACCGAAGGTGGCAGCGACAGCCCTGAACTCATTGGCAGTTTTTCAAAGTGACAAACATAATTGATGGTCAATCGATAATCAACAAGGACACCTGCACGGCAAAAGGCTGACCCCCTCGGCTGCCAGGCAGGTGCCAGCAACCTGTTAGGTAATATTCTACCAAGAGGCCAAGTAAATGATTGACTCGTCGGAGCCATTTTCCCCCTGGATCCGCCCCATAAACTCCCAGCTGGTTTCTGGATACTCTTTGGTCCGCCTGAATTCCACAAACAATCCATAAACCGAATCCACATACAGTATTATTTTTGTAACAGATTCCTCCTTATCTCCAGTCAGAACTTTATAGCGGGCTATTCGGGGAGTAATTCAATATTAAACATTACGATCTCTCTTAGAAACTTTATCTACGTGTTTGCTCACGGGCAGAGCTGACACTAACTGGAACATGGGGAGAAACCCTATGTGACTGCCACTTGATGAGTGGATGTGGTCCTGAAATCCAGAAACTGCCTCCTCAGGCACTTGTGGGCTGTGTGATCCTGGGCAAGTCACTTAACTCAGGGTTTGCCTTTATCTCCTGGAGAAGGAAATAGCAAAGCAGTCCAGTATCCTTGCCCAGAAACTCCATGGACAGTAGGGGGGCTGCAAGATCACAGAGAACAGCAACAAAAATGGGGCTCGCCAATGAGAGTTCAGCTTCTGCATGCTGGAGGATTCTCCGATGGTGTCCTGCATCCTTACGAGGGGCACCTAAGAAGAGGGGTCTTTTGCCAAACCCGTCTTTGTCCCCGGCTCTGTTTGAGGGGGTCCTCTCTCCTGGAGCTGCCACCAACTGGGAGCTCGTGGTCTCCTAGATAAAGCTGGGCCTGGGAGAAGGACATCTCCTTCCCTTTGGCGAAGGACCATATAAGGTCCAAGAACTGCCACCCGTACCAGAGTTTGCCAGCACATCCCTGAGGACTCAACTGGTTAGCACAGAGGCAAACAGTTTTATAGCCCAGACACTGGGCATCGCCACTCAGCATTTGAAAATAATGAACTTGTGGAGGAGAGTGAGGGAAAATCGTTTGCCCTTCTTTAAAAAATATGATTTGCTAAAATTTTATTATTTTTCTTAGTCTTTTCAAAGAACCAGCCTTTACTTTTATTATTATTGTGCTTATTTTAGGTTTATCTGTTTTCTTTCTTTTTCTTTCTCTTTCTCTCTTTTTCTCTCTTCCTTCCTTCCTTCCTTCCTTCCTTCCTTCCTTCCTTCCTTCCTTCCTTCCTTCCTTCCTTCCTTCCTTCCTTCCTTCCTCCCTCCCTCCCTCCCTTCCTCCCTCTCTCTCTCTCTCTCCCTCTCTCTCTCTCTCTCTCTCTCTCTCTCTCTCTCTCTCTCTCTCTCTCTCTCTCTCTCTCTCTCTCTCTCTCTCTCTCTCTCTCTCTCTCTCTCTCTCTCTCTCTCTCTCTCTCTCTCTCTCTCTCTCTCTCTCTCTCTCTCTTTCTTTCTTCCCTTACCTTCCATCTTGGAATCACTACAGTGTATTGGTTTTAAGGCAGGAGTGGTAAGGGCTAGGCAATGGGGGTCAAGTGACTTGTCCAGGATCACACAACTAGGAAGTGTCTGAGGTCACATTTGAACCTAAGACCTCCCATCACTAGGTGTGGCTCTTAATCCACTGAGCCACCCAGCTGCCCCCTACCATGTCTTTGAAATCTCTTTTCTCCATCAATTTGTCCAGTTACACATTCCCCAGCCCCCCCCCCTTTTTTTAAAGTGAGGTTGAAATCTCTTCTCACTATTTTGTTACTATGTCATTTTGTGGTTGTTTCAATTATTAGTTTGGATTTGGAACGTGCTCATTTATTACTGATATCAGTTTGTTGGCTCTGGTTCCTGCATCATATTTCATTGTTTATCCTTTTTATTTGAATATTTGTTTTTGCTTTGTCAAATAATATGATGCAATGCCTGTTTTGTAAATTCACTTTGATGAAAAGTCCATTTCTTTCCATCTCCTTGGTTTGTATTTTCTGTAATGTTTCCATTTTTAGATGTGCTTTTTGCAATGAACAGATTGAAAGGTTTTGTTTTATCTAATATCTTACTTTTTATTTTATTGGATTAATACATTTCCATTTAAAGTTATGAGAAAAAATAAAATTATGAGTTAGGTTCATTTTTCTCCATTTGTCTTGAATAGCTTTTTTTTTGGTTATGATTCTTCTCTCCTCTGTAAACAAGGTACTGTATTTGTTCAGTTACCTCAGCTTAATCTTTTATAAGGTACTTCCATCCCCATTGGTTATCTTCCTCTTGATCCTGATCCTCCCTCTCATTTGTTAGCCCTTTTCCTTTGGAGTTTGGTTTACTAATCCCTTTTTATTTCCTACTGGTTACTTCATTCTTCCCCTTCTTTTCCCTCTCAATTGGTCAAATTATCCCCCCCCCCCATTCAATCAATCCTATCTGTTAGGGTTTTTTCAATTACATTTTTTTGTGTCCCATTCCAGAGAGGGTGTATCCCGCTCTCTTCATTATCCATCTCATCCCTCTGCTCTGAATTCTCATTTTCTGGTTCATGACTCATCATTATCCAAAGTTTTTCTATTTCCTGTATTTCTCATGGAATGAAAACTCCTGAAGCATCCATTCTAGGTTTTCTCTTCTTGGCAATTTCGGCTCCTGGCTTGAAGAGTTGCCCAGAGGATTCCCCTTTTCCATTATGTCTCACTTCCACACCACCACCAATTCCTGCAGTTGTCAGGGGCAGGGACCCTCCCCTTCCAATCCCTACCACCTCTCTGATCATCCACGGTACTGCTAATCTGGATCCTCACCCTGGTTACCTCCTTTCTCCATTTGGCTCACAGGTTCCCACTGCTGTGCTCTACATTAGTAGTCAGGCAGTCGACCCAATTAGCTCTTGGCAAACCAGGGTCACAGAGCTAGAAAGTGTCTGAGCCGAGCGGATTCTGATTCCGAAGAATACTAAATATTCATAAAATGGTATCAAAACTAGTACTATTATCAGAAGAATTGGGCAACTTAGTAATTTAAAGATTTTTTAAAAATCCTCTGGAGAAACAACCCTTGTGATGATCCACCTTGGTAATTACCTCTGCAGGTTCATCTTCTTTTGAGTTCCTGGTGTCCCAGAGGAGCTGCTTTATCTTTGGTGCATGATTTCTGTTTTGAACAGGTTTTGCATCTCTTCATGTGTCTTTCCAGGGTTCTCCTGTATAATTGAAACTCTGTTAACTTAAAAAAAACCCCTACATATCCCAAGAGCCCACTGACTTCCTGTTATTATGTGTTTCTTGTAGACAGAGGATAAAGGGAGTGGTCATTGAGGCTCCTCCTCTCTTTTTGGCATGATGTAGCATCAGCAGTGATGGTGGTAAGTGGGGATTTTGAAAATGGCTAACCAGCCATGGCACGTGGTTTTTATTTTGTATCCTCTTTATTCCTTGATTTCTAATGATCTTTAATAAATCTCCATGAAATATAATATTTTTATTATTGAAGTTTAATTTTAACTCTTACACCCCCAAAGTCTTCATATTCATTGTTTCTTAGAGTGCAAGAATATTCCACCGCATTCTCTTGCCACAACTTGTTTAGCCATTTTCCAAGAGATGAGCCGTATTTGCTGTTTTCAGTATTGTTTTGCTGCTACGATAAATATTTTGGCACATATTGAACCTTGTTTTCTCTTTTTTGATCTTGGTAGGGTATAAGCCTAACAGTGGAATCTCTGGGTCAAAGCATATGGGCATTTCAGTCACTTTCTTGGCATAATGTCTATGAGGAATGGCTTATTGCTTGGCTCTAGCTGACAGAAGTGATTGCACGTTTGCCCACTGATCGACCCTCTTATAAACTGGGAAGTTAGCAGATATCGATTTAGCAAACTTCACCCAATCAGGTATGGAAGGTCAGCAGACTTTACTAATCAGAGTGTGCTTAGAGCTGCTAAAGGGGAAGGGGAGTGCTCCCAGCATCCTGCTGCCACTCTGACCCTGGGCATCTGCCTAGAAAACAAGCAGAGAGAAGAGCCCAGGAGATGAGGCTGTCAGTCCTAAGCCACTATTGTCCCTTTGAGTGCCTGGGTTTCCTTCTCAGTTATCACTTCATAATTCCAAATGCTTTCCATGGTGGTGGGAAAAATCCACTCTTCTCTCAATGGCGTGCCCCTTTCCGACAACCACTGCAACATGAACTCTTCCCATCTTTTAACTCTCTGTGAATTTGTCATTCTTTCCCTCCCCATTTCCATCTCTCTTGGCTGTTTATACCGAAATGCTGGCTAGCGAGGTTACATTTCTATTTTGGGGGGTGGTATTTGGCAGTATTTTATTTCATCGGGATTCCATTTTATTCTCTTGCTTAAGGATTTATAAATTCAAGACCATTCTCTCTTTCCTGCCATGTTTAGCGCCCTATAATTTAGTGGCAATGCGTCACTTTAAATAACAAATGAAAAGAATATTTCTTCCCTTTTAGAATAACTATTTTCCTTTAAAACCTAGCTCAAAGGCCTTCTATAGGCAACCATTCCTGATATCTCTAGATGATACTTTCTAGTCCTTTCTCTCTCCCCCGTTTTCCATTACCTAGCACTTATTTTGTATATATCTTTAATATGTTTTATTCATATTTGATCTTATATACCAGCTAGATGGTGAAGTGGATTGATTGCTGATCTGGAGTCAGGAAGACCTGAATTCAAATCCAGCCTCAGACACTTATCTTTGAGACTCTGGACAAGTCACTTGATTCTGTTGGCCTCAAGTTTCTTCAGCTATAAAATGGAGATAACTACTTACCAAGGTTGTTGTGAGGATAAAATGAGATAATAATTATAAAGCCCTTAGCTCAGTGCCTGACACATAGTAACTGCTATATAAATGTGAGCTGTTATTATTTAACTATACATTTTGGCTACTTCCAATAGTTTACATTTCTATAAAATGCTGTTATGAAAATCTGAACAAATACCTTTGAAACATTTTATTTTTCCCCTCAATTATATGAAAAAATTATTTTAAACCTTCATTTAAAAAAGTTTGAGCCAAATTCTTCCCCTCGATGTAGATTTGACGTGTAATAGTGTAAAACATCTTCCCATCTTAGTCCTTTTGGGAAAGGAAAGTGAAGAAATAAAGTGAAATATAGGGGCGGATGGCATTTTCATCACGTGTCCTTGAGGATTTTCTTGGATCATTCTATTCCTAGGAATAGCGAAGTCATTCATAAATGTTCATCATGTAACATTGCTGTTGCTGTGTACAATGTCCTCCCATCAGTTCATGTGGGTCTTCCCAGGCTTTTCTCAAATCATCCTCATCATTATTTCTTATAGCTCTCTAGTATTCCATCACCATCACTTACCACGACTTGTTCAGCCGTTCCCCAACTTCCAATTCTTTGCCACCACAAAAAGGTTTTATAAATATCTTTGAACAAACAGGTTCTTTTCTCTTGGTTTTTTTTTTTGTTGTTGTTTTTAAGAACAATTCTAAAATATATCACCAACAATGGAATTATTGGGTAAAAGGATACAAGTATTTCTTCCCCAGATTTTACAAATTTGCAAACCTACAACCACAAATGAATACCCTTTCCCCCACCCCCTCCTAACATTATTTTGTTGCTCTCAGTCATTTTTCATAATTTGATGTATGGTAGCACTTCAAATGTTTTGCATCTTTATTAGTGAGGATGCACACTTTAAAAAATGTTAACAATTTGTGTTTCCCCTTCTGAAAAGTATCTAATATCCTTGGACTATTTGCTTCTTGGGGACTGAACTACTTTTTTGTATTTTTAAGTTTCACATACATATTTGAGGTAAATATTTCCCCAATTTGAAATTTGGTTACATTAGAATGGAAATTTTCTAAATATTTATTATATCCCTCATCGTTCTTTTATTTCTTGAACTGGGAAAAATTATTTTTCCACTCTTCAATCTTTTGTAACAAATCTAAAAAAGTTTTACTGTGTAAGCCTTTCTTTCAGCTGGAATTCACTGATATGGGTTACAAAATGTAGGTTTAAATCTATTTCCCATCAAGCTGCTGACCAACTTTCTCAAATACAATTGTTTTCATTTTTATCCTTATTTTTAATAACGTATTTACACAAGTTTTCCAAAGTTAGGAGATTCACGTTGTCTCCCTCCTGGAGTTGCCAAGTACAAATTTGTTAAATGATTCCCTTCCTGTTTTTATTTTCTATGGGTTTGTCGAACACTACTCTGTTGTGCACATATATTTACTTGTTGTGTCTCTTCAACTCCATACATCTATTTCTTGTTGTTTTTTTTTTTTGCCTGCTGTGACATAGTTTTGATGGTAACCACTTTGTAATGCTTTAAAGTCAGAGAGTACAAGATTAATTTTCTTTCTTTTTTTTCTCAGCTAGGGGCAGGCTCCTTTGCTCATTTTGTAGCATAAGGAACAGCGATGAAAAGGGCCAATTTCAGGATGAAGTGAGTTGATTCTAATCCTCTCAGGATGATGTTAAGGTGATGGACCAAAGTTTCTGACGTGTAAATTCTAACAAGGTCTCTTATGTCTGCCAAAAGCACACGAAAGGTACATTTCTGACCGTCCAAAATGGTACTGACTTCCACTGTTCTGTCCCATCATCTCCATGAAGTGTTCTTCTGTTTCAGGGCCACAAAAACCAACCAACCATAAAAATTGTTAGAAAAGCGGCGAGAAAGCTGGCTTCAGATCCTGGTGGTGTGACCCGGGTCGGTTTGGAGCCTGCCCCCATCTAAGCAGATCCCCAAGAACTCCCCACACAGATGAAATCCAAGGTCTGGATCATCCTCCTGCCTATCCCCTTCCTCCAAAGCACATTAAAGATAACTCAAGAATGGGGAATCCTGGAAAGCTGCTCAGAAGACGCTAAATGTTGGTAGGAGTCCAAAGAGCAGAGGGATGTGTTTAGGGGAAGATGGAAGGGAGGTGGGAGCTTCTGAGATATACACTGTGCAAGCAAAGACAGCGGATGGGAAATAAGCAAGTCCACGTGGCATGATGAATCGTCCAGCCTGGCTGCAGCAAAGGTCTGAGGAAGGATCTAATGAGATGGAGATGCAGGTCTGAAGCATTTGAAGATTTGGCAATTGTTTGATAAGGAGTCAGAGTTGAAGCTTTAGGAGTGACCAGAATTGCCAAGTGAGAAGAGGGTCAAGAAAGGGAGGAAGAAAAATGGCTAGGGATGAAATAAGAAATATCTACCTTAAGGAGTTGGGATGGGCCAGAGAGACAGAATTCATCTCAACACAAGGAGCATTTATTGATTTATTTTAAAATAGTCTTTTTTTTTCCAATTACATGTAATAACCCGTTTCAATGTTTTCTGAAATCATAAGACCCAAATGGTCTTCCTCCTTCCCTCCTCTCCCCAGTCCCGGAGATACTAAGGGATGTGATCTGGGTTCTACACCTACTACCACGGAAAACATTTCCGTATACAACGAGCATTTAAGTGGCTCCATGTAGACACAAAGCCTAAAGCAACACACAAAAAGCTCACCTTCCAGTGGGAAAGAATATAAAAATTTGAGGACAGAATAATAGTGACTAGGAGGAATAAGGAGACTTCCCGTAAGTAGCAGAATCTTAGAAATTCTGAGAGATGCAGGTGAGAAGGGAATGGGCAAAGGCTCAGATGGGAGAGTGGATGTCAAGTCTGGGGAACAGCAACAGTCAGGACGGCAAGTATATGTAGGAGAGCAATAAGTAATCAGACTGGAGAGATGGGCTGGAGTCAGACTGCGAATGTCTTAAAAGTGTTATTTTATCCTAGAAATAATGAGGGAGCCACCCTTCAAGAAATGGGTGTCACACATGTGATACCCAGGGGAATTGTGTGTCGGCTATGGGAAGGGCAAGGGAGGGAAAGAATATGATTCTTGTAACCAAGGCATTATGTTCTAAATTGACTAAATAAAATAATAAAAAAAGAAGTGGGTGTAAAACATTGTCAAAACCAGGGTTTAGGAGCACCATCTGGCAGTTGTGTGGAGGAACTGGAGGAAGAGACTGGAAGCTAAAAGACAAATGAGTACTTTTGAATGTCAAGAACTCAACGATGTGACTGCCGGAGATGGCAGGGCGTTGGGGACACCAATGGACAGGGAATGGGGCAACTTCAGTCTAGAGGGGGAGCTGGAAGTCTGACTGAGAAATAAGGCTGAGGAAAGCTGTATGTAAAGCAGCACAAAGTTTTTTCCTGGGAGGGCACCTACAAAGGGGGCACAGAGGGAGGATCACAAGGTAAGGAGCTGGCGACCACGAAGACTTTTTATGTTTAAAGGATGGAGGTTGGTGGTTTTATGGGCGGTAACCGGGGAGAATTGGTGAGGATGTTTGAAAGAGGGAATCCCTGGAGGAGAGGTAGCTCAAGAGTCAAGCAGAGGATGCGGCCACCTCGTCCTCTGAGAGGCACACGGGAGGGGAAAGGGGATGTGGAGGTGGCAATCGGAAGAGAAAGCTCGCCACGACCGTCTCTTTCTCAATCACGTGGGAGGCCTGGAGGGGTGAAGGGAGAGCAGACAGACAACTGCTTTTGAACAGAACATTCATCAGAAAAGACTATAAATAAAGCTCAGCCCAAAGCATCGAGGCCTTGGTTGAATTGGCCGTCAAGCACAGATGAAGCCTCCTTTTCTTGTCCCGGTGAGGAAGACGGCATGAGGGAAAGAATTCTGCTGCTTTTTAATGTTTTGTTTTGTTTTTTAAAACATATCCTAGTAATGTTATAATTTGTACCGATGGAAGGAACCCCACGTGTGAAAATGTCCCGTAGCTGGTACTCCTGCTCTCACCCGCCCACATCGTGTTTGTTCACTTTTAGTGTGTTCTGGATGTGCCTATTTGTCTGATCTTCTTGGAATTCATTTGACTAAGAGTCAATCTCTGGACAAACTCATTCCAGAGGGGCTCCTGTAGCCAGCCAGCTTCGCCATCTTGTCTTGTGACCCACCATCACCAAACCAAATGGGACAAACGCTAGCCCGGCTGAGATGCCCCTTTGTTGTCCTGGGCAGGGAGCAGGGCTTGAAGCACAAGTATGGCAGCTGTTGGGCACCCTCTGCACCAGGAGGGACACAGTCTGATGCCTTCTGGCCCATCTTGGAGGGTCATCATGGCCCGAGACCGAGCTGGCTGGCTGGGGCCTGCTGGTGAACAGGGAACATCCTCTCCTGGAAGCTTCTCTCTCCCTTTGGCCGGGGGGACCTCCTTGGGGGTCAGACTCTTCCTGAAGCTAAAGAGCAGCACGGCAGTTGAACAGGGACAAATGAAAATAGAGCTCATTTACTGTGCAGAAAGACTCAGTGATGGTTGCACTTTCTGACCGTATCGGTGAAGGAGAAATATTTGAAAGCCATCACTGTATGTACTAGTGTTTTTGTTTTTAGGAGAATTTCTTTGGTTTTTCTGTTCCTAATACTTCCTATTTTAAGCATGATTTTCAAAAGGGAACGAGATTTACAAAATATAAGACAATCTTTCCTGAAAATAAAGTTATTGGTAAAAGATGATATAGACATTAGCTGATTTCTTAGATGAATAAAGAAAATAAAACCACTGAAACCCATCACCACTGCTTAATTTTATTGCAATGAAGAAATTTTAATATAGCAATTGTCTGAGTAGAATGCCACTAAATATAAATTATTCCAATTATTAAATTGTCCAAACAGAGACAGGCATTATGTTTGGAAATGAAAAGTCAAAATCAGTGGGAGGGAAAAGGAAAAAAAAACAATATATTAAATACATTGATTTTTAGGATTATTTGCACAATAAGCATATTCATTATTGTCTTGAATGTCTTTTAACGATCTGGATTCTCCCTTGGTTTAGAGCTCAATTCTAGATATACTATTGGAAACCATTCCAAAATAAATTCAAATTTCTGTCTATTCCTTTTTCTACTTAGGGCTTTATAGCCAGAGGTTGTAGTTTAAAAATCCATCCCTCCAACCTTCAAGTTGAAGAGATCAAGGAAAGTGATCTTTTGTGCTCACAGAGCTAGGTTGTAGATATTTTTGGCCCACAAGGATAGTCACCTATTCTTCAGCAGGGTGCCATATTGACAGCCCTTGGATCGTCACGTACTCTTTTAAAATACAGCATCTTGAACAGGAACAGAGACCCTGAGCTGTAACCCCTACAATCACTTTCTATGGTTAGATCTTCAAAGACTTTTTTCCAGTGGTCATCAAATATTCATGAAACCAGATGATTAGTTTACTATAAGAATCCACAAACACCAACAAAGTTCAAATTTTCCTAGCTGCTATTCCCCAAATGGTTTTTGAAGACTAGACACAATACAGATATTACAAGGAGCTACAGGACAAAGTTACAGTGTGAAGTGCCTGGGTATTTATTAGTGATAAGGACTTCCTAAGAGTTTGCAATTTCTGAGAAAAAAAATCAGGTTGGGCTCCTTTTTATAGCAGTGCCCACCTCAGAAACAGATCAAATCGAGAGGCATTGGAGGCTGTTACCTAACTCTTCCTGCCAATGATTAATCTGGGAATTCCTGGAAGCAAGACAGAACTGGTGTTTGTGTTGGAGGTCCTTATCGGAGTTGCGGCAGATTGGGCACGGAAGGCATACTGGGCAGCGGAAGTCGTACCTGTCTGATGGAGGAAGGGAGGAACTGAGTGTCCCAAAGCCAACAGCAGGCAAACACTCAGGCACTAAAACCAATGAACATTTGCCAGGGGAATGCTTTTAAAATAACTGACGGCAGCCTCCAGAGATGCATTCACTAGATCAGATGCCAGGTTTCTGCTCCCATACAAGGAACATCAGGAGGAAGCAATCAGACCACATCTGTGAAATGTTTACCGACATACACCAAAATGCACAATCAGGAAAACATTGAACACCTTCAGTTATAATACTTGAATGGAAAAAGTAACTAAAGAAGAGGAAGAAGCTCTGCAAAGAAACTCTTCCACAGTGGCTTGGGGAAAGGATCGAACCTGTTTTCATTATTGCAGCTGAAGAGGAATGACGTCAAGTCTCTTAAATGCTGATATAACCAAACAGAATCTAGCATCCAAAAAACAGTAAATAAGGACATGGGACAAAAGTAGAAATTTAAATCCAGACTGCTCCAAAACAGTATTCAAAGAGAACCCACTGAGCATTGGGTGGCCATTTAGGTTCTTTCTTTCCCAGCAGTGCCTCCTAATTGGATCATACAGTACTCCAGTTTCTGAATGTAGAAATTTAAGATAAATCAATGAACACCAAGGCGTGCAGAACAGCTGCTCTAAGTCTGCTCAAACACATGGAATGTTGGCACGAAGCTACAGCTGCTGTGGAAAGAGCAATTCACCCCACACACTCACACTCACACACATTCACACACACAGGCGCACACGGAAGTTTGGAGGGGGGTAGGAGTATCGGGACCTGCATGTCTCTAAAAACATCCCTTTCGATGGTTTTAATTTTGTACAAATTGAAGTGCTGAGAAAATATCTAAATAAGAAGTAACAGTTAAAATAAAAGGTTTGTTTTATTTGTAAATTATGTACAGAACGCTTTCTCATGTTGTGATGGGGGATGGATGGGAAAGGAAGAGCAGCCGCCATTTTTCAGGCTCTGCTGGAGAAAACTACTCCTCTCTGAACCCAATGTACAAATGAAGTTTGGATTTCCTAAGCCGGGAGTTAAAGGAAAGAATTGGGAGCTAAACTAAATCATGTTGCATCATTCCTGACTGGCCTAGCTTAAGCAATAACTGCTAACTCTGAATCCTAAAGAAATCCTCTGGTACAATTTTATGAAAATTAAGAAATAGAGCTTATGTTTCAAGAGTCATGTGTTCATTTCATTCTAAAGTAATTCATAAATAACTACAGAACTGAAATTTGGGTCTTTTACTTTCATTTCTTCTGCCACGTCTAACAGTAAGAAGCTCTACAGCGCTCAAGAAATGCCATTATTCTAAATACCACTGAGGAAACTATATCTCTGACAACTATCAAAAAGGAATAAAAGCTACTTACTGCCAGAATATTTGTTAAATGGATAAAATTGATAAATGTGTGTATTAGTGACTTAAGATTGTACCAAAAAAGTTAGTAGTCTATAAAATAAAAACTGAACAGAACTGCCTGGACATCAACTGTATCTCAGCAAACTGATTTAAAGACTACTCCAAACACTATATGTATGTTTTGGTGATCAGCCAACATAGAAAATCCAACCACTTGCACACACTCAGTCCCCAAAGAGAGTACGTTTATGATTTTTCAGATGAAGGTCTAGTCGTTTCTTCTTCTTCATCGTCCCCCTCTTCTTCCTCCTCTTCTTCACAATCTCCATCTGTTTGCTGTTCAAGTTCCTCTTTTGTAATCATTTCAAAATCGTTCCCATTTCCACTACTGTGCTGGGATCGGTCATCCTCCCGCCTGTCACTGTCTGTGTCTGAATGCCGCTCTCCACCTGACCCGTCTGCTCCATTATTTCCTGAAGTTCCTATTTTCCCATCATCCTCTTCCTTTTTCTCACTGTCTGATTTTTCCTCACTGTCTGATTTCTGTTGTTTTTTGGCCTCCGATTTCTCATCTTTCTTCGAGTCTGCTTTTGGTCCTTTGTATTCGTGTGTGTAGAGTGGCCTGAAGGAGTCAATGAAGCCCACGTCGGCGGTCAGATTGGGCAGGAACCAGAAATGATGTCTTCCTCCGGTTATGAGCCAAATGATAAGGAATAGTATGCAGCGAGCTGTGAGGAGAAAAAGCCCCAAAGTTTAGTGTTTCAGGCCCTCGGGCTGCCACCTCCCAGGTTTGATGTAAACGATTACAGACGATCCCCTCCCGTCCCAAACACACAGCCTAGCTGCGACACTCCTAGAGGCAAAGGGCCGAGCAGCCTCTCCCTCTGCTCTGAGTCTGAGAACACAATGGCCAGGAGTCATCAGCAGGACATGAGAATGCTGTCAGCTAACATTTAGAAATTTGAGAACAGCAACAATGAAAATAATGAGAAAAATGGATAATTTGAAGAATGAGTTTTTTTTTTTAGACCATTACTGTCCATCTTAGAATCAATACAATGTCCCGGTTCAAAGGCAGAAGCGTGGTTCTGCCTACTACTTGTAAGAGCAGGGGGTAGTGGGCAGTGGAAGAAGCCAAGGAGCACTGAATCTGTTCTCAATAGGGAATCTGGACAAGAATGAAGAACTTCTAGGAATAGCTCCATCTTCTCTTCTCTTGGCTGAACTACCCTCTCAAAGACCCCAATACCATGAATGCAACTCTAGAACAATTCCAGAGTGATCTGAACAAAACAAAAAACTACCACTTGTCTCTAGATTCAGGTCAATCTGAACTGCCTACAATTCAAGTCACCAAGTCTTTTGAAAACACACAAATCTTTTGTGTGTGAATTCATGCAGTTCTATATTCCCACATCAGTCCTGCTTCCTTCAATCCTCAGGTATGCTTTATAAAATTTGGCCTAGCTGATAACAGAATGCCCACCTCAAAATAGGGAAGCCAGAGAAAAATCACTATAATTGAAATGTTTCTCCACTGAAACTGAGATCATATAAACTAAAGGCCACTATTAAGTGGGAGTTAGCATTACTCTCACTATCTGAAATGGTAACATCTGCATTGCACATATAAAGAACACATCTTCATTTCGACCCCTATGAAATAAACTCAAACCTGATGCATTGTGTTGCCTTTTTCTTAGGAAACCCAGCTAAGTCCTCAATTTTATAAATAGGTTGTGAACTCCAAGGTTAGGATCTGTTTGGAACCTAGAACATATTTTGTCACAGAAAAATGATAAATCTTGTGGTTCAAGCTAGCCCACAGATACCTCTTCAATTCATAAGGCATCTGAGAAATGACATTGGCAAAGATAAACATTATTAGTAAGCCGAATGATTGAAATAAGAATTAAATAATAAAATTAGCATTGCTTTTATTTGACTCTCCTGCTATGTTTGGAAAAGCAAGCTTAAGAGAGGGTGAGGGACTAGATGGAGTCTGTTGTGACACTTCCCAGGATTTGGGGAGCTGATGGCCCTGGTCCTGAGCGATGCCTTATTTTACAAAGGTTTCCTTTCCTTGGCACTGCAGCCTCCCTATACCTTTTCTTCTGCTTTGCAAATCATAATTGGCAGGGCCAGGGAGGTTGGTCACAAACGTAATAAAGAGGGAAACAGAGCTGAGACATTCTCCTGAGGTCTGTTGCCAAGAACGGGAAGAAAAAATGGAAGAGGATTACCAAAAGATGTGTCTCAGTGCGGAAAAGATTGCCTGAGGGCAGAATTCGATGAACTATGGCACTCAAGGCTGGGAAAAGGGAGAGCCTGGCCACTAATACAAGCAGGCTCTTTTCTCCTTAAACTCTGAGTGGGATGATGTCTTTGGGGAGCAAACCTTTGCCTCCAGCAAATGATCTTCTCTTTTTTTCCCTCCCCTAACCACCAATTCAGCTGAGACACCATCATTCAATGTGTAAAATCTGGTCCCTAGAACATGCTCTGTAAAGCAAAGGTTTGAAGTGTGAGGATCCTACACCCAAATTTCTAAAAATTCAATACTTGGTCTTAATCCCTTCAAGTTTCATCCAGGTCAGTGTTTCATATATTCTGTCCACAGCCAAATTAAAATGTTTTTCTCTTTTCTGATCTCTACCATCTCCAGGGAATCTTGACTCCAGGACTATCTCCTTCACTTCAGGCCTTTACCATCAGCTACAAGTGTGCAATCCCTAGTTTGTGTTCATAAAGAAAAATAATCACTAATCAAAACTAGGAATAAGGATCTATATATAAGGAATCCATCCAGTGTAACCTATCCTAAATCTAATTACATTCCCTGGATCTATATCCTTAGTCAAAACTAGGAATAAGGATCTATGTATAAGGAATCCATCCAGCGTAACCTATCCTAAATCTAATTACATTCCCTGGATCTATATCCTTAGTCAAAACTAGGAATAAGGATCTATGTATAAGGAATCCATTCAGTGTAACCTATCCTAAATCTAATTACATTCCCTGGATCTATATCCTGGTGATTAGGGCTAATGCCCTGGTCATCTATCCGACCATGACTCAGGGAAGGAAGGTCCTCTTGCTGCCCTGTCAATTTTGGGCCTAATCCCATGGTGGCCCACTCCCTTGGGTGGTGAAAGCATCATCCAGGCTTTTTGGTCCAGAATTCGCTTCTAGCATCAAAGGCCTCTACGGTTTGGCTCCAGTTTGCCTGTCCAAGCCTTATTTTTAATTCTACCCCCCGCCCCCCAACTCTATGTTCAGACCAAATTGAACTACTTCTTTCTCTTCCTGTGTCTGGCTGCCTTCAATTCAATTCATCCCATCTTTTAAATTCACGTGAGCCAATGCCTGTTACTAGAACGTGTTCCCACCTGTTCTCTGCTTTCTTCAATCTTCCTTTTCCTTTTTAAAATTTTTAAATCTTTTTTCTTTGAGAGTCAGCTCAAGATGCCATCTCCCCCATGAAAAGCTATGAGTTCACTCCCAGATCAATGTTCTTTTCTCCAGACATTATACCTTGTATAAAAGTCATCCCAATTAGACGAAAAGCTCCTTAAGGTCAGGGTCTATTGTTTTTCATTTTTTAATTCCAATAGCTGGCAGAGATGATATTTAATGTTTGTAGAATGTGCTGCTTCGGTTAGATGTGATTCTTTATCTTCTCCACCAGAGAATACAAATCAGGTATAATATCCTAACTCTGGAATTTAAGGCCTTCTACAATTTGACACCAATCTACTTTTCTAGTTCTAGCTGCAACTCCTTACATACCATGGGAATATTTGCTGTTCACTTAAGATCTCCAATTCTGGGGCTTTATTGGTGTCATACCTTCTCCTGGTAATGCCCTTCTGTCCCTCAACTTTGCCTAATTACAGGCCCAGCTTATCCTGGGAGTCTTCTTGTGAAGTGCCTACAAGAGCTCTCCCTCCAGTCAAATCTCAGGGCTCTGCTTGTCCTTTTCTCCTTCTCCTTCCACGTCCACTACTCAGATCTTCTCCAGCAGCTCCTGAGCTCAGGGGGGGCAGGGCCCACATATAATTTGCCCTCTAATTCCTTTTATTTCCTGGCATTGGCACTTGGTAGATGGTGGTTGGGCAATAAGAACATACTGACAGGTCAAAACATGTCATATCCCACAACTGAATGCAAACAGAGCTATGTATGGTTCAGTCAAATCAGTATTAGGAAAAAAAATATTTCTTGGAGAATAGCCTATGATTTAGTTTATAGAAATGGCAAAGCTGTTCCAATGGTGCTCTTGGGACCAGTAAAAATCTGAATAATGTTAGCCAAATGCTTACATTTAACCAACGAAAAAAGAATCTCTGAACAAGCAAAGGCAAAGTAAAAAACAGGTGAGGGCAAGTCAGGGCTGTGGAGTCAAGGCCGCTCTCTGGGCTTCAGTTTCTTCATTGGTAACAGAAGGGGCTGGACCAGACGACCTTCCATCACTCTAGGATGCTGCTGCTCCTCCTCCCTGGCACACTCCACTGCCACTTCCTTGTCAGTGACCTTCCAGGAAGTTTAAAGCACCAAACTCTATTGCTCCAGCCCTCACTGGCTTGTCCTAAAAACTTTGAGACCACCCTTGATTGGGCCGCTCAGCTTTCCTCCTTGAGCCCGTCTGTCCGGGAGGAAGGCAGGAAAGGCTCTTGGCTGGGCCCCTCCAGGCTCAGGCCTGCTTCACTGTTTGATGAAGGACTTGAGCCCGAGGCTCCTCTCCAGGCTCATGCCTTCATCAGCTGCCTTTCCCATCCCCCATCTCATGGCTAATGGTGGCTCCTTCCCTGTGGTCTGCAAATAGGCCTCCATCTTGTCTCTGCCCTTCCTGCCAGTGCCTGGCTGCTCCCAGGGCAGGTTCCTAACCCCTGGACACGGACTCCTGGGGACAGCTTGGAGCCCTCAAGCTCCATCTTGACTCAGCAGCTCCTGACTCCTGACACCCCCTACCCTCCTGAGGGCTCCTGCCTGGTGGGCGCTCCCCAGAGGTCTGCCTTACCTCCTGCCCATCTCCAGGCTTCTCTGCACTGTGCCGGCATTGCCCTCAGGCTGCTGGGTTTGGCCTCCTGTTGCCCCTGAGTCCACAGTCATCGAGTGCTGTCAATTCTTAGGCCCACTCCACAGGGACACCTCCTTATTTTACTCTCTGGAGGGACGGCTCTGCCCGTGTAACCTGGGGCTACTCTCTGGGCCTGCAAGGCCCATTCCAAAGATGTGAGCCCATAGGAACTGGTCACGGCTAAGCCAAGTTTTGTCGTGTTTACCCAAATCCAGTTGGCACCCAGAGCTGGTTTTTTAAAGACATGTTTTGTTTTTTAGGGGGAGGAGGAGTGAAGTTTGGAATCTGGCCAAATGAACAGTAAAATCGATGTTTGCTCATGTCTGGCTTTCCAGAGGAAGCCTGAGCAGCCTCCAAGCCGAAGAAGGCCCAGGAGCCAGTGTGGCTCAAGCAGCCACCCGGGGAGATACTCACCGATGGCAAGCAGGAGGATGCTGGCCACGAAGCAGCCTGCCCCGACACTGAGGTAATAAACTCCCACACGCATCTCCGCTGGCCACAGAGGGAAAAGTGTGGCGGCGATCACGGCGATCACTGGAGAGAAGAAAGCAACAACACGTTCACAATACTGTTATCAACATTGCTTTGGGGAGGTGGAGTTTTAAAAAGTTTTATGTCCTATAAAACTTAGATGTAGTCTAAGTTTTAGATATAAGATAGTCTTAGATATAAGACTAAACTCTGCTGGTCATCAATTAAGATGCTGCTCAGGACCTCGGGATGTTCTTCTTTGGGCATCTTGAAGTTCCACCTGCTTTTCCCTCTTTAAAAGGGACCAGAATGTGGACCCTCCCCAACAATCTGATGATGGCCCCATTCCTGAGGTTGCGCCATGTTAAGGCATGTGAAACTCCCCCCCCAAATCCTGGTTTGAGGATTTATACACATTCTGATGATTTTCTACAAAATGTCACTAACAGTACCTATCAGAAACAGTCCCCATGTCTAAATTCAGAACTCTTTTTCTTCACAGAAACACATGATTAAAAAAAAAAAGGAATTAAAACTGAAATAGTAAAATGCTGAATAGTCTGAGAAATTTCTTTTCTTCCTCCCTCTGGAATATAACCCCTGTGGTCCTGGGGGAAGCAGAGAAGAGCTTGCTGTTCAGAAGTCTGCTCACTTTTCCCCAGGTTAGATGTTCTGGAGAGTGAAGAGCACCAGCTCTTTGGGGAAGGGGCCCTGGGGCGGAGGGGATTTTTGGTCATCAGTAACTTAAAGAGAATTAAGGTACAGAAGCTAAAAGACTTAAAATTGATTTTATATTTCAAAATTAGAGAGCCAAACATGCTTCCTCATTTGTGGGATCACCTGCGTAGGCAGCCTGACTCTATAGGGCACATTGGTGAACCTTTCTGAGATCGTGTGCCCAAATGGCATCCTCAAGCCACCTGTGACCTCCCACATCACCCCAGACAAGGCTGGATAGAGGGATGGGGCATGTGAGGAGGGGGAAGAGAGAAGCCCCCTCCGACATGCTGGGGTACATGTGCCATATCTTCACCAGCACAACTCTAGGCTATGTCAGCAGACTATTTTTTTAAAAACTCTAACCTTCTGTCCTACAATCAATGCTATAGAACACTAAGGGCTAGGCAATAGAGTGACTTGCCCAGGATCACACACAGGAAGTATCTGAGGCTGGGTTTGAACCCAGGACCTCCCTTCTCTAGGCCTGGCTCTCCACCAACTGTGCCACCTTGCTGCCCCGTGTCATCATACTTTTAAAAGGCTCATTTTTGGGTAAGATTTCTAAAGAGAAATCCACAGGGAAGACCCAATTATTTCAGCTATTTCCCCAATATTTTCTTTTGGCTATATTTGAATCTATTCACTTACCAAGAATTAGTCCCATGGCAAATGTTTTAAAGTGGACAGGGTCATAGATCCATACATACACCTAGAGTAAGAAACAATTATATGTTTGCTGATCACAACAGAAAGTTAGAGATCTCATTTTCATTTAGATGTTATTTATGTCATGAAAGATGTCATTTTGGAAATTAAATTTAATTAAACATTTTGAACAATGTGCTAATCAAGCTCTAGCTTAAAAAGCAAGACACTTTGATTGAAATTCGTGTGTGACGTTCAGTAAGGCTACCCATTAATGGCAGCTATCACTTGGGGCAAGAACACAAATCCATATGTTTACAATGTCAAGCAATGGCACTTCTAACTTCTGTCTTAGAATCAGTACCAAGTATTGACTCCAAGGCAGAGGAGTGGGAAGGGCTAAGCAAGGGGGGGAGGGTGGGGGAGGGGAGTTTAAGTGACCTGCCCAGGGTCACACAGGAAGTGTCAGAGGCCAGATTTGAATTCAAGTTCTCCTGACTCTAGGACTGGCTCTCTATCCACTGAGCTCCCTCCAATGTCAAGCAACACTGAGACTTTAGATCACCAGATAAGTTTATTATACAATTACACACACACACACACACACACACACACACACACACACACACACACACACACACACACACGAGAAATATTAATTTGGTGGCAATTTCTTCTACTAGAAAGAAAATTATACCAGATAATCACTTTAGTTTTTAAACAATTTGCCACAAATCCTTTCACAGAATGACCAGTACCTGAGACCTACATGTTTTCATCTAAGGTGAAGAGAATGCAATCTGACTAAGTTATTCAGATACATGACTGGCCATCTACAGATCATCAAGAGTTCTAATCTTTGGGATCACTTCATTTCCATCCCATAAATTCTACTGATGACCACAATTTTATTTGTAGGCTTGATACACTACCTCATTTCCATCCAGGAACACTTGATCTTCATGTGGTTCAAGCTTGAATTTTTTCTTGGCTTCTTTCTTTTTGGGTGTTCCTGGTGTTTCTTCCTATAAAAATGGACACATACAGAGTTGAACAAAATGAAAAAATCATTTGAAATGTTTTATTTCATTGCAAATGAGAAGAAAACATTCGCCAAACTAGTGATTTTCAGTGTCATACTGGATATACCTTTTATATTAAGTTAAGGAGTTGAAAAAGCTAAAAAATGAAACAAAGCAAACAAAAAAAACAACCCCATTCCTTCACCTCCACAAAACAAACAACTATCCTTGACTTATTCAAATTACCTTTATGCCACAGAATAATTCCTAAGGTGTTGTATGTTACTCCCCTTGCAATTACAAGGTAAGTACAGCAAAAGACAAAGGCTATGAAATGACCAATAATAAACTGCATTTAAATAATTTGTCCTCATAAGTTATATCACACATATGATCACACCATTTGATCCTCACAGTTCTGTACCAGTGGTTGTGTATTATCTCCATCTTCCAAAGAAGAAAACTGAAGCTCAAAGAGCTTGCCACACATAATACAGGCCAGGGCTAGGATTCACACTCAGGTCTCTTGTACAGTTTTTTGTCTGTACTACAACTATTGGGGTTGGGAGAGTGGGAAGAAGAAAGGAGAGGTAGTAAGTTACAAAATGTTATTGTTGGAAATACCTTTAGAGATCATTTAGTCTAAAATGCTACCTGACATGAGGATGACACAAAGGTCTAGAGGTCTGTCCCAAGGTCTAGAATTAGTTTGTAATGAACTTCCATGTTCAAATACCTGAAAACTCCTTCAGCCAGTAGTTCTCTCATCATTCCATTTCTCCCTATGACTTATTTCTCCTCCACAATTCTTAATCCTCGTAATTCAAGTTACCCACTTCTCAGGCCTCAGGAAATCGCTGGCCACACTCTCTATCCTTGCCAGTGTCATTCCCTTGAATTAATTCAACTCAAAATTATGTGCTACTGCTCCACTGTCCTACTTCCATGTCATGCTAAATGAATTCTATTCTTTCCATCTGCCTCATCTTCACCTACTGATATGCTTAGTGAAGCTGCATGCTTCACTAATGTGGCCCACAACTGAGCCCTCTCTGCAACAAGGAAATTTATCTACTTCTCCTTGCTTCTCTATCTTACTCAGCACAGCAGGTATGGCAGCTACTCAAATCTTTTTTTGGATTTTTCCAAATTAAACTTAATTTATGCCAATTAGGAAAAATATGTCTTCTGATTGCCTCCCACCCCACCAATACTGAGAACTAAGAAAAGTCAAGTAAAACATAATTCCACATTAGCTGGGTTAAAAAAAAAAGGCAACCTCAAATTCATCTCATTCTGTATTCCTTTGCCTAGCATTAACAGGCTGGTAGCATGTTACTTCATTAGTCCTCTGCAATTGTGCATGGTTGGACATTATGCTGATAAAAATTCTTGATTCTTTCCAAGTTGTTGGCCTTTCCCATTACTGTCATTGTGTAAATTCTCCTGGTTCTTCTCACTTTACTCCCAATCAGTTCAGAGGATTACCTTCCCGGATTTCTTTCAAACCACCTTGTTATAGTACTACCTTATTTTATCCCATTTGTAGACTCGAACTTTTTTATTCATTCCTTCACTTGTGAGTACTCTCTCCAATTCCCATTTGTTGGGAGCTGTGACAACATTTTTGTATGTCCTTAGTTACAGGCTGTTTGGTTTAGGACTAAATCCTTAATCTGGCCAACCTCCAAGTCTCCCTCCTGTCTTCTTTCCTTCCCTATTGGTGAGTGAAATGTATTTCTGGACCCAGCTCTGTGTGTGCATTCATTCTTCCTTCTTTGAACCAGTTTAGATGACAGTGAAGTTAACATAGCAGTCACTTAAATTTCCCCCATGTTACTTGTTTAGATGTCTTGTGCACCCAAATTATGTGAAATGTAGTTCAGTCATTTTTCAGCCATGTCTGGCTCTTTGAGACCGTATCTGGTAAAGATGCCAGTGGTTATCATTCTTTCTCCAGCTCAATTTTGCAGATGAGGAAACTGAGGCAAACAGGGATACCTGATTTATTCAGGATCACAGATTTTAACTCAGGAAAAAGCAGAGTCTTCCTAACTGCAGGCCCAGTGCTCCATCTTCTTCACCAGACAGCTGCCCCCTAAATTATGAGACAATTCTCCCTAATATTCCTTTCCTCTCTCTTTTTGTTCTTAAGATTATCAAGATGTAACCAAACCAGGGGCAGCTGGATAGCTCAGTGGTTTGAGAGCTAGGCCTAGAGACGGGAGGTCCTAGGTTCAAATCTGGCCCCAGACACTTCCCAGCTGTGTGACCCTGGGCAAGTCACTTGACCCCCATTGCCTAGCCCTTACCACTCTTCTGCCTTGGAGCCAATACACAGTATTGACTCCAAGACGGAAGGTAAGGGTTTAAAAAAAAAAAAGATACATGTGACTTAGCAGCCACTACTACATAAGAGAGTGAGGAGAGCTTAGAATACAGTATTCTAGAAGGCAAAGGAAATACAGACTTATTATAGCCAAGAATCAGTTACCCAACAAAACCATGTAGAATGCAATAGGGGAATAAAATGAACCTTTTAATAACAGGACATCCAAGCATTCCTGATGAAAAGACCCAAGCTGCCAAGAAACTTAGAAGTACAAACAAAAGAGTTAAGAGAAACATAAAAAGATAAATTCAAATGAACAGTGATAGCTGACTAACCAAGATAAACTGCTTACATTCTTTTTTTTTTTAACCCTTACCTTCCATCTTGGAGTCAATACTGTGTATTGGCTCTAAGGCAGAAGAGTGGTATGGGCTAGGCAATGGGGGTCAAGTGACTTGCCCAGGGTCACACAGCTGGGAAGTGTCTGAGGCTAGATTTGAACCTAGGACCTCCCATCTCTAGGACTGGCTCTCAATCCACTGAGCTACCCAGCTGCCTCCTAAGTCACATGTATCTTGACTGTGGCTCCTCAGGATTTGGATGCTTTCTTTCTGGTTGCTACAAGTATTTTTTTCTTTGACCTTTAAATTCTGGATTTGGGCTATGTTCCTGGAATATTTGTTTTGGCTTTATTTCAGAAGCTTTTGGTGGAATTTTTTTTTTTCATTTTGCTCTCAAGAGTTTGCTTTAAAGATTTCTTGAAATGGGATATCTAGCTCTTTTCTTTGGTCATGGTGTTCAGATAATCCAATGATTTAAAATTTTTTCTCCTCAACTCTTTTCTAAGTCAGTTGTTTTTGCTGCAAGATACCGAACTTTCTTTCATTTTGTCAGCCTTTGATTTTGTTTTAATGTTTCTTGTTGTCTTGTGGAGTCACTGGTTTCTATTTGGTCCAATCTAATTTTCAGGGAGTTTGTTGCTTGAGAAAGATTTTGTACCTCCTATGCCAAGCTGTTAATTCTTTTTCCAATTCTTTCTTCTATAGTTCTCACTTCTTTTCCATCTTCCCCCTCAAGTCAGCTGGAAAGATCTGCTCGTTCAGAGTGAGACAGAATTGTAGGCTTCCCTTTAAATTGGGATTCCACTACAAGCTCTGCTCTTGGGATCTGAGCCACACTGCTCCTGCTGCTTCTCAACTTCCCAGGGACTCCCCAACCAAGAATGCCACCCCGAGGGGTCAGTGTCCTTCTCAATCCACCCTGGATCTATGACTTAGAACTGGGTAGTGGATGACAGCTGCTAATTGGCACCCATCCCTATCATGGTGCTCCAGCATGGTCTGAGAACTCCTCTTGTCCTACTGAACAACTTCTTCTTATGTGATAGAGTGCTCTGTGAGGACCTGACCCTATCCCTTGTGTCTGTAGATCTACTCTCTATGACTACTAAGCTAGAAAAATAACTGAATTCCTTGTCAAGATTCAAACTGGTGATTTTCTAGGTCTGTTTAGAAGAATTCTGTGGAGGGGAGCTCAGCAGTACTGATTTCTGCTACTCTTCCTATCCTTTCTTCTTTCCCAAGTTTCTCTTTTCCCTCTACTTTCTAAAATGAGTACCTCTCCTTAAAATTTACTAAGAAAATGGAGATTATTTGCTTCTCCACTATAATGTCTTAAAAGGTGGCCAATCTCACCTAAACCAATTTCTTTCCATGTACCAGTGATCCTAACACTACCTCCCCTACCCTCATTTCCAACATTTCCTTATCTAATATTTCCTTCTACATGGCTCACAAATATGCCTATGTCTCCCATCCACAAACAACCATTACTGGATTCTATCATCATCACTAGTAATAGCTCTCTCACTCTCTCTATGACCCCCATCCTGAATCTGGAGGTCAGTCAACGTGTCTATGAGCATATCATTTTGCCTCTCGATTTTCTGACTGGTAATTTTTTTATCTTATGATGATAATCATTCTGCCCCCTCTTCATACTTGGGGCTGCCCTGGGACAAAAGTGAGCTTTATGCTTTGCTGCTATAAAGTGCTATGGCCAGATTTGAAGCCAGGATCTCCCATTTCTGGGTCTGGACACTGATCCCTTAATTGCCTAATCAGATAGCCCCTTTTTTTCCTTCCCTGTCACTTCTTACCCTTAACTTCTGTAGCCTCTGACAGTTAACTAGCCTCTCCTTCTGGATACTCTCTCCACTGTGGGTTTTCAGGACACTGCTGTCTCCAGGTTCTCCTCCATCTTGTCTGACTGTTCCTTTTCTCAGTCTCCTTTGCTGATTTCCATCCATTTCCCTAACAGCAGGGGTAACCAAAGGCTCTTCTGGACCCTCTTTTCTCTCTATACTTTCTCACTTAGTGATCAGTTCCCACCAGTTCAATGATCATCTCTGGGCAGATGACTCCCAGATCAATATCTAGCCCAAGTCTATAACACATTTCAAAATAGATGAGCCACAGTTCAAGTCTTCACCTCCTCTCATGTGGACTATTCTTCTAGCTGACCTTGCTGCCTCAGGTCTCTGCCCATGCCAATCCATCCTCCAACATACTGCCAAAGTGCATTCCTGTGGCACAGTTCTAACAAGGTCAGTCCCCCATCCCATCCTTCACAAAGCCTCACTCTTTTAACTCCAAGATCAGACACACAGTGCTATTATTAGGATTTAATGGAAGAGGCCTGGTGCCCAACAGAAAACATGTTAAAATGAGCTAACCCTGACACTGGGTAGACACTCTGATGTAACTTAAGTGTGTGCATACCTGGTAAATCCCCAATCCAACAATGACCCACAATGAAACATTTTGACAGAATCTGGCAGGACTCACCTTTTTTGACTCTTCCTTTTCACCATCTCTTTTTTTCTCTCGTTCCTTCTTAGCCTTTTCATCCTTTAGACTGTCTTTTTTGCTCTTTTTCTCCTCCTCCTTTCCACTTTCAACCTTTCCTTTTTCTTTCTCTTTTTCTTTCTTTGTATCTTTGTCAAGTTTCACTTTCATTACTTTTAGTGCTCGATGAAAGAACTGTTTCTTTAAAAGCCTTTAAAACAAACAAAAGAGCCATTACATTATTTTTAATCACATGAAATTTCCAGATATTTCCCAGCTGTGTGACCCTGAGCAAGTTACAATTGTCTAGCCTTTACAGCTGTTCTGCCTTGGAACCAATATATAGTATTGATTCTAAGACAGAAGGTAAGGGTTAAAAAAAAAAAAGATGCCTACCCTTCTTTATAAAGGTCTACATGGCTTCAAATAACCCTCATTGGATGGGGTTTGTGTCCAGAACTAGACCACCAAAAATGTTACCAGACCCACTCCTGCTCTTCTGTCAAGTGTGAATGTTCAGTTAAAGCTATCCTAAAGGAAAATGTACTGCGTTGGAAATACTGGTTTACCCTTCATCAGGGATCTGGTAATACAAAGAGAATGTTACTAATTAAATCAGGTTTCTTAGACTTATGGCAGAATGTTAACTTTCATCTGCACATTTACTTAAAATAATTCTACTACTTCAGACATTTCCCAGATGTGTGACCCTGGGCAAGTCACTTGACCCCCATTGCCTCGCCCTTACCACTCTTCTGCCTTGGAACCAACACATAGTATTGATTCCAAGAGGGGAGGTAAGGGTTTTAGTTTAAAAAAAAAATTAATAATAATTCTACTACTACTAGACATAAAATAGCTTGATTTATGTACTGAATAATGCAAATGTAGAAAAGCTAAATCAATGTGAACCTGCTAAAGGTTTATTACACTAGCTCTTTAAATTCTGTTAAAATACATTTAGCAAAACATCTATTTAGAAAATGCTCAATCTGTAGTGAAGGACATAAAAATGAATTACAGACTCTGATAGGCAGAACATCTAATGGCTAACAGTTTAATCTATTTGCTCTCTTAGTAAAGAAGAAACAGAATTTGAGATTTAATGAAAGTTGGTTACAAAGGTGTTTTGTGTACAACAGAAAAGCTTCCTTTTAAGACAAAAGCAACTTGAAATTATTTATTTTTGTGGGATAAAAATGAGGAGCTATTACAATCTGATTCATGCAAAAAGAAGAGGAAAACTCCTAAGACAGAGTACCTTCTTTTGTCATCCAAATGCTGGCACAAATCTGGCCATGTCAACCCTTTCCCTACACAAGAATCTTACAAACCCCTCTGTTGGGCCTAGTGACTAGCCTTTTTGACTTGTTGTCTATCCCTCACCTTCACATACTCCATGCACCTGCTGACCCCCCCATAACTTGGCCCGATAGCCCTTGCTTCTGCATCTTTGCACAGGTCACTCCACGCCCTAAGCCTACAACTGTGAAAATTAACACTATCCCAAACCCTTTTCTTTAGCACTCCAAGATTAACTTTGGATTTTAGAAAGGGAGAAGTTTTGATATTAAGTTTGAAATGATAAACTACCTGACGCTCTGATTGAATTAAGTTGTAACAACTCATCCTCATTGAATCAGGAATAGACATAGCATGTTGCTTGTCTGTAAACAAATTACTTAAGATAGGGAGAAAAAGCAAAGATAGTGGTGGACATGAGCACTGCTGCTTTCCAGAAGACCCACCTCTTGCTCAGGATGAAGTTGGAATCCTCCGATTGGAGGGGATTTGGAAAGAGACATCACTAAGAGCATAAATTTAAGACCCAAGAAGGTATACATAAGCTTGACTCCCAGAAGAGGTTGCTAAGGGATCAGTTAGCCACACATGGCTAGATACTTTTTCTTTCTCCGGCCTGCTTTTTATCATTTAATAAATACTTTAAATTAAGATACTATCTCCAGACAATTTTAATCTTAACAGAAAATAGTCTCTCCATCTCCTCCTAATAGCCTCAGTTCTGAGATTCTTGACCTGGGAACTGTGAACTTAAAAAAAATATTCTGACAATTATATTTCAGTATAACTGGTTTCCTTTGTAATTCTATTTTTTAGGGTATTTTTAAAATGATTCATAGGAAGGGTACTTCCAAAAGAATTCATGGCACAAAAAACTCATGTGCTAGTTTTTTGATGTGCTTTTGTGCCAAGATGACTGGTTTATCTACTTTTTCTTAAAACAAACAAACAAAAAAAACAACTCTTACCTTCTGTCTTTGAATGAATACTGTGTATTGGTTCTAAGACATAAGAGTGGTATGGGTGAAGCAATGGGGATTAAGTGAATTGCACAGAATTGCACAGCAAGAAAACGTCTGAGGTCAGATTGGAACCTAGGGCCTTCGGTCTCTACCGCTGGCTCTTTATCTACTGCCCCCTACTTATTGCTTTATATTCTATGAACCCCCACCCCCACTTCTAAGGTAGAATGTGAGGTCCTTGAGGAGGGGGTCTTTTTGTTTTCTTTTGTGTATTCGGAGCTTAGTCCCTACAGTTAAAATGCAAAAGTTTTTTGGCTGAAAGAATTCCAGTTGTGGCTAAAACTTAAAAAGAAAGAATGAGATATCTCAGGTTTCCAAAAAAGCTAGAAGTTGCTGGTCTTAGCACTGTGCAGATGGGGATCTCCTAAACCCTCTGCCCAACAGCCTGAATAAAAAGTACAAATCATTGTTTCCTACAATGACATAATGTATATCTATTAAGTAAATCAGTAATTAGTGATTTTTTTTTAAAAAAAGAATCAGGGCTATTCCATTGAAGGAGGGTGGCAAATTTCTTCAGGAGAAGGTAGTGTAGATATTTTAGGTACTTGGTCAATAAGCAAATAAATTGCCAGCTACTGAAGTCTTGTTAGTGGACTCTGAAAAATACTAATATTCAGTTTCATTACATTAATAATACAGCAAAGTCAGTTTGCATTGCTCTTTTTCTTATGCTTCAATCTCATGAGAAATACCCCATTTATTGTGAAAATGCAATAAGCTAACAAAGAAACTTTCAACATCAACATTTACAGGACTTGTAACAAATGAGTAAATAATACCTGTTACAGTAGTCAACAACAGACTCTCGGGTTGTAAACACGGCTTCTTCTCCTTTCTTCGCCTTTGCCCATTTGGAGTCCAAAAGGCAATCTACTGCTTTTGAAGCTAAAAGGGAAAAAAAAGTTGATTGTTTGTTGTCTTGTAATGAATATTTATGAGAAAGCCTAACACTTCAGAATGAGAATCCATAATGATTGTCAAACTCAAATTTTATTAAGCAAATTCCTAAGTTTAAGCAATTAGTAGACCGCTGTCATGTCATATTGTCAACCTCACATTTCAAAGCAAAATTACTAAAAACAAAGCCCTTCCTAATAAAAAAGAAAAAAAAAGTTTATGAACCTTGATTTAGCCCCAACAGATGAAAATAAATTCTCTACAACTAAAAAACAGAAACATATTATTACTTGTTTTAAAAATAGGGGGACACATAAAATTTTAAATAGGGAACTAATTTAACTAAGCCAATGTGTTTTAAGTGCTTATTATAACCAAGGCACTATACTAGGTGCAAATAAGTGAATTTACAGCAAAATAATGTAACTTTATGGCTTATATTATCTGATCAGATTTTTCACAACACATCCCTTTGAGGTAGGAAGTATAAGAGCCCCATTTCATATCTAAGAAAGTTAAAGTACTCAATGCCTTGAAATAGTCACAGATCAGGTGGTCTTATTCCAAGATTAGTGATCTACATTTAATATTAATTGAAAAAGGTGCCTTGGATAATAACACAAATTAAGAAGGGAGAGGGAAGAGACCTGTTATGTCCTGTATGTTATAACTCTTGAGTCCTATTTTAGGGAAAGAGTAGAGCTGGGATGGCTTTATATAAAGAGTAGTTTTAAGAATTAAACTCCTGCAATGGACTCAAGAAATCCTAATACTGAATTCTGCTCTAGAGAAAAACTTAAGAGAAATTCTGTGTATTTAAAATACAAACACATAAACTTAGCTGGTAGTAATTGCACGAGCTTTATAAGAAATGGTACAAGAAAGAAAAAATTCAAAATCTGTTCATTAATGTAAAAGAAAGCACTTTAAATAAAGGCACCTTAAAACAGTAAAACTTAAATGTCTTTAAAAACATCTGAATTGATGTGGTTGTTATGTTTTAATCCTACCAATAAAATAATCAACTCGGTGGCCCATCATATTTGTAGATTTTGTGGGACAGTTGAAGCGGAGATATTTGGCCACTGCCTTTTCCTCTTTGGATGGTTCACCAACTTCCTGAAAAATAGAAAATTGTATTTTAATGTAATTATTCACAGAAGAAATTTTACACTTTGTAAATTAACATTTACAAAAATTCATGAAGTATCTCCTGTAGGCTAGGCAATATGATAGAATAATGAAAATATTAAAAAGGAATTTGGCTTAGTTTTGAATAATGCTAGAGATTCAAGAGTAAACATTTCCAGGTAAATTCTTTGGGAATCACATCATCAATCACTCCTTTTAAAATATTAAAATTTCACTACAATCTGAAGATGTTTTCAGGAATTAAAAATCTAAAGTCAATTCAATTTACACAATATGGTCTGTACATTTAGTTTAAAATGAGTATGCCTATATTAACATTCATGAATATTAAGTGTTCCTAATTAGAAATTCAAATAAAATAGAGTAGTCACACTAGGAAAAACTGACTAGGAAAGCATGAAATGATTTAAATATTTAAATTCCCCATTCTCCACCCCAAATCTCCACCCCAGCGCTAAAACAAAGAAACCAGAAGCTCCTCTTTCTACCACTCATTCTGTACTAAAAAAGCAGATCTCTGAAAGTAAACCTGGAGATTTGAGTGGAAAGATGTCTCTTCATGAAAAGTAAGTAGGGGCAAAGAAATTAGAAACTGGAGGGAGGATGCCCATCAGTTTGAGAATGGCTGAACAAGTTTATGGAATATGAATGTATTGCAATACTATCATAATTGTAAGAAATGAAGGCTTCAGAAAAACTTGAGAAGACTAGTTATGTGCTGATATAAAGTGAAGTGAGTCTAACTAAGGGAACAACTAATACAACAACAAAAATATTGTAAAGATAATCAAGTAAGAAAGATTTAGAAACTTTGATCAACAAAATGACCATCACAATTCCAAAGGACTCAATGTTATCCAGCTCCAAATAGAGAGATGCTGGATTCAGATTGTTCTTTTCTTTTAATTTTTTTGGACATAATGTAGAAATATATTTTGCACAAACACAGATACACACAATGGATTTTGTTTTTCTTGCCTAGTCAACAGGTAGGGAAGGGGAAGGAAATGGAGGGAGATAATTGAAAAGGAAAATAGAACTGAATTAAAAATTTTTTTAAAGCAACAGGCAGAATTGAGATGTCAAGAAACAAACAAAAATGAAACACACATGCAAAAAAGTCACACTATGAATATGACCTCAGACATTTTCTAACTGTGAGCCTGGGTAGATCACTTAACTGTTGTAAAGGATATTGGCCCTTTACTAATTATTGACTATACTAATAGTTGTATCAGGTGTGAACAGGTTCTCAATTTGTCAGTTGAAAAATATGGTCACCCCTTTTCTTTCTTTAAACTCTCTAACTACATTACATTACTAGCTATGGCTAACTACCGACCATTACCATTACAATTCCCATTGCTTAGTTCTTACTCCTCTTTTCTGCCTGGGAATCAATACATACTATTAATTCTAAATTGGGAAGTAAGGGTTAAAAAAAAAAAGCAACATGAAGTTACATGAAATGAATTTATATATGAAAGATGCTGCTAATTTTCCTTTGTTCCTTGTCATTTAGTAATGTATTTTGAGTTGTATGATAAAAAAAATTTAAGTCTTTTCTACTGGGGCCAGCTCAGTGGATTGAGAGCCAGGTCTAGAGAGGGGAGGTCCTAGGTTCAAATCCTATTTCTGAAGCTGATATTTTTGAACATTTATCCTTGTTAAATTTCATGCTAAAATTGACCCATAATTCTAGCCTATCAAGACTTTTTTTGGATCCTGTCAGTCAACTTTTGTTTTGTCTCTTTTGTGAATTGGATAAACATTCCATCCATAGCTTTATTCAAGTAATAGATTTTTTAAAAGTTATAGCACAAGGTCAATAAGTCAATAAATATATCGGGATTTGTTGCATGTGAAACACTTTCCTAAGTGCCGGATATTAAAAAAGACAGTTTCTGAATTCAAGGAGCTCACAGTCTAATGGGGGAGACAATACATAAATAGTTGTAGGCACAGATTCCTGATTCACAAGATTATCCCAGCCTCCTTTCTTAGTGCCAGGAGATTGTTTAATGACAGCTCTTTGAATCTGGCCATTCAACCAAGTTATGAACTCACCGTACTGTACTATTATCTAGCCTCTTATAACTTTATCTTTTCCACAAGACTAACATAAAAGGCTTTGCAAAATGCCTTGCTAAAATGTAGGCATAATTAATCTGGAGCATTCCTGTTTGTGATTATGTCAAAAAAGGAAATGAAGTTAATCTAGTTTGATCTGTTCATGATAGCCCTTTGTGAACAGTAGTTCCTTTTCTATATGGTTCCCTAACAATTCTTTGAGTAACACTATAATTTTATGAGTTATCAAAGTCAAGTTTGTGGTTTATAGGTTCCATTCTACTTTTGAATATTCAAGATATTTGGGTTTGGTGACAAACCCATTAAGGGCACGTAGGTGGTCCTTTATATCTCCATTAGCCATTTTCCTTCTGCCCTTTCCAGTCCAAAGTCCATTTTTTTTGTGGCCTAAGATAGGATGACATCATCAATGTAGCATTTATGTACCGTTTTAAAGTTTGCAAAGCATTTTACAAACAGTATTATTTTTATCCTCATAACAATCATAGAATGTAGTGCTGTTATTATCTATGTTTTAGAGATGAAGAAACTGAGGGAGATAGCAGTTAAGTGACTTGTCCAGGAACATAGTTCTAGGAAGGACCTCAGGCAGGATTTGAACTCAGATCTTCCTGACACCTGGACTGGTAAGATAACTAAAGTCCATCAACAAGCAGTCATCATTTATTTACTATGTTTTAGGCAGAGTGCTAAGTGCCATGGCTATATAGAGAAAGGAAAAAGAAAAACAATATGTGTGTATGTGTGTACATACATATGTATATGAAAAATATAAACTGCAGAGAAAAGGCTTCTTGTAGACAATGGGATTTTCACTAGAATTTGAAGGGAGCCCAGAGGTGGAAATGAGGAGAATTTGGGGGATGTAGTGGGGAGAGAGTCAGTGTCTGTCACTTATTTTCTTTTGGGGGTTTTATAATAGAAAATTTTTATTTAATTAATTTAGAATATTTTTCCATGGTTACATGATTCATGTTTTTTACTTCTCCCCATAGCCGACGTGCAATTCCACTGTACAATACGTTTCAGATGTATCACTGATCAAGACCTATTTCCCTATTATTGATAATTGCACCAAAGTGATCGTTTAGAGCCTATATTCCCAATCATATCCCCATCAACCCATGTGATCAAGCAGTTGTTTTTCTTCTGCGTTTCTACTCCCACAGTTCTTTCTCTGGATGTGGATAGTGTTCTTTCTCATAAGTCCCTCACAATTGTCCTGGATCATTGCATTGCTACTGCTAGAGAAGTCCATTACACTCGATTATACCACAGTGTATCAGTCACTGTGTACAATGTTTTCCTGGTTCTGCTCCTTTCGCTCAGCATCAATTCCTGGGAGATTGTTCCAGTTCACATGGAATTTCTCCAGTTCATTATTCCTTTGAGCACAATAGTATTCCATCACCAACATATACCACAATGTGTTCAGCCATTCCCCAATTGAAGGGCATCCCCTCATTTTCCATTTTTTGCCACCACAAAGAGCACAGCTATGAATATTCTTGTACAAGTTTTTTTCCTTATTATCTCTTTGGGGTACAAACCTAGCAGTGGTATGGCTGGATCAAAGGGCAGTCTGTCACTTATTTTCAATCTCTCTGGTGACTCATTTTCTGCCTCCAACACATTCACATCTTTTCCATCTTCAAATGACCCTTGCTTGGCCCTTCTGTTTTTACTAATGCCCTGCATATCTTTTGACCTTTAGATTTAAACTCCTGGAAAAGTCTACAATAAATACATGGCTCCACTTTCTCTCCCCTCACTCTCTTCTTAACCCCTTCCAATCTTATCATTCCACCTAAACTGCTCTCTCCAAAGTTATCTCTCCCTCCCTTCTGCCTTCTTTTCTTTCTCTGGAATCCATGCAGCTGTGTTTATTTTTATTTTGGTGCTTAGTTTTTATTGTTTACTAATATTTTATCATTCCCCTCAACTACATGAAACCTCCTCCCCAAACAATTTTTAAACTTTCATTCTCTTTAGGTCTGAGCCAAATTCTCCTCCTCTCTTCCCCTCTCTCCAAGATGGCAAGAAATCTGATATAGATTATACATGTGCAATAGTGTAAAACATCTTTTATTAGTCCTTTTGTGAAAGAGACCTCAAACAAAAGAATGAAGAAATAAAGTGAAATATAGTATGAAATAGAGTATGTCTCAGTTTGCATTAGTTCTTCTCTGGAGATAGATGAGTCTGCCTGCCTTAAGTCTCTTCCCACTTCAATTCTTCCTCCATTCAACTACCAAGGTGATATTCCTAAAGCCTAGCAAGGTGTGACCATTACTGAATAAACTCCAATGGCTCCCTATCACCTCTAGGATCAAACACAAACTCCTCTGCTTGGCAAGAAGGCCCTTTACAACCTCATCTCCTAAAATCTCTCTAGTCTTTCTACACCTCACTCTAAACACACACTCTTTGACCCAGTGGTACTACCCATCCAAGCCTTTCCATGAAAAAGATACTGCATATGTGGAGTGCCCAAATTCAGGTATTTCTTCTTGGAATGCTGTACTGCCACCTCTCTACCTGATGACTTCCCTGACTACCTTTAAGTCCCAACTAAAATCCTACCTACTAAAAATGCCTTCCTCCAAACACACTTAATTCTATTGCCTTCCTATTGATCTTGCACATAGCTTGCTTTGTATTTGTCTGCATGTTGTTTCCCTCATTAGATTGGAAGCTCCTCGAAGGAAGGCATAATCTTTTGCTACTTCAGCTTGCTTACTGAAGTGCCTGAAACATAGGTGGTACTTAAATGTTTATTGGTTGATGATCACCATTATGATGAAGGAAGGAGAAAAGTGTAAGACTGGAAAGTTACAAAGGGGCCAGGACTTGGAACTTAAGAGACTACAGCAGGCTACTCTAATAGTACAGGCAGGAAGTGATAAGGACCTGTATGTACCAGGGTAGTGGTAATGTCAGAGGAAAAAAGATAATATTTATGAGACTTGTTATGAAGGTAGACTCAACAGGACTTGGTAAAAGACTCAATAATGAGGGAGGAGGAGATTAAAGAAAGTGAGAAGTCAATAACTAAATTTGAACCTAGCTAACTAGGAAGATAGTGGTACCTTCAACAGTAACAGGGTAGTTTGGAAAGGGGAGGAGACTTTGGTAGGGCAGATAGCAAGCTGTTTCAAATATGCTGAACTTAAGATACATGTGGGACAACCAAGATAACCAAGAAGCAGCTGGAAGTGTGAGATTAAAGGTCAGAAGGGGATTTTGGCTGGATTACTAGATCAGTAAATCATCTGCATGGAGATGAAAATTGAATCAATGAGCAATGAATAAGCTGATGACACCACTGAGCAAAATAGTATAGAGACAAGAATAGGATCCAAGTCAGAACCTTGAGGGGGCATCTGAAGTTAGTAAAATGCAACCTGGACAAAGAGTCAACAAAGGAAATGAAGAAGGTGTGGTCACAAAAGCAAGGAAAGAAAGGGCAGAGCAGTTATCACAAAAACCTAGAGGAATAGAGGATGATCCACAGAATTTCAGCTCTCAATATAGCTTAGTCATAACTTTTTGTGCCCCAGTGTCTACCTTTGCAGAAAATCTGCCAGAATTCTGCAGAGGGAGTATCTGCTCATACTACCCAGGAGAATGGGAACAGAGCTTGTTTAAGAACACATTCCCAAACCAGAAGCTGAGGCTGGAGACCAAGGTGAACTGAATAATAATAATAAACTCAATAGAGAAATTAACTTTAGAACAGGGAGAAGGGAACTGGGCAGGTGTAAGAGAGGACAGGAAAGGCAAATTCAATGAACATTTTATAAAAACACGTGCCAAGCATTGGGATACAAAAAGAGGCAAGTCAGTTCCTGCCCCCAGGAAGCTCACAATCTAACTCCACACATAAACAAACATCTACAGCACAGGCCATATACAGGATAAATAGGAAATAATTAATAGAGGGAAGGTGTAGATAAGGAAATTGTTGTAAGTAAAACATACTACAATTTGAAAAGGGGTTGAGTACAGAAGGGATTAAAATGAAAAGGAAAAACATGGAATCTTAAGACAGGGAGAGAAGAGAAGATACGAGAGGCCACTATTAAACAGACTGGAATTCACATGTGATCTTAAACATTGCTGTGAGGGTCAAATGAGGTATCTGTAAAGGACTTGGGATAATGGCTGGTGCATAAGTAGGGAGCATCTAGGTATTTAATCCCTTCCTTTCCTCCTCCCTTAGAAATTGGAAGTGTTAGACAAACTCCTTTTTTTTAACCAGAGAGACCCAAATCAGAAAGATGAATTAAGAGAAGGATGGAGGGGGAAAATGCAGTTAATCAAAATCCTGAACATGAATAGAATGAACTGACCCATAAAACAGAAAAAGGCAGCAAGCATAGATTAGGAAGTAGTCTCCAAAGTATATTATTTATAAGAAATGCAAAGATTTGTATAGACTTAAAGCAGTCTATCATGTTTCAGATGAACCCCCCCCAAAAAAGGAAAATTGAAATAATATCAGATAACACTTAAGTAAATATAGATCTGTTAAAAAGACTGAAAGGAAAGTACCTCATACTTAAATGCACCACAGATAACATAGCAATACTTTATATGCATTGAACAGCATAATATCCAAATATTAGATATTGGGGGGGTCAGGGAGAGAAATAGCTGCAAAACTTTAATAACAAGGGACTTCAAGACAAATCTAGGCAAATCTAACAAAAATATAATACAAGAAAGTGGTAAATAACCTGAAAAAAACTTTAAAAAATTAAGATATGTCTATCAATTTACATAATTCTCAATCATGAGCTTTACAGAAATGACCACATATTAAAGCATAGAAACTTTTTTAAAATGCAGAAAGGTAGAAATAGTAATGTATCATTTAATAATCACATAATGCAACAAAAATCTTATTCAGTAAAGAACTTTTGAATAAAGAATTAAATATTAGAAATTAAATAACTTGAATTCTAAATCATAGAAAATAGAAAGTTTCAGCAGAGAAAATTACAACAATGAGACATACCAAAACTTGAGAAATAAAGCTAAAGTAGTCCTTAAAGGAAAATTGACCTCTCAAAGTTTTCATTGACGAGAGAAAAAACAAATCAATGAATTGGATATGTAACCAAAACAATTAGAACAACAAATCAAAAACCTAAAACTAAACATCAAAATAAGAAATTAAAAAAAATCAAGAGTTTAGTAAAACTGAAAGCAAAAAAAGATGGAAAAAGAATGAATTGATAAAACTAGGTGCTGATCCAAAACAGAAATTGAACAAGTCACAAATGAACTGCAAAAGGAAAAAAAAAAAGCTCCTGGACCAGACAAGTGAATTCTACCAAACATTCAAAGAACAATTAATTCTAATCTAATAAAAACTGCAAAAATAGGAAAAAGGACCCTCACAATCTTAATATTACAAATATAGCATTGATACCAGGGAAAGACAAAGCAGATAGAAAACTATTATAAAAAATATTTTAAAACCCTACATGATAGGTCTGTGTTTTCTTTCACAACATGACTACACATATATAATTTATATCAAATTGCTTGCCTTCTCAATGAAGAGGGAAAGAAGGAAGAAAGGGAGAGGATTTGGAACTCAAATTTAAAAAAAATATTTAAAATTCTTACATGTAATTGGAAAAAATTTAAAGAAAAGACCCTTAAACCCTATGTGATTTTATCAAGTGATGCAAAAGGGCAATAACATCCAAGACCTATTACTGTTTAAAAGAAAAAAAAATTCAAGAAAGCATATGCTAAACACTTTTCCTTAGTCCCAACTCTCCGTGATCTTATTTGAGGATTTTGTGGCAAATACACTGGAGTGGTTTGCCATTTCCTTCTCCAGCTCATTTTACAGATGAGGAAACTGATACAAACAGGGTTAAGTGATTTGCCCAGGTTCATATAGCTAGTATCTAAGGATGGATTTGAATTAATGAAGATGAATCTTTTTGATTCCAATCCCATGCTCTATCCTTTGCAACACCTTCCTGCCCTAAAGATAAGTAGTATCTATCAAAAACTATGAGCAAACATTGTATATAATGAAGAAAAGTTAAAGGAGTAAAGAAAGAGTATTCATTTTCATCATACTCTTCCAGTTTGGGGTCTTACCAGAGCACCTTTCAATGATACTGATAGCTATGATGTCAAATTAACTTCCTTGTTTTAGAGTCTTTATTTCCTCTTTTGTTTATTATCCATTCTTTAGTCATTTATTTCTAGATAGCTGAGGCAACAAGATTATTGGTATCTTCTTTGGATTTTATGTCTTATGACTTTCTAGGCATCTCTTCTGCTATTCTTCCCACAATGAACTTTCCTCAATAGCATTTAACTTGGTGAAAATATAGAAGCAGTTTTCTCCTTTTTAGTCCAAATCCTTTTTGACTTCATTTGCAAGACCTCAGACTAATATATTCTTTCCAGCCCTGGCCTGGGGAACTTCATCCCTGTTCTTGACTAAGAGTTAGTAATCTTAAGCAATGCAATACCTTCTAGTTCCTTCTAGTAATATAACATAAATCACCAAAAGTATTAATAATAGCAGTCTGGTTTGCTGAGTTTGGGGTAGTTCTCTGTCATATCCTGTACACAACTCAGGAATACAACAGAGCTCTCTATTGTCATAAGTAAGTCAATAAATATCTGTCTCAAATGAGGTGCCACGTGTGACCTGTAATACAGTCATACCCTCTTTCCTATCTGAGCACATGGCTACCTCTCTAGTTTAGATCATATCGCCTTGGGTCTGGACTATTGTACTAACTATTAAGCCTTTCTTCCCTAGTTTCTCCTCTCTTTTTATAAAAGCACCAAAACTATTTGCCTAAAGCAATAGCCTGACAAAATTATTCTCCAGCTCAAAAAACTTACCTATCTCCTCACTTCCTGCCTCTAGAATAAAATATGAACTGCTAAGCTTTGAATTTAAGGCCCTTCACAGACTGGCTCAATCTACTTTTCTATCTTATTTCATATTTCTCCCTTTTAAGCATTTTATTTTCTAGACAAATCGAACCATTCCTTAAACTTTACAGTCATGCTGGCCCAGTTTCCATGACTATAATACATTCCACTCCTTCTTCAATTCCGCCTCCTGAAACCCTTTTCTTTCTTTAAGACTTGATTCATGTGGCACTTCCTCTGAAAAATTCACTATTAAAGTAATTTCTCCCTTGCCTTAAAATTTCCTGAAATATTTTGCTTGGAACTTCTCTTTGTCTTCATCACACTCTAAAGGGGCTACCTCTGGATACTCAACTTCTCTCTGAGTTTCCCACAGTACTACTTTTTCTTGATTCTCTTCCTTCATATCTGACTACTCCTACTCTCCTTTGTTGGTTATCTTCTACATGGGATGTCATTTAAGGCCTGAGTCCTTTTCTCTCTTGATACTATCTCACTTGGTGATTTCACTAAATGTCTAAGCATTCCCCTGAGTTCCAGTATCAAATTAGTAATTACTTACTGGATATTTCCAACTGGATGTCCTGTAAGACATTATCCCACACAAACTTTCCCCTTGTCCAAACTTCTCATTTTATGTTAAAGAGCCACCTGCCAAGTTCACACTCTCAGTATCATTCCTGATTCTTCTTTGCAGCCAGCCTCCATACTCAACAGTTATCAAATCTTCTCTCCACATAAAGCTAGCTCTAAGTTAAGTTACGGCCCTCATCATCTCCTGCCCTTTCTTCTTTCTACCTCCAATTTCTCCCATTCCAATCCACCCTCCATACAACAGTCAAAGTACTTTTCCTGAGGCAAAGGTCTTTGATCATTTCACCAACCTACTCTATAAACTTCAGTGACTCTCTAGTAACGCCAACATTGCATATAAACTCCCCTGGACATTTAAAGCTCTTTTCTACCTCCATACTCACACTCCATTACTGACTTATACTAGGTAGGGTACTTGCTATTCTCTGCACAAGATCCTCTAACTCCATTCTGTGCCTTTGTTCAGGCTGACCCCATGCCTGGAATTCTCTTCTTTCTCAATTGACCTCTTAAAAAATTCCATGCTTCCTTCAGCTCAAATGCCACTTTCTGGAAGAGATCTTTCTTGGCCCTTTCCTCCCTCAGCTGCTAGACTTTTTAGCTTCCTCTTTAAAGACCCTCTGCCTACTTGGTATGTATCTTGTATGTACCTCAAAAATCCTAAACCTTATCATTCTCTCCTCCAGTGAAGCCCAAGCCCCTTAAGACAGAAATTATTTTGGCCTTCGATTGTATCTTGTATAATTAGTACAGCGTCTAGCACATACTAGATGCTTAAATGCTTGTTGACTGACTGGTTCTTCAGGCAGAGGTTGACCAGATGCCCTATGAGGGACCTTCCAAATGAGACTCTGTCATGCTAAGTAATTTGTGTACATGTGTCTGCTCCTTCCCCCAAAGGGAAGAGCAATGCCATTTCTTGTTCACCAGAAAAACCTGGCACATGGTGAGTGGTTGATAGAAGTTGAATTTGTACTGATTCTTTGTTCTCTGGTCTGGTTCCTTCTTATAACCAAACAAACTTAAAGATGAAGTACTTTAAAAAGTGGCTACCTAGGTCTCAAAGTAAATAGTGGCACTAAGCTTTCTAGCAATAATGGCTAAGATTTAACAACCTACACCCACAGCAAGACACTACTGTATAGACAATACCCTGTCATTCTGATTCTGACTTTCACACAACCTTTACAGACAAATAGCCAAATTAAAAGAGCTACAATGACTGAGTCAACAAACTGAAAGGATTTTCTTCTACTTTCTTTCTAGTACAAACTTCATGGCATTGGGAAACCTCCTTAGTCAAAAATCTATGAGTGGAAGGGACTTTAGAAGCCATTCTGTTCCATTTTATGGACAAGGAAGCCAACTTGTCCAAAGTTCTGGAAGTAGTCAGTCAGAACTGGGATTTGAACTCAGGTTCTCTGACTCCAGAGCCAGTGTTATTAACTCTATTGTATTAGGCTATTTTCTGCCCCCATCTTGTCCCCTAGTTATCACTGCAATCCAGGGGCCGGTTCATAGTGAAGTCTATAGTGGGGAAAAGGTTTTTAAAAAACAAACAAAAAGAGATAAAGGATTTGTGATTGGAAGAAAAGATATTAGGCCTTAAAAACAAACACCTGAACAATGAAGACAAGTACAATTCCTATCTTAGATTGTCAGGTGGATAAGGGATATGACTAGCTTTGCTTGGCCACAGAGACTAGAACTAGGATCTATGGGTACAAGTCAAAAAGTAGCAAACTGAGAAAAAGCCCATTCCAGGTATCTATTAAGTAGAATGGGCTTTCTTGGGAGACCAAATTTTCCTTCTCACAGGAAAACTTCAAGCAAAGACTCTGTTCTCCAGTTCTTTCCCTAGACTGTTTCCCATCTCTGCCTCAGAATCCTTAGTTTTTTTAAAGACCTAGCTCAACTGCCACTTCCCACAAGAAGTTTATGTCCTTTTTAAAAAATTTATACATATATTCTATATTTACTTATCTGTGAATGCTTCTGGTTTCAGCAGAAGACAAGTTTCCTATATTCCATTTGTCTCTATAGCCCTGGGCCCTAACAAGAAAGATTCTGTCCAGAGGAGGACAACAAGGTGGGAGAGAAGGACTGTAAGTCTCTGATGTAAGGACCAGCTGAAGAAGCTGGGCATGTTAAGTCTTGAGAAGAAACTGGGAACATGAGCTGTCTTAAAGTATTTGATGGGCAATCTCTTGGAGATATCTGGCCATTTGTACTGGGGGTCAAACTAGAAGCAAAGGGCAGAAGTTGCAAAGAAGAAAACTGAGAAAAGCAAGCAGAAGGTGCATCCCACCATACAGAAATGTGCCAGTGAAGAAGCCCTTATTAAGCACTCACCATCCTCCAGACACTGTACTAAACTCAGGGGACACGCAGAAGATGGTCCTGACCACCAGAAGTCCACCTTCTAATAGGGAAAAAGCATATGTACCAACTGGTAGACACAAAATCTTAACTGTGTCTGAGTGGATGAAAATGAGAGACAGTAATCTTAAGGGAAGGTACTAGTAGGGGAGAAGGGACTCAGAAAAGCTTCCTGCAGAAGGTGAGCCAGGTCTTGAAGGAGGCGATAGGTCAAGGGAAAGAAGGGAGAGTATTCTAGGAATTGAGAAGTTGATGAAAAGGTACAGAAATGGAGAAACAGCATTATGTGTGAGGGAAAATGTAAAGATGCTGTCAAATGCCACCTAGAGAGAGAATAACTCCACAATGAATATAAACAGAAACTCAAAGGAAAAAATTAATTTTTCACACCTACCGGAATAATGGAAAAAATGAATCAAAACTCAAAAAAAAAAACCTGGAAGGTAAATGAGTAACAGAATAGAAAAAAGTGAAGTTATCCAGGGATTATGTTCTCTGAAAACTAAAACAGACCAAACCAAAATCAATGATTGCACAAGAGTATACAAGAAATAGAATAACAAATAGAATGACTGGAAAAACTGAACAAAATAGAAAATATTTCCTATAAAAACTGACCTGGAAAAAAAAAGATCAGGGAAAGACTGCTTAAGAATAAGCAAAGTCCCTAAAAAGCCTAATTTAAAACATACCAAAAAGCCCAAGTACCATATTTTAAGAAACCATAAGTTAGGTTCTGAGAGACCACGCCAAGCTGGCAGAGTAGAAAGGAAGCAGTCCAGTCCAGATTCCCTGACAACTGCCAACATTCTAAGAAGAAAGTTTGCCTGATAGTGACTAGAAAGTAGGAAGGAGAAAGGAAGGAAACAAACATTTAATATAGTACCTTCTATGTGCCAGGCTCTATTATTATCACCCCCATTTTACAATTGAGGAAATGGAGACAAACAAAACAAGTTCAAATTTAGTGTTTCCTACTATCAAAATCAATCACAAATGTGCACTTGTTAATGATGGTTTATAATGGGATTTTACATGTTTGAGCTTTGAAAATTTTTCTTCACACAGACTGTTGTCTTGTCCAATTCTTTATGACCTCATGGTCTTGTCCACAAAATTTTTGGAAAAGAAAATAGTTTGCTATTCCCTTTTCCATTGTGTTCCCATTTTACAGATGAAGAACTGAGGTTATTTAAGTAACTTGCCCAGGGTCACAGAGCTAGTGTTTTGAGGCCAGATTTGAAATCAGATCTTTCTGACTCCAGGCCTGGAGCTTTATCTACTGCACCACTTACTGCTAAATACTCAATATATCTATATCTATATATCTATATCTATATCTATATATATAGATAAATATATAAATCCACAAGCATATAATTTTAATTGATTATGTTCATTATTTAGAAGGCATTTCTAGAATTCTATTAGATTCTTCTCTTGATATTTGCCTTTTTATTGAAGGTTAGATGGAAGCTCTTCAATTGTTCAATTAAATGGATTTTGAAACAAATTTCTTTTGTACTTGCATTGAGGTTCAAAAAGATGCAGCTGAAACTGAAGTTGGAGCTCAGAAATACATTCTATGTAAAGAAGGGGTGAGAAGTAAAAAAGAAGAAAAGGTATGAGAAGAGGATAGAGGGAAATAAATAAAAATTTAAGAGTTCACAAATACAATGTAGCTAAGATTAGAAAGGAAACAGTTAACTGGGAAAAAAAATCTTTGCAGCAAATTTCCCTGATAAAAGAAACAAAAAGTTTCTAGGATATAGAAGGGACTGGTTCAAAAATTTATAAAAATAAAGTTATTTCTCAGGTGATAAATGGTTTAGAGCATATGAACAGGCAGTTCTCATGGAAAGAAATCCAAACTATCTATAGCCATGTGAAAAAATGCTTCAAATCACCAGGAATTAGAGAAACACAAATTTAAGCAACTCTGAGGTTTTCCCTCACACCTATAAATTCAGCAAATTTAATAAATGTTGTGGGAAAATAGGCACAATGATATCATATTGGTGAAGTTATAGAATGGTTCGGCTATTCTAAAATTTTAGAAATGTGCTCCTAAAATTACTAAACTGTATATATAAGTTTTGGCCCAGCAAATAGGTTCTTTGTGGATTAAATGAGATAATATTTGTAAACCAATTTGTAGTTCTTTTTTGTGGTAGCAAAGAAAGTCAAGGGGATTCGTGAATGAAAAGAAATGAAGACAGTCTCAGAGAAACCTAGGAAGATTTGAATGGACTGAGGCTGAGCTCAAAATGAGCCAAAGCAGGAGAACAATATGTTCAAATATCAACACATATGATGAAGAATGCTATCCAACCCCTGACAGAGATAATGGACTAATGATATTTAAAATGAGTCACACGTTTTTTGGACCTGGCCATTACTGGGATTATGTTTATTTGTTAGAAGGTTTTTCTTTTCTCTTCCCCACTCCTACTGGGGGGAGGGGGGGGGGAGGTGAGGAGGGACAGAAAAAAAATACTGGATTGGGAAAAACAAAAAAATCAAAAACAAAATCTTCCCAGATCTGGTTAAACCTGAGTGTGAAGACAGAAAGGAACCAGTGATCAATCACCTCCTCAAGGTCTCTGTCCCAGTGGCTGTGATCATCCATGAGTTAACCTGGGGGACCAGTCCCATGCCTAATACTTGATAGGCATTTACCAACTGCTTCCTGATTGACTAGGTTCTGGTCTGTGATGAGAGCTGGTCATTTTGCCAACCTGGGGGTCATAAAGCCAGGGCTTAAGGGATACTTTTCCATCCCTTCCTAGTCTTTGGGAATAGTGTCTCAAGAAGGGCCAAGGAACACAACAGCTAAAGCTGAGGAAAGGGAATCTTGCTACGTGGCAGTTCTAAGTCACCCAGAGTTCCTCAGAAAGCCAGAGGCAAAGGCAGACTTACCTTTTTCCTCTTCATGCTCCAAGCAGTAAAGCCTCTGGGATTTTCCTAGTTTTCCTAGGCTCTTTGGAAGCATTCTTACCTCTTAACGGAGCTTACCTCCCCCTGGCAGCCCCGGGAGGAGAATCCATCAAAGGAGAAAGCAGAAAAGAAGCAGCTTACAGTCCAAGCTATTATTGATCCAGGAAGATGCCCAAATTCTCCCACTGAGGAGCTTGCTAGGAATGGCTGTCATCTGAGGCAAGTCTTTAGTTTTGAACTGAACTTTAAAAGTCAGATTTTTTGTTTCTATTAAGATGCTTTTTTCAATAAAAAAAAAAGGGAAGCGGGGAGACAGCTGAGTAGCACAGTGGATACAGCATTGAACCTGGAATTGGGAGAACCTGGGTTCAATTCTGACCTTAGATATTTTCTAGCTGTGTGATCCTGGGCGTGTCACTTAACCCAGATGCCTCGCTCTTGCTGCTCTTCTGCCTTAGAAATGATACTAAGACAGAAGGCAAGCATTTTAAAAATAATAAAAACAAAGAAAATGGAATGTGCAAATTTAAAACTGTTAAAGATCTATCATCAACAGGGAGTAATAAATCTAAAACTTAAGTCAATATATAAATTCTTTAGAACATTTTTATAAAATAAATTATAATGGGACACCAGACTAATATTATGAGAATTTTCGTTTCCGCTATTTAGAACTAGAAAGGGATATAAGGAATTAAAACTGTAAGTCCCCCAAAGGCAATAGAGAGGAGTAAAGGGTGGGTATGAGTTGGCTGCAACACATCACTAATGAAGCATGCATAAGAGCAGTGGTGCAAATAAGGCTATTAGAAAGAGGCCCTGTGTGAAAAGGAAGAAGGGCTCATGGCCAGCCTTGTGCTCCAAAGGTATCCCTGGTCTCTCAAGAGAGCCAGAGATGGCCTACAGTGTGGACACACATGGGCAAAAGTTGTTCAGGATAAGAAGGCACAGATCATGTTAGGCAAGAGATGTTAGTTCATGTGAGGCAAAGATCAAGGTAAGAAAAATCACTCCAGTGAAAAGGAATAAACATTCAGATGGACTACAGATTTCTAGCAAAGAGAAAACTTATCCTATCTAAGGAATTGTATTTCCACAAATTTCATATTAAGTACACAATGTAGGAGAAAAACTGACAAAATCTCATGCCAAATCCCTCTATCTAGAACCAAGTCCTCTCTTCTTTCTGAATGAAAGATTGAGGGCAAATAGTTATGAAGAGAGTTGTAAAAAGTAGTTATAGTTTAAAATAAGAATACATTTTTATAAGAAGATGGTCAGTTCAAATCTCTTTTTAAATGATTTCAATATTTGTGGTTTTAAACAAATCAAATGATAATATATAAATTGTTACAAAAGAAGCTATATAACAAATAGCCTTGTTTGGGATGAAAGGGCAAAGGAAACACCAATACAATAGAGCAATGATTGTTTCAAAAAGGCAGAAGAATCAAGAATATTGAGTTATTGTTCTGCACCTGCCACTAATCAGTTGTATGCCTCAGTAGAACTTGACTGAAAAACCAGTACTTTCCCAATAGATAAGTTGTAAATAGTCTCAAGACAATTTTTTTTTTTTAAATGGCAAACTATTTTCATTTCATTATCATTTGAAAAAATGCTCCAAATCACCAATGTAAGAGAAATACAAATGAAAACATGTGAATTCTAGAAGCCCCAAGTTTTGCCCATTTCCCTTGAGAACTTGCCTTTGGGGGAAGTCCCAAACTTGGGGTTTCCATAATTCATGTTGACACTTTACACCTGTCAGACTGTTAGAGGCAATAAATAAGAACAATGACAATTGCTGGAAGAACTGTAGGACAAGCAGATGTATCTGTGAAGTGGTCTAACTATTCTGGAAAGCAAATAGAAATTATACCCCAGGTCAATAAACTGTATGTTGCCTCTGGCCTAACAAGAGGTTTATCCAGCAATAGGTTTATATTAGATAGGTTTATGTTACTCCCAAAGAGAGGGAAAGGATCCTTACTTGCAGAAGTAGTTACAGCAGCATTTTTTTGATATAACAAAGAACTAGGAACACAAGTGCCTATCCACTGAGGAATAGTTGACAAATTATAATAAATTTAAAGTAATGGAAATTACTGAGACATAAAAAATGACAAAAGAGAAAGATTCAAAGAAGCCTGGGAAGATGTATATGAATGGATGCAGAGTGAAATAAGAAGAACCAGAAAAATTTATACCTCAAAAATAACTTTGAAAGACTTTAAAAATTCTAATAAATACAATGACCAATGAGAGAACTGATAAAGAAGCATAATTCCCATCTTTTGGAGGAAAGATAACAGATTGTAGCTACACAATTAAAGGAACATTTTCAGACATGACAAAACAAATTTGTTTTGCTTGATTCTGTTTTGAGGTGGGGATTTTATTGGAGGGGAAAATGTCATGGGTAAATGAGAGGCAGTGATAATGACGCAGAAAAAGAAAAGAATGTCAATGAAAAATGTCAAAAATACACAAAAGATTTCTATCATGAAAAATTTGACATGCATCTTTATAAAACCAAATTGTATATGATAGTTTCATAGTTAAATACTTAATCTTCTTCTGTCTTTATATGTATTTGGAAATGTTCATGTTTGTTGAGAACTGTCACATTCATAAATAAAAAAGATAAAATCAGGAAGACCAGCCTCAGATACATTCTGGTTATATGACCTTAGGCAAATCATTTAAGTTCAGTGCCTCAGGGCAGCTCTTTTAAGACTAAAAAACTTCCAAAATTCTGTCAACCCTCTAAGAGGGAATTTCCTCCCCTGGAGCTTCTAAACAAATGAAATCAAAGGTCCAGACCATGTAACAATAATAGTGACAACAATACACATTTATGTGGTATTTTTAGGGTTGCAAAGTACAACCCTAAATGTTGCCTTTATTAGGGACTCACAATAAATAACTCAAGGAGGTAGGTAAGTTAAGATGCATAGACAAAGAAGTGAATTTTTCACAATTCAGGGGGAACCTGAAGTTTCAATGTAGGATGTTAATTCAGGACTCTGATTAATAAAAGCCAATTCTATTCATGTGGGGTGTGGAAGACAGTGACAGCCCCAATGTATTTAACCAAAACCAATCACACACCTATTGCATGTGTCCAATGAGGGTACAGTGCTTATAGTTTTAAAGTCCTGTGGAAACACAACCACTGAGGTCCCAGGATCAAGCCCATTTAGACCTTATGAAGGAAGACAGTAAAACCTCAAGGTGATTCTATGAATCTGTAAACTGAGATAATTGAATAGAATCTTCATGTTAGAAAAAAAGATCTGAAAGATAATTTATCCTAATTCTTTTTTATAAATGAAGAAACTGAAATTCAATTAGTAAAAACTTCTAGGGGACTCCACATTTAATGTATGTGTTTCATTTACTAGTATGGCCTTATCCATTTATAATCTTTTCATCTATTACACATTTACTTGCTTCTTGTCGGAAACTGAAAAACTGGGTACAAAGCCAAGTGCATACACCACACCTGTGTTAACACTTTTGTTTCATATTTAATGGTTTATTTACTGAACTGTCTGCTGCTAGACCTTTACCGTTAAAAAAGAAAAAGAAAACACTCAACTAGAGCAACAAAAAAAGCAAACATTAGCACCATTTTAAGTAAAAGGAAGATTTTTACATAAGAAAAACATAATGAAATAGTCAAGAGTTCAGAGAAAATGATCAAGCCCTTATACCAAGGTTCTTTAGGAATTATTAATGATGATAATAGGGAAAACTATTTTATAAAAAGACTATTTTTTTAAATAGTAAGAGAATTGTAAAAATAGCTGAACTTATTTGAGCACAAAAAAACAAGAGCTCTGAGCATCCATATGAGAATGAATATGAATTTTAAAAGTTGTGTTGCTTTTCCCTTTCTCAAAAAACAAAGGAAAACAAAACACACATGTTTCTGACATGAAAAGTCTTAATCCTGAGAAAAAGAGATACAGACATATCTTACAGAACACTGCCTCAACCAAAAGAAGTTAGGACATTATAAACATACTGTACCATAATATACTGACTGACACTTGTTGTAACTGTCAGGTTTCTAACAAACTTTCAATCTTTCACATACGATCCCTTCTCTCTGCTATTATCTCAGGTCTATACTATTCTAAGAACTTGCTGATGATCTCCCAACCTCAACATGCCCCAAGTCCAGGCTTTTCTCTACTCCAAATTCATTTTCCTAAAACTCAGGTCTGACCATGTCAACCCCACCTCCTTCCATAAACACACACTTACATGTATATGTATCCATCTATCCATCTACAGTCCATCCTTCTATAATGTGGCCCCTTACTCACCTTCCAGTCTATTTCTTCTCCACCTCCTCTATGATCTAGGGACATTTATGTCCTTGTGGCTCTAAGACACTCCATCTCTTGACTCTAGCATTTTCACTCTGACCCTAAAGCCTGGATTTCTCTCCCTCCTCATCTTCATTTCTTGGCTTCCTTGAAGTATCACTTTTTACAAGAAGCCTTTCTCAGTTCTCATTGTGCATAACTTTTTTTTTTAAGTGATTCAAAAATATCATTTCAGGAGTTGGTTTTAATTCATGATGTACAAACTTCATACAGATGGGAAGCTAGTGCAATAAAACTGCAAACAAACTTTATGTAGAAAAAGCCATGTCAAAATAGGAAATTAAGTAAAAACGAGGTAGGTAAAAAGCAAAATAACTTCCCCAACACAAATTTGCTGTGACTCATCTATTTCTGTGACACAAGCACATACACACAAGTACACACAAACACACACACACACACCTTATTAATTGATGGTTCTTTCAACATGTATTACATACCAGTTGATACTATTAGTACTGGTAAAACAGCATTACCTCATTTCCAAATTAATTTGGTTTCAGAATACTTTTTGGTCTTAAATCTATGGAATTCGATAGTGTGAGGAATACAGAGACATGGTATATGGAATACACCAAAGATAAAATGAAATAAATCCTGGAGCAAGAGTGAGGAAATACAGCATATTTTTTCTTTCTTTCTTTTTTAAAATCCTTCCCGTCTTTCTTAGAATCAATACTGTGTATTGGTTCCAAGGAAGAGGAGTGGCAAGGGCTAGGCAATGGGGCTAACTGACAAGTAGAAAGTGTATGAGGCTAAATTTGAACCCAGGACCAGTCATCTCTAAGTCTGGCTCTCTATCCACTGAGTCCACCTGGCTGCCCTCAATTCTTTTTATTAGTAAAAAATCTTCATCTTCCATCTTCGAATCAATACTGTGTATGTTGATTCCAAGGCAGGGGAGAAGTAAGAGCTAGGCCATGGGGGGGTTCAATGCCTTGCCCAGGGTCACCCACCTAGGAAATGTCTGAGGCCAGACGAACACAGGGCCTCCCTTCTCCTAGTCTGGCTCTCCACACACTGAGCTACTTAGCTGCCCTCAAACCTCGCTTCTGCCTCATGTAATACCCACTACGGATCATGACAAACGCTCTATTTCAGGGGGAGCTAGCCCCGGGAAGAAAATGCTGCACTGGTCTATTCCCCAGCAGGTGCGAAGGGAACTGGTAAAAGAGGAGGTGAAGGTAACCACAGGATGGCCCCGGTTACCCTGCAGGGAGACCCACACCTCACTCCCCCGCTGAAACGCAGGCAGCGATAGTTAGAAGGCACAACCGGTACAAGCGCCTCTGCCTCTCCGAGCCTCCAGCAGAACATGCGGGGTCTGCGGTCTCCCGTCGCCCCCGAGACCGCAGGCTTGGGGCAGCAAAGCCCGGTCCGGCCCCGCCCCCTCTGCTCCTCGGCGGCGCCCCCAGCTCCGACCCCGACCCCCAGCAGCGCAAAGCCCGGCACGTGACTGCGGGCCACGCGTAACCAGCCACGCAGGGCCCCCCACAGCGCTTACCCACCCCCCTCCCCCCGGGGCCCACAGCCTGGACCCAATCTGCACCCGACGCAGCTCGGCGCACGGACGCTCGGTCCCAGCCGAAGCGCAGTGCCGCGGCCCGCACACCTCGATCCCCGCTCCCCCCGCCCCCAGCACGTACCCTCCCCACGCATTCCCCCGCCCCCCCAACACCACACGCCCCCTCCCCCCCAAGCACCCTCCAGGCCGCAGCCCTCTCCGGCCCCCGGCTCAACTTCGGCCTCCACCTTCGGCCTCCTCCCGCTCCTCATCCTCACTGAGCGCTGCGGACACCCAGGCCAAGTCGCGACCCCCTCCCCAGCCCGAGGTTCGGCCTCCCTACCTGGATCCGCTTCTTGTGCCTCCTGCGCTCCGCCATGTTCGCCGCTCCTCCGGCTCCCTCTGACGTGGAGAGAGAAGGGGGGGGCGGGGCGGGCCTCTGATCTCGCGAGAGCTCGGCTCCTTCGAGAGCTCGGTTATGTAACGGAGGTTGGGAAGTGGAGGGAGAAGGGAGGGGAAAAGAGGAGAAATAGGGGAAGGGGAAAGGAAGAAGGGAGCGAGGGGGGGAAAGAGGGGAAAAAAGGGGAGAGAGTAGAAAGGAGTGTAAGGAGAAGGAAGGAGCCCACAAGGTCCGGGGAACGGGAGACAATAGAAATATTCAGGCTGTTCCCGAGACAAGATATTGGGAGAAGGGCAGAGAGGTGTTTCAGTGGATAGAGAAAGGAGGTCCCAGGTTCAAATATGACCTCAGACCCTTCCTAGCGCATGACCCTGGGCAAGTCACTGAATGCCCATGGTCTCGCTCTTGCTGCTTCCGCCTTGGAATCAAGCTAGAAAGTGTCTAAAGTCATATTTGAACCCAGGACCTCCTGTCTCTGAATTGAGCCACCTCGCTGCCCCCTCCATCATTTCTCCTTCCCGACTACCTACAAACCTGAAAAAACTCACGCTTGATCCTTCTGCCCTGCTGACTATCGTCCAATATTTCTTCTGCCCTTTGTGGCTAACTAAGCTTCTCCACTGTCCCTCCTCTTCCTCTCTTAGCCCCTTACCGTACGCTCCTGATCCTGTCATTCCATCTTCTACTTAGTCTCTTTAGTTTTGGACCTCGATCTCCCCTGGTTTTCCTTCTCCGTCTGACTGGTCTTTCTCAGTCTCTTTTGCTGGATCCTCCTCCACATCAAGCCCTCTCTTAGTCATAGGTGCCCCGGGAGGTTCTGCCTTGGACCCTCCTCTCTTCTCCTTCTAGTCCACTTTGCGGGGTCACGGTCTCATCCACTCCCATGGATTTAATGACCATCTAAGCTGATGATTCTCTCAAATCTGCCTTTCCTGCTTGGACTCTCTGAGGACCTCCAGTCTTGGCTCTCTTGCTGCCTTGGATACATCTTGAATACAATATGTCTAAAACAACTCCTTACCTTTTCCCCAAAGCCTCCCCCCCCTTTTCCCTGTTACTGCCCAGGGCTTCAGAAGGCTCACAACCTGGGGGTCATCCTGGATTCCTCACTATCTTTTCCCTCCGCATAAGCTATTGATTCACTTAACTACACCTCTTTCTCTCCTCTGAAACCCCGCCACTCTGGTGCAGACCCTCATCCCTGCACCCCTGGATTTTTGCAGTAGTTAGGTGCCTGCCTCAAGACTCTCCCCATTCTAGTCCTCCTCCATTCAGCTACAAAAGAGATTTTCCCAAAGTGCAGATCTAACCCTGTCACCCTTTCCCCCCTCCAGCAATAAATTCCAGTGGCTCCCTATTGTTAGTAGAATCAAATACAAAACGGTTTGTTTGGCATCCAAACCCCCTTCTATCTTTCCAGTCTTTTCAACACCTACTTAAGGACTCTTCAATCCAGTGACCCTGGTCTCCTGGCTGGTCCCAAAACAAGACACTTCATCTTTCAGCTCTGGCCATTTTCTCTGGTTGTTCCCCATACATAAAATGCCCCTCATCAACTCTGCCTACTGACTTCCCTGTTTTCCTTTCAGTCTCAACTAAAACCCCATATTTTACTGGAAGCCTTTCCCAATCCCTCTTAAGTTCAGTTGCCTTCTCTCGCTTTATTACTTCCTATTTGTCCTGCATATAACTGGATTTGCATATATTTTTTGCATATCTTCACCCCCATGAGAGTGTAAGCTCCTTGAGGGAAAAGACTGTCCTTTGCCTCTTTTTGTACCCCCAGAGCTCAGCATAGTGCCTGGTACTTAGTAGGCATTTAATAAATGTTGATTGATCCAATTTAGCAAACATGGATTAAGAACTATGTACAAGGCACTGTTCTAGGTGCTAGGAGCTTAAGACCATTAACATGTTATTTCCATTTTACAAAGGAAGAAACTGAGACTTAAAGGAGTAAAATTTTTTGCTGTTATTTGATTTTTTAATTTAACTGTTCAATTAACAAGCAGTTTTTTTCTCCCTCTTCCTTTCCCCCCATTTAAAAGGAAAAAAAACCCCAAATATGCAGAATCTAACAAAACAACTTCTCATATTGTTTATGTCCCAAAATATGTCTCATTCATGCTTCATCTTCATTTGTCTGACATTGTGGTTGGACATTGCATTGACCTGAGTTCTTAGTCTTTTAAAGTTGTTTGTCTTTACAATATGGTTGCTATTGTATAAATTGCTCTAGCTTTGCTCACTTTATTCTGTACCAATTCATATAAGTTCTCTCAGGTTTCTCTGAAACTGTCTCTTTTGTAATTTCTTACCATACAAATGTGTTCCATTAGATTAATATGCCACAATTTGTTTACCCGTCCACCAGCTAATAGATATCCTTTTCATTTCCAGTTCTTTGCCATTACAAAAAGAGGCACTATAAATATTTTTGTACATACAGATCCTTCTTTTCTTTATTTGATCTCTTTGAAGTATAGACCTAGTAGTTTAGCTGGGTCAAAGAGTAGGCACATTTTGGGGTACAGTTCCAAATAACTTTCCAGAAGACAGGACCAATCATCACCTCACCCCACTAGCCAAATGCAAGAACATGTCTAATTTCCTGCAACCCCTTTCATACACTTAATTATCCTTTTTGGCATATTTTCTAATCTGATGAATATGAGACAGAACTTCAAAGCTGATTTAATTTTCTCAAATGGCTGTTGATAACTGAAATGTCTTTCTTTGAGAAATGACTATTCATATCCTTTGAACATTTATCATCTGGGGAAAAGAGAGTGATTTTTTAATCACTTGATTCAAACATAAAACTTCATTGCAATGGTTATGAAATTTAGAGGCTACCTTGTGCCACTTTATTTTATAGATGATGAAACTGAGGCAAGACACTGACAAATCCTTCCTTATTTCTGCAGGGTCCAGAAAGTCTATGAGAAATTTCTTTAGGGGCCAGAATTCCTATAGGAAAAATGAGCATTAACTGTAAAGGGGAGTTTCAGTTAGACATGAAAAATGAATCAAAAGATTACTTAAGTAGGGCAGCAAGAAAATGAATGGTATTTCCATCCAGCCCTGGAACATTTCTTAAGGTCACTTTTTTCAATATTTTGTTAAAAGATTAACCCTGATCAACAATATACCCAACTCAATTAATGTAGTTTAACTAAGCAAATTAGTTATGTGAATAAAATATCACAATAATTTTCAATCACTCCCTCAGTGTTCTCATTATTGTTCTCTGTTAAATCTTTCTCTGCTTCCTTTTCTCTCTATGGCCATAGTGAGTACCTCATTCTCCTGGATCTGCTTTGCATAATTCCTTATAAACCTTTCCAAGGTTTCCTTTTTAATACTTAGTTTTTCAGCTACTCACAATGCAATGATCTGGGACAATCCTGAAAGACTTATGAGAGGGAATGCTATCCACCTCCAAAGAAAGAGCCATCGTCTTTCACAACTGTGTATTTATGGTTTTATTTGGGGGTTTTGGTTATGTATGACTTTGCTCTTACAACCATGACCAATATGGAAGTGTGTTTTGTGTGACAACAAAAATAAAATAAAAAATATGTAGTTTTAATTGCATGTTTAATTGTTTGGACAGTGCAGAAATGAGGTGAAGCTGAGTGTATCATATTTTGATGGTTTAAGTATCAACTCCCTCAGAGAATGTAATAGTATTATTAAATTACTACTTTATGCTTAAGATTTTTTGTTTTTTCTTTGGCCAATGCATGCTTGTGAGTCTTCCATGTTTCAAAGATTTCTTTTTGGGAAAGAATTAAATAGCTGTCCTATTCCTGAACTCCACTGTACATTGAGCACCTTCTCCTTTTTGGGAAGATCCTAGATTGCGCCAAATAAATGTAAATTTTAAGTGATTTTCTCTGGAATTATGGGCTGGGGATGTAAAGAGCCAGAAACTGAGAAAAAGCCTAATTCTATTGGGCTGAGTACCCCAGCACCCCCTGAGTCCCACAGAAGTTAATTCAGTAAGTCTCTAAGGCAAGATTCAAAGTTAGGTCTTCTTGACTTCTAAGTCCAATGCTGAATCTGCTACACCATCTTGGATTTCAAAGAAGTGACCCTTGCCCTGATATCCCCAGTAAGGTCCTACAAAGAACTCTAGCTCTTCTGTGGCAGAGGTGTCAACCTTGTTGCCCATACTTTATAAAATTCCAGCTGATGCTGCCAAAACCTGATTCAAATGTAGCTGAGAATAAATCAAGGTAATTCTGAAGGATTTAGAATAAAAATTGCTGTTTTATCTCCAGAGAAATAACTGCTGGGATTTGAATGCAGATCTTTTTAAAACTTTTTTTTTTCATTTTTTGGTCTGCATTCTTTTTTGCAATAACATAGAAATATGTTTTGCGTGACAGTACATATATAATCTTTATCAAAGTGCTTGCTTTCTCAAGGATGGGAAAGGGGAAGAAGGGAGAGTATTTAGAACTTAAAAGTTATTAAAATGGATGTTAAAATCATCTTTATATATCATTAGGAAAAATAAAATATTTTAAAAGATTTTTAATCTCTCAGACACTTCCCAGCTGTGTGACCCTGGGCAAGTCACTTGACCCCCATTGCCTAGCCCTTACCTCTCTTCTGCCTTGGAGCCAATACACAGTAATGACTCTAAGACGGAAGGTAAGGGTTTTTAAAAAAAAAAAAAGATTTTTATCTTATTTTTCTCAATTACATGTAAAGACAATTTTTAACATTAGTTTTCTAAAATTTTGAGTTCCAAATTCGCTTCCTTTCTGAGACAGTAAGTAATTCTCCAGTCTTCTCTCCCCATTTCCAATCTAAATTCTTTTCAAGTAGGAATTGTTTCCTTCATTGTATCTGAATCCCCAGTGCCCAGTACAGTGTCTAGCTTACATACAGCAAGTGTGGGAAAAAATGCTTACTAATTCTTTCTTTCTTTTTTTTCCTAATTATTTCTTCTTTTTTTAAACATTATTTTATTTGGTCGTTTTCATACATTATTCACTGGAAACAAAGATCATTTTCTTTTCCTCCCCTCCCCTTCCCTCCCTCCCCTTCCCCCCCCCTTTCCCTCTCCCATACCCGACGCATGATTCCACTGGTTATCACATGTGTTCTTGACTCGAACCCATTTCCCTGTTGTTGGAATTTGCATTATAGTGTTCATTTAGAGTCTCTCCTCAGTCTTATCTCCTCCAACCCTGTAGTCAAGCAGTTGCTTTTCATCGGTGTTTTTACTCCCACAGTTTATCCTCTGCTTGTGGGTAGTGTTTTTTTTTTTAGATCCCTGCAGATTGTTCAGGGAAATTGCATTGATACTAATGGAGAAGTCCATCACCTTCGATTGTACCACAATGTATCAGTCTCTGTGTATAATGTTTTCCTGGTTCTGCTCCTCTCGCTCTGCATCACTTCCTGGAGGTCATTCCAGTCTCCATGGAATTCCTCCACTTTATTATTCCTTTTAGCACAATAGTACTCCATCACCAACATATACCACAGTTTGTTCAGCCATTCCCCAATTGATGGGCATCCCCTCATTTTCCAATTTTTGGCCACCACAAAGAGCGCAGCTATGAATATTCTTGTACAAGTCTTTTTCCTTATTATCTCTTTGGGGTACAAGTCCAGCAGTGCTATGGCTGGATCAAAGGGCAGACAGTCTTTTATCACCCTTTGGACATAGTTCCAAATTGCCCTCCAGAATGGTTGGATCAGTTCACAACTCCACCAGCAATGAATTAATGTCCCCACTTTGCCACATCCCCTCCAGCATTCATTACTCTGCATAGCTGTCATGTTAGCCAATCTGCTAGGTGTGAGGTGATACCTCAGAGTTGTTTTGATTTGCATCTCTCTGATTATAAGGGATGTAGAGCACTTTTTCATGTGCTTATTAATAGTTTTGATTTCTTTGGCTGAGAATTGCCTGTTCATGTCCCTTGCCCATTTGTCAATTGGAGAATGGCTTGATTTTTTGTACAATTGATTTAGTTCTTCATAAATTTGAGTAATTAAACCTTTGTCAGAGGTTTTTATGAAGATTGTTTCCCAATTTGTTGCTACCCTTCTGATTTTGGTTACATTGGTTTTGTTTGTACAAAAACTTTTTAATTTGATGTAATCCAGATTATTTATTTTGCATTTTGTAACTCTTTCTAATTCTTGCTTGGTTTTGAAGTATTTCTCTTCCCAAAGGTCTGACATGTATACTATTCTGTGTTCGCCTAATTTTCTTATAGTTTCCTTCTTTATGTTCAAGTCATTCATCCATTTTGAATTTATCTTGGTGTAGGGTGTGAGGTGTTGATCTAAGCCTAATCTTTCCCACACTGTCCTCCAATTTTCCCAGCAGTTTTTATCGAATAGTGGATTTTTGTCCCAAAAGCTGGGATCTTTGGGTTTGTCATATACTGTCTTGCTGAGGTTGCTAATTATTTCTTGATTGGAGATCATCACTGTATTCTGTATCATCTTGAAATCTTACAGAGGGATCACCATTTGTTACCCATTTGTTTCAGGGACAGACCAATCATTAAAGTCTTACCTTCCACAAGCCATTACTGTTTAACCTTTGGCTAGTAATTAGGTAGTTGTTGGGAACTTTGAGAATGCTTCTGAGAAATGTCTGAAATATCTCACCAATGTCTACTAGAAAAATGTAAGGTTGCCAATCTATAGTCAGAGAATTTTAAAATGAAAATATCTTTAAAAAAATAAAGGCTATTGCGGAAGACAGCCAGGTGGCTCAATGGATGGAGAACTAGATCTGGAGATGGAAGGTTCAAATCTGGTCTCAGACATTTCCCAACTGTGTGACCCTGAGCAAGTTACTTAACCTCCATTGCCCAGCCGTGACTGCTCTTTTTCTGTCACAGATAGAAGGTAAAGGTTTAAAAAAAAGATTGCGAAAAAAAATGACTTGCAAGAAGAGTCATGTACATGAAGAAGTACAACCTAGCTCTCTTAGTATATATCTTCAACAAAGAAAATTTACCAGTCCCAGTTCTGATGAGGAAATCCAAGCAATTGTCACAGTGAGTCATTTCTTTTGCCCAGGGAGACAAAGGAAGAAAATATAGATGTCTGAGGACACTGGGGATGAGGTCTGGTCAGTTGAATGCTGTGGATGAAGCATTCCTGAGCCTTGGATTCTGGAAAGGGCACAGGATGCAGGGCCATTTGGTAATGGTAACCCTGCCTCTCAGTACCTTGTTCCGTGTCAAAGATCTAAGGCAGACCTGTACCTTGAGGCAGCGGAGAGCAGTAATCCGCAGTGGCCACAGTGTACTGGGTCTTTGCTGGATGCTGAATGAAGTACAAGATCAAAAGCAAACAGGAGTCACGTGGTTCTGATCCCAGCATCAGAGGAGCAGGGACTCTGTTCTAACATCTAGTCCAGGTTAAGCCTTTAGCAGAAACCCAGATCAAAGTGCGGACTACAGCTCCGACTCTGAATCTCTAGAGGCTCCTAGCAGGCTCTTAGTAGCCAAGTTCAGCAAATCTCCATTGAAATTTACAACAAGGGACAAGGCAACCTGGGTCAGGAGCTTGGAGAGCTCAGACCAGCCGGGCAAAGGCTAGATGACATCCCTTTGGAAATATTGAGGACTTAAAGGTCTCCCATTCAGAACTGTAAGAACAGCAGAAGATGGAAAGGAAGCCCAAATTCAGCATAGATACCCCGCCCCTCCCCAAATGCGCAGAACAGGTCAGGAAGTGAAATATAAGAATGATTTTTTTAAAATCCCACCTGAAAGAAATATTATGGAGACAGGAAATATCAAAAACAAACAAAGCCCCAAACCTGGGAGATGGGACCAACTCAAAAACATCTACAAGCAAAGGGTAAAATAAAAATGCGGTGTTCTTGTAAGTCCAAAAAGTTCCTGGAAGAGATACAACAAGAGTTTTAAAAGAGTTAGAAAAGGTTTTAAAATCCAAATAACAGCAGTAAAGGAAAAAGGATGGGAGGGGGGAAGAGAGAGAAATGAGAGTTATGGGAGAAAAACAGGAAAAGAATTAACAGTTTAGGACAAGAAATGCAAAATCCTACTTAAGAAAATCACTCAGAAAATTAGAATTGACCAATAGAAACTACTGATTCTATGAAACAGCAAGAAATATTAAAACAAAGTAAAAAGATAGAAAAATATAAATCATTTCATAACAAAAATAATTGACTTGAAAAACAGTTTGAGTTTATTGAGTTTATTATAAATTATTCATAATAATTTATGAATTATTGAGACATGGGGTAGCTGGGTCACTCAGTGGATTAAGAGCCAGGCCTAGAGACGGGAGGTCCTGGGTTCAAATTTGACTGTGGATGCTTCCTAGCTGTGTGATCCTGGGCAAGTCACTAAACCTCCATTGCCTAGCCCTTCTGTTCTTCTTCCTTAGAACCAACACTCGGTATGATTCTAAGACAGAAGGTAAGCATTTAAAAAATATATATTGGAACTACCTGAAAACCATTACCAAATAAAAGAGCCTGAACATCATATTTCTTTTTTTTTTGTTCTATTTTTTTTAATTTGGTCATTTCCAAACATTATTCATTGGAAACAAAGATCATTTTCTTTTCTTCCCTCCCCTCCCTCCCACCACCTCTCCCATAGCCCATGTGCAATTCCACTGGGTATTGAACATCATATTTCAAGAAATCAAAAAGGAAAATTTCCCAGATCTCTTAGAATCAAAAGGTAAAGTAGAAATTGAAGAACCACTGGGTCACCTCTTGATAGAAGATTCAAAATGAAAACTCCCAGGAACATAGGAGCCCAAATTCAGAGCTTCTAGGTCAAAGAAAAAATATTGTGAACAACCAGAAAGAAAGAATTCAAGGACTGAGGAGCCATAGTCAGGATCACACATGATTTAGAAGCCGCCACTCTAAAGAAATGAAGAGCTTAGAATATAATATTCCAGAAGGCAAAAGATCTAGATATACAACCAAGAATAACTTACCCAGCAAACATGATTTTATAATCCTATGTGGGGAAATATTTTAAGGATCTTTAAGGAAATAGAGGACTTTAAGAATTCCCCATGAAAAGACCATCAAAGTCAAGAGCATCATTAGAAAAGGTAAATATGAGCAAGCAGGCATATGAGAATAAAAAGAAAGGTTAAGCTGTTTACATTTTTTATGGGGAGAACTCTATCATTATCAGAGGTAACAAAAAAGGGAGTCTTAAAACAGGGCTTGGGAGTAATTCTGTTCTGTTTTGTTGATCTTAAATGAAGGAAGGAAGAGAAGAAAATGGGGAATAGTATGTTACATAAATGAATTCCATGCAAGAAGGAGCAAAGAGTGGAGGAAAGCAAGCAACACTTGAACCTCACTTTCATCTGAACTGATTCAAGGAGAGAAAAATACATATAACAAACACAGTTGAGTACAGAAATACATTTTAGCCAACAAGGAAATAGGAAGGAAGAAAGTTAAGGAAAAGGCAGAAAGGTTAGGTTATGGGAAAGATTAATCAGAAGCAAAATGAACTCTTAAAAAAGAGGTAGGAAACAAAGAGAAGAAAAGTCACAAGAGAAAAGGATAGAGGGGAATACACAATTAACCATCAAAATTATGAATTCAAATAGGATGAACTCATCCATAAAATAGAAGTGGATAGCATAATGGATTAAAACTCAGAATCCATCCAAGAATATATTAACAAAAACACATTTGAAATAGAAAAGTATGTAATGAATTAAAATGAGCGGATCAAGCAAAATCTATTAGACTTCAGCTGAAGTAAAAAAAAAAGTCAAGGATAAAATCATGATCTCAGACAAAGCAACCGCAAATGTAGACCCAATTAAAATAGATAAACAGGGAAAATATAGTTTGCTGAAAAGTGCCACAGGCAAGGAATTAATATAAATAGCAAACATATATACAGTAAAAAAAAAAGAGTAAAGTGAATTATATAGAGAAAAAGACATTAAAATTATAATAATTAAAGACCTAAATTTATTTCTCTCACATTTAGATAAGTCTAACAAAAAATAAACAAAAAGAAATAAAGTCATGTAATAGAATTTTATAAAATATAGATATAATAGACCTCTGGATATTACTAAGTAGGAATACAAAGGAGTACTCCTATTCTCCAGTATATTTGGTCCCTTTATAAAAATTGACTTTGTATTTGGAGATAAAACTCTCATAAATAAATGCAGAAATATTAAATGCATTTGTTATCAACCAAGCAATAACATTATGCCCATAACTGAAGCAAGCATTAGGAGCTATGTTGCCAACCACATGTCAATAAAAGGTACAATTTAACTAAAATGGAAAAATATTTTAAAAACATAAATTACCCAAGTGAACAGAATAGGAAATTAGACTCTTAAAAGTTATAAATTAACTTCCAATGGAAGAAAACCCCCCTAAGACGAGATGGATTTTCAGGGGAATTCTACCAATCATTTTAAGAACCATTCATTCTAATCCCATATAAACTGCTGGAAAACTAGGGAAAGAAGTGGTTCTACCAATTCTTTCTATGCCATAACTAGGGTCTCCATACTTAACCCAGGAAAAAGTCAAATCAGAGAAAGGCAATTATAGGCCAATATCTCTAATCAATATTGATGCAAAATTTTAAAATATCAGCAAAAATGTTACAACAACATATCACAAAGATTACACACTTTGGCTATGCTGGACAATCCTAGGAATTCAATTCCATATTAGGAAACTACAAACATAACTAACTATATTAGTAACAAAATAATGAAAATCATGTGATTATGTGAATAACTATAGAAAAAGCCTTCCAGACAGTACGTAAAAACTTATTAAATGCTTATTACCCAAATACTGTGCTAAGCACTGGGGATACAAATAAGAAAATGAAAGATAATTCCTGTTTTCAAGGAAAGACAACAAATAAAAGGAAGTTGAAAATGGAGTGAGAGTGGGATGGGAAATGGGAAGATAAGATGCAGAAAGGCATGATGGAATAGAGTGTAGCTGATTGGGAAATGTCTTTGACTTGATACCACATTCATTCCTGTTAAGAAACAATAGAAGGCATAAAAATAAGCAGAGCTTTCATAAAAATGATAAGCAGTATCTATCTAAAACCAAGAGTCAACATTATCTGTAATTAGACTATATTGGAGATCTTTCCCATACAATGTAAAGCAAGGATGTCCATTATCACTATTACCACTCAATATAATAGTATGTGTGTGTGCGTATGTATATATATATATATGTATATATATGTATATACACACACACACATATATATGTATATATAGCTATAAATGCTAGTAATGGTGATACAATGGCAAAGAAAAAACAAAATTACAATTTTTGAAAATGATAATTTACTTAAAGAATCCAAGAGAGTTCATTAAAAACTAGTGAAATATTTGACAACTTCAGCAAAGTCAAAGTATTTAAAATAAACCCAAATAAACCATCAGCATTTCTGTACATCACCCCCAAAAATCCACAAGCAAAAAGTAGAAAGAGAAATTTGGTTTAAGAAAACTATAGACTTTAAAATACTTGGGAGTCTGCTTGCCAACACACACACACACAGGAATTATGTGAACAATTACACTCTTTTCTCAAATAAAGGCAGATCTATATAATTGGAGGAATATTAGTTGCTGTCAGTAAAATAAGAAAAACAATAATACTTGATTTAATTTACCTATTAAGTGCCATACGAGTTGTCGAGTCAGAAAACCTCCCTAATAAGATTCATCTGGAGTAGCAAAAGACCAAGAATATCAAGAAAATCAGTGAAAAAAATGGAAAAGAGACTTAGTAGTGCCTGATCTCAAACTATAGTACTATAAAGTCATAATTGTCAAAGCAAGTTGGCATTGGATAAGAAATAGAAAGGTTGATTTATGGAATAGATCAGGAATGTTGGAGTAATATGTAGGAGCAAATCAGCACAGTAACTTAGTGCTTAATAGGGTCAAATATCCTGGCACCTGGGGCAAGAATTCACTAATTCATTAAAAAAAACTGTTGGAAAAATTAGAGTGTTGTCTGGTGGAAACTAGATGGAGACCAATATCTTGTACCATATTCCAAGAAATGCTTCAAATTGCTATAAGGTTCAGACAAACAGTAGTATGACAAGCAAATAAGAGAAGTGTGGAAGAAATTATCTGATTTATGGATAGGATCCTTCCTTCCTTCCTTCCTTCCTTCCTTCCTTCCTTCCTTCCTTCCTTCCTTCCTTCCTTCCTTCCTTCCTTCCTTCCTTCCTTCCTTCCTTCCCTCCTTTCTTCCCTCCTTCCTTCCTTCCTTCCTTCCTTCCTTCCTTCCTTCCTTCCTTCCTTCCTTCCTTCCCTTCTTCCTTCCTTCCTTCCTTCCTTCCTTCCTTCCTTCCTTCCTTCCTTCCTTCCTTCCTTCCTTCCTTCCTTCCTTCCTTCCTTCCTTCCTTCCTTCCTTCCCTCCTTCCTTCCCTCCTTCCTTCCCTCCTTCCTTCCTTCCCTTGTTCTTTCCTTCCTTACTTCTCTCCTTCCTTCCCTCCTTCCCTCGTTCTTTCCTTCCTTACTTCTCTCCTTCCTTCCCTCCTTCCCTCCTTCCTTCCTTCCTGCCATTTTCTTATAACACAGAATTTTCAAAAGGAAGGATGGGGGGGAAAATCCAGCAAAATCAGTTAATACATTAAAAAAAATCTGATATTGTATTCAATGTTCCCTAACCTTGGACCCTCAACACTGGTAGGGAAATATCTTATGATATCTCTTTGGTGGAGCCAAGCTTGTTATTAAACATTTTTCAGTTTTCAATTTCAATTGTTTTGTAGTTGCTGTTCTTTCCATTTACCTCTGTAATTATTGCATGTATTGTTTTCTTGGCTCTGCTTACTTAACTTTGTATCAGGTCATGTCAGTGTTCTATTGTATTCAACTAAAACAAACAGGCTTTGCCTCTAGTTTTCAAGAATGTTTATTAGGCTACTACTAGCAGCAAAATATTTATTTCTATCACTCACTCACTCACAGGAGTTCTAACTATCTCCTCTCCACACCCCCAGGAGTCTCTGGATCGATTTCAGGAATAGAGTGCCTGTAAACTTGGAAGAGAAAAAAATACATTTTAGTTTTTAATCATCTCTAACTGAAATTTATAATTTCTTAAATTATGAATTTAAAAAAGATTCTGAAAAAAGGTCTCTAGAACCTTACTGGGCAAAGAGAGTGGATTTGGAGTCAGAAAACATGCCTTTGAGTACTGGTTCTGCCATATAATCTGACCTTAAACAAATTGCTTAATCTCTTTACCCATCAAGTTCATCACTTGTAAAATGAAACTAGATGGCCTCCAAGGTCCCTTCTACTTCTCAATCCATCACGCTGTGAGTCTATGACTTCTCTTAAGTCTCAATTATATTTGTTTCCAAAATGAGGATGTTGGACTAAATGACTACCAAGGGTCTTTCAACTCTAGTTCTCTAGGTTATAGAGGAAAGTAGCAAGAGGTCAGGATCTTCACTCCTACTTTAAACTTTTCCATTGGATCTTATTGCATGTTCCACTGCACATAAGTCAGTTTAAAGGATGGTCCTTTCCTTCCCCAGCCTCCCACCCTTTCTTTCTATCCTAATTTGTATAGTTTCTGGTACATAATAAGTATTTAACAAATAATGGTTGCCTTGTCAGGTAAGGAAGATAATTGAGTTTCAATGAATCTTAGAATCATTTTTATGATAAATTGTTAATTGTTAATGGCTGGTAATTCTACAAACTCTTGATTTCAGATCTTGTGATCCACCTGGTTCTTCAAATTACTGTTGGATCATTTTTCACCTGCTGCAGAGATTTCTTCTCATTAGAAGCCTTCTGCTTTTGTTGCATGATTTCAGAATCCCCCTACTTTCTCTAAGCTTCTTGGAACCTCAAAGGTCATCTAGTCCTCCCTCCTCATTTGACCAATAGGCAACTATTGCCTGAAGTGATAAGATGATTTGACTAAGATCACCCAGCCAATAGAATACAGTTTAATTTCCTAGTTTGGTTTCCAGGCTGGCCACTAACTGGATGAGTATTCAGTGATGCCAAGCCATTCTCTATTGCAAAAGCCCATCTTTTTTTACCACCAATGTTTCCCTAGTGATGAATGGGAGCCATAGTGACACCGTGATCTTGGCTGACACAAAATTACAAGAGTTAACAGTGTTGATAGGGCAGAACATGTGCTCATTATTGTGATAATCTTAGCCCCTCTTCTACAAGCTAGCTCTTCAAATACTTGAAGACAGCTGTCATGTCCCACCTAAGTTTCCTCTTCTCTAGGCTTGATGCTCCCAGTTGCTCACATTGATCCACATTTGGCATGACCTCAAAGCCTTCCCCACCCTGGTTGCCTGCCTTTAGATACTCTATAGCTTATTTTGAAATGAGATAAATGGGGCCACAAAAGATCTCAATCAAGTGGATCGCAGACACCTGTTGGCACCCCAGTACCTAACCAGGCAATTTTGTCCTTTAGTTACCTACATCCTTTGTTCCTCTACCCTAAGAGATTCTTTATACATTAGAAGGTCAAAGATATGGATGTTGTGGGTGTGAGAACTCCCTCCACCAAGGCAGGTAGATGGTAGCCCCTATAAAACTTGTTTTGGGGGGCTGTCTGAGCCTCAGAGAGGTTGAGAACTACCTGTGGCTACGAAGCTTGGAAATATCAGAGGAAGGATTGGAATCTAGGTCTTTCTGATTCTAAACTGAACTCCCCCTACCCCAATACATTCCATATTGTTGTGGACATGGATGAGAATGCATAAATAGAGCAAAAGGATTGGGAGGGAGTACTTGGGCTGATGGAATCCTGACTCCCCCAAAGAATCAAAATTAAGTCACTTGAGAGTCTAATGCTCATATCACATACTGTGACATATTAATATATGGACTAAAAGACAATTAAGAATGACCCAAATGCCTAGGTTCAAATCTGGCCTCAGACACTTCCCAGCTGTGTGACCCTGGACAAGTCACTTGACCCCCATTTTCTAGCCCTTAAAATTCTTCTGCCATGGAACCAATACACAGTATTGATTCCAAGATGGAAGGTAAGGGTTTATGAAGAAATACAGAAAGCAAGACCAGAAAAATCAGTGTACACATTGACTAGAGTCTAGGGAAAAAAACCTCTATACTTATAATACTCAAAGAGTAAATGAGAACAAAAGAAGGGGACTCCAAGTGAATAATTAAATTGTAGTTATTGTCAATCAACAAACATTTATTAAGCACTTAATAAGAGCTAGGATTCTGATGGTGGTAGGGAAAAGAGGTAAGAAACAGCTCCCTTTCCCAAGAATCTCACATTGAGAAAAATAAATTATTTTAAAGGATTCATTAGATAGTTTTAAACATGTTTAACTTTTTTGTTAAAAGTTTTTAATGAGCTCTAAGTAACCATTTGGGATTTCGTTGAGGTAGGAAGTGTGAGATGTTGATGTATTTTTTTTTTTGCTTTACTAAACAGTTACCCTGTTTTCTAAGTGGTTCTTGTTATAAGAAGTCTTGCCAGTGATTTATGTTCCTGGGTTTATTGAAATGATATGACAATTTACTTTCAGGTCTTCCTTATCTTTCGCAGGTCTACAGAAACCATTTTTCTATAAAAGGTCTATGATATTAAATGGCATGAAATTATCAGCAGTAAACCTTCTAACCTTCCAATTTCAACATTTGTTGGATTATGGAGAAAGTAAGGAAGTTCCAGAAAAACATCTACTTCTGTTTCACGGATTACACTGCAGCCTTTGTATGAGATCACAATAAAATGAGGCACGTCCTCAAAGAGAAATCTTGGTTATCTCTTGGGGAACCTGTATGCAGGTCAAGAAGCAAACATAGAACTGATTGGTTTAAGGTTAGGAAAGGAGTACAATAAGGCAGTATATTGTCACTTTATTTATTTAACTTATATGCAGAGTACATCATGTGAAATGCCAGGCTGGATGAGTCAAAAGCTGGAATTAAGGTTGCCAAGAGAAATATCAACAAACTTAGACATGCTGATGATACCACTCTGATGGCAGAAAGAAAGGAAGAATTGAAAAGCCTCTTTATGAGAGTAAAAGAAGAGAGTGTAAAAGCTAGCTTGAAGCTTAACATTAAAATATAAGATCTTGGCAACTAGTGCCATCACTTCCTGGCAAGAAGAGGGAGAAGAAATGGAAGCAGTGTCAGATTTTATATTCTTGGGCTCAAGAATCACTGTATAGGGTGACTGCAGCCATGAAGTGAAAAGATGTCTGCTCCTTGGAAGGAAAACTGTAGCAAATCTGGACAGCACACTGAAAAACCGAAGCATTACCTTGCCAGCAAGATTCCATATAGTCAAAGCTATGGTTTTTCTATTGGTTATTTGTTGGACTATAAGGAAAGCTAAGCATCACAGAATCAATGCTTTCAGACTGCAGTGCTGGAGAAGACTTTAGAGAGTCCCTTTGACAGCAAGGAGATCAAATCAGTCAATACTTAAAAAAATAATTCTGATTATTCACTGGAAGGTCAAATACTGAAGCTTAAATCTTTGGTCATGTAATGAGAAGACTCACTGGAAAAGACTCTGATATTGGTAAAGAGTGAAGACAACGAGAAGGAAACAGCTGAGGATGAAATGGATAAACAGAGTCACGGAAACAACGAACATGAGCTTGGACAGACTTAAGAGAGATAGTAGAATACAGAAGGGCCTGGAGTGCTATGTTCCATGGGGTGACGAAGAATTAATTGGACACAACTGAATGAATCAGCAACAACAATAGCAACAAAAAGGTGCTATTATTAAACCTGTTTTTATAGATGAGGAAATTAACCTGAGAGAGGTTAAGGGACTGTGTTCTGCTAAGTGGGTATTTGAGGTACTTGAACTCAAGGCTTCCTGACTCCGAGTTCAGCAATTTATCCACTGCTACATGTAATTACTTAAACTCATTCAGTCAACCTTCATCCAGTATTTACAGGGGACTGAGGAGACTCATAGGGGAAACAGGAAATTAAAATGAGAAACAGAAGAATCTGTCAAAGAAACTTAACCTCCCTTCCTGAATCCTAGTACATTGAATGATATGGATTGATACACTCTTTGCTTTCAGTAAGATTCCTAGATTTAGAACTGGAAGAGATTCTAGACATAACCTAGTTCAAACTCTTCATAAAGCTTGAAGAGTCTCAATGACTTGCCTGAGGTTATAAATATCAGAAGCAGGATTTGAATCCATGTCATTTGACTTCTTTCCTCTGTAGTGTGCTGCCTCTATAAGTATTCATCATAATTAGTGGCAGCAAGTATTTAATCAGATAATCTCAGATCAGGAATGTCTCTGAAGGAGGAATAAGGCATGGATGAAGAGCCTCTGCCATTGGTCAGTTGCTATTGTTTGAGTCAATGTCAGGTGGCTGTTGAGTGATTTGTCTGATTCCTTCCATTCCACTGGCCCCAGCAGCTATGTTTGTTTTCAACACCAGAGTACCGCATGTTACATCAACACAACCACCAGATTGGTGCCTGTGCCTAGCTCTGTGAATCTCTGAGTCTGCTCACAATACACACCCAAGATGCCATCATGGATGTTTGTTGATTCAGCCTGTGATTTCCACCCAGGGGTGAATCATCCCTCCAAGGAGTCTGATGCTGGCTAAATTACACGGATGGTTTTAAAGACAAACCCATAGGAATTCATCAGTGGCATAAAAAGCCATGAGGACTGCATGAGTTAAGCTCCACTTTGAGGGGTTCCAAACTAATTGACAGCCCCGATGCTCCATCCTTGTTTGATAATCGACACTCAAAAGGAGTGAATTTGGAAAACATCTAGCAAATGTCACAAAAACATTCTAATAGTCTGAGGTATAAGAGACATCTATAGAAAGTGACATCTATAGAAACCTCTGATTATAAGGTTCTCCCAACCTCTGCAATGATAGCAGAAAAACAGTGTCGAGGAAGCGTCCATCACTGCCCTTGTGATCCAGTGTTATCACTGACATTCTCCACCCTCCTTAATCTGATTTTTTTGGTCTTGCCTCATACTACCACCCTTCTACATATGCTGTGGCAAAACTAAAATAGACCAGGACAGCGAGGTGGCTCAGTGGATTGAGAGTCAGACCTAATGATAGGAGGTCCTGGGTTCAAATCCTGATTTGGCTACTTTCTAGCTATGTGACCCTGGGCAAGTCACTTAACCCCCATTGCCTAGCCCTTGCCACAATTCTGTCTTGGAACTGATACTCAGAATTGATTCTAAGACAGAAATTAAGGGTTTGTAAAAACAAAAACAAAGTATACCATTCACAGAATTGACTGCTCTTCACTTATACCATCCCCTATGGCTAGAGTGGATGACTGCCTAACTTTACCACCAATTCCATCTGCACGGGATGATCCTGTCTAGATCCTTTGGAGTCCATTCAAGGTCATCTCCTCCAACAAACCTTCCCTCTAGCAAAGATAAATGAAATAAGTGCTACATCCAATTCAATAAGCTTTTATTAAATACGAACAACATTCCTGACATGATGCTAGGCTCAGAAGGCTCAGAGACAGAAATGAAATAATTCTTGTGATCAAGGAGTTTACATTTTCCTGTATAATTAAACAAATACAAAATGTTTGAGATAATATACTTTAATGGGTTTTGTATTTCTTAATGGATGGGAGAGGGGAGGAGGCGAGAGAAAACACACAATTGAAAATAAAATAAAATGGCATTTAAAAAATAAAATAAATCATGAAATAATAAAAAATAAAATAGATGAAAAATAATTAGGAGCAGGGGAGAGCACTACGTCTGAGCAGTATGGGAAAGAAGCAGGGTTTGAAGGGAGCCTTGAAGAAAGTTAAAAATTCCAGGAGTCAGAAGTAAGGAGGACACAGGAAACTGTCTGTATAAATGGTCAGGACCAAGAGATGGAATGTTATGTACACGGAACACAAGTAGGGTAATTGCAACGTAGAGATGAAGTCATGATATTTCATAAGGAGAGGCAGGTCCAAGCCAGATCAAGAAGACTTTAAAGGTCAAACAGAGTTTGTATTTTATCCTAGAGGCAACAGGGAATCACTGAGATTTTTTAAGCAGAGAAACCACCAGCCATTTCTGTGCTTTAGGAATATTGATTTAGCAATTGTGTGGAATATGAATTGGAGAGGAGAGAGGCCCTCGGGGACTGAAGTGGCATGGGAGATTGTAACGCTTTGCAATTTTTGTTCTTGCTGTATTTTTCCGGCAAATATCCTTTCGTAAGAATTAGTAGATGTTAACTGGTTAAATGATTTCTGTTGTTCAGTTGTTTTTCACTCATGCTCGAATCTTCATGATTGGGGTTTTCTGGGCAAAGATACCACAATGGGTTACCCTTTTCTTCTTCAGTTCATTTTACAGATGAGGAAACAGAGATAAATAGAGTGAAGTGATTTGCCCAGGGTCACACAACTAGCAAATATGAACTCAGGACTTTTGGCCAGCGCTCTATCCACTGCCGGGACTCCAATGACTGTTGTCATTGTAGTATATCAGTGTAGTATATCATGTAGTAGGGTATCAATGATTGTAAAGGAAATATCATCTGTAACTGGTAACTGATAATGCTGGCATTAGAGAAGAATCACCACAATCCCTCAGGGTTCTAGGTATTAGCCTTGCTCTATTGGACCTGATTCATCAGAGTTGAGTGGGATAAGGATTCTTACAACTTATAAGGGCTCTAAGTATCTTTGTATCTCTACTTGCACTAGGCACAAGGCTTAACAAATAGTAAGCACTTAATAAATTGACTGAAAATTAAAAGAGAAAGGAGAGGTCCAATTAAAAGATGAGGAGGGAATGGATCATTTCGATTACATTAAATTAAAAAGATTTTGTAAAAATAAAACTAGTGGAACCAAGATTAGAAGAAAAGTAGAAAATTGGGGAAACGCTTTTATAAATAGTGCCTCAGAGAGAGGACTCCTATCTAAAATATAGAGGGAACTTTGTCAAATTTGCAAGAATAAGGTCCATCTCTCAATTGATAAATGGCCAAAAGCTATGAACAAATAGTTTTTAGATAAATAAATCCAAGCAATATGTAGTCATAGGAAAAAATGCTATAAGTCACTACTGATTAGAGAAATGCAAATCAAAACAATTCTGAGATATTACCTCACACCCATCAGACTGGCTAAAATAACAAAAGGACAAAATGACAAGTATTGGAAGGGATGGGGAAAATGAGTATGTTAATACATTGTTGGTGGGACTGTGAACTGATCCAACTGTTTTGGAGAGCAATTTGTAATTCTGCCTGGAGATTTATTAAAATGTGTATATCCTAAGACCCCAGGAGAAAAGGGAAAGAACCTATAGCAGCTTTGGTGAAGTTTCTCAAGTTTCCTTGCCCAGACTGAAATTTAAAGTGTCCTGTGAGTCCCCCCACATTACCCCAAAGGGTGGAGGAAGTGCTCACTTTGGCCACTGGACAGAAGGGTCAGTCATGCAAAAAAATGTCCTTGGGCACTGGGAAGAAGGGGAACCGAGTGCCTGCTCTGCCTGTGTGCCAATTCTTTGCCAATGCTGACCTATAGGTTCCAAAATATTTGTATCAGCTCTCTTTGTGGTGGCAAAGAACTGGAAACTGAGGGAATGTTTATCACTTGAAGAATGGTTGAACAAATTGTGGTATATGATTGTGATGAAATACTACTGCATCATAAGAAACAATTATAAGGTTAATTTTTAAAAGACTTGGAAAGAACTACATGAAAAAATGAAGAATGAAATGAGTAGAGCCAAGAAAAAATATAAAACTATGGAATTAATATTTGAGAATTGACTTCTGAATTTCCACCTCCAGAGAAAAGAACTGACAAATAGAAACACAAAAGATATCATTTATATATACACATCTTTTTTTCAAGTGATGCCTTCTGTAGTGTGGGGAGGTATGGGTTGAAATATCTGAGAATGAATTATATTTTTTTAAAAGATGTACCTGTTTTTGAGAAAAAATTTTAAATAATTTTCTAGGGGGGAAAATGATGAGGGTCTAGGTAGTGACTATGTGAGAAGATACAAAGGATATTGTGGTGGTAGAATCAACATATTTTGGCAATTGATTGAGTAAGATGGGTGAAAGAGAGGGAAGTTGTGAACCTAGGTGATTAGAAGCATCCCTCCACATTAGAAGCATACCCTCCATGGAAGCAGGGAAGTTAAGAAGAAGAATGTTAGGGGAAGATTATGAGTTCTGGATAGTGGATAGTTAAACTAGTTCATCCAAGGGTCAGAATTAAGAAGAGGTCAGTAAGAACAG